>NC_134555.1:9787902-10109965 GCF_025594145.1 Primulina tabacum | reverse complement strand
CTCATGTCCGGTGTGGCGGTGGAGGATGGTGGTAGGTCTCCCTCTGGTCTACGCTCCTCCTGTCTTCTCGGCGAGGCTCCTCCTCTCTGTTGCGCTCTAAAATGCGTCTAGGGGGCATACTGTTCCAACATAACCCATACGTAACTAACATGCATAATTCCATACTTTATTTTTAAATGAACACTGAAGTACTGAAAATCTGGAAGCATGCTGACAAAATAATTCATGCTTTAACTGAAATACTAAACAAAATGCTGAACTGAAAAACTTACAGACCAAAGGCGTGGCTTCGTGAGCTTCTCGCGGTCAGTAGTAGAAACCCTATACAGACCACCGCTCTGATACCAACTGTGAAGGGCCTAAAACTCCTTTCTTGAAAATTGCGGAAAATTAAAAATTTTCTTTTTAAAAGAACTTAAATGGCCTCATTCATAAAAATCACTGGTGAATCAAGTTCCATATTTCAAAATTGCAGCGGAAGAAAATTAAAGTTTTGCCAACAACAACGATTTAAAAATATCCAACGACTGATAAAATTGTTTGCGGAAAAAAAATAACACTGCTGCTCTGAGGTCCTCGGGTGCCACTACTGCCGACCTAAGCTGGCTCACTGGTCCCCGCCCTCGCCCTGGCCTCATCAGTACCTACAACAATCAGTCTAGTGAGCCTAAAGACTCAGCATGCATATATCGTAGGTAACGAGAAAAATCTGAATTTAAAATATGCATGAGTTAACATATCCTGTCCTGAGGCATACTGAAAATAATCTGTACTGAGCAATTATAATACGTGCATAATTGAACTGGAAATCACTGTAAAAATATTTGCTCCTTGGAGCCTGTACTGAAATATCTGGTAAAATTTTCTGTTGAGATTATGTTTTACGCCTGTGGCCACTGCACTAAGCTGAACTGATCGGTAACTGGCTACCGGGGAGGCTGAAACTGAACTGAGCTGGCCGGTCACTGGCGACCGAGTGGTACCATACTGAACTGATCGGTCACTGGCGACCGTAAAAATAACACTCCCACATAGTGAATGAACCACAAGCCATATCGCATAAATCTCAAAAATAATCATTTTCTATTTAATGCACGTAAAATAATTAACTGGCATAATGAAAATTCCTGTAATTTTACCAACTGGATTGGATTGGATCGTTCCCAGGCTCGCTGCAACCTAACTGTGCCATGAAAATATGCAATAGCTTAAACTTGACCAACTATGCAATTTACGTTCAAAAGATGCGACTATGACGCCTAATGACTTCGCATTTAATCATGACTCCGAGCCAACTTGAACCGACACTGAACCGACGTATAGTCATGATTAAAATACGCAGAAAAATCATAAAATAATGCTCCTAAATGATAGGGTCGAAATCTAGGTGAAATGGAGGCCAAAACAGAAACGCTCTTTCGAGAGTCAATTTGGCACATTGCACCGTAAATTCTCGTACGACCTCAAAAATGATCCAATGACGAACGGTCAAACACATGACCTTTCCTAACTCAATGAGGCACTGTACAAGTCCAAGGCCATGGGCTAAAAGCCAACCAAGAACTCAAACGAGCCTTCTAAACGAAACAGCAACTTGCTTGTAATTTCCAGCAGCTGCGCAACTACAAGACTTGCGTGGTTTCGAGGACTATCGGCCACTTAGGGGAGGTGAACCACCAACCAGAGACTCTTACCAACATCCCAAGGAATGATTTGAACCATGGCTAAGGGCCCTAGGCCAGCCACAATCCGCATCCACCATAACTCAACCGCAGGGTCCAACCGAAAGCAACGTGCCTGCGTGTGTAGTGTTTATGCTATGATCGATGTCTCGTGTCGTTCCAATGGCCATTTTGATTGACCATGGCACGATCTAGACATCTAGGAGCATGATATGAACCGTGGCTAATGGGCCATAGGACCAACCCAGCCCACACCAAGCAAACACCAAACCGAAACCAAAAGCTGTCCAACGAAGTAGCCGAAGGGGTATAGGGGCTGTTGTGATGTTTTTATAGAACCGATGAACCATGGACCAAGCCACCAAAAGAGCAACTTAGTCACGTCTTATGACATGCTAGGGAAGTGATCCAACCATGGCTATAGGCCCTTGGGGCAGCCAAGATCAGATCCTTCCTCCTGACACACAAACTGAATTTTCGAACAACATTTCTGCACCTATGGGGACTTGCTGTCATTCTTGAATTTCCAGCAAGCATGGGGCTGGTTTGAACGGACCAACATGGTCCTAATGCATCCTACTACATGTATACAAGCCGCCTTGGGAGCCTGGAGTCGATCAATACCTGAAACGCACAAACCAAAAGAAATCGTGAAGCTTGCCAAGGAAATCGAAAATTCTGCATGTGTGGTTTCAAAATGTTTTGACTTGGATCTCGATTTTAACTTGAATAAACATGATCATGTACTGAAAAATAAATGATAATATGACTTGATGAGGTTTTGAAAGAAATCTAGAATGCCTGGTGATACTCACGGGAGATTTAGGGTCCGATCCACGCCAGCGTCACTAATCCAGACACGGGCTCAAAATTACCCTGGGCCTGAAATCACAAATAAGACCGTTAGGAGGGGGCCAGGAGAGTATCCTGGCGTAGCCCCTCCGACGCTCAAGTCAGAGACTGAGGATATATGGGGGGAGCAGCTAACGGGCGCTGCTGTGAAAACAATATAGTGAATCCATAACTGAACACTCAAACCTGGTATTTATAGGAGAATACATGGGCCTTTGATGGGCTTGTCTTCCTTTTGAGCTAGGGATGGGCCAAGGGTAATGGGCCCATCCATGGGGTATCACCAGTCTCCCCTCCCGAGTCGAACTGAATCGTAGGTTCAAAGTTCGATTAGATGTGTTGTCCTCGGGTCACCGGGTACGAGTTGTGTATTTTCTTCCGGTTGTTTGTCAGTCTCCAAAGATTTGGAAACAAATTAAATCATATCGCAATCTTGTTATAGTTTTCTCTTCAATTCGTTCACCAGCTCTCCCCCCCCATGCCCGAGTCCTCGCTCGCTACCCTCGCCGAAACCCCATTCAAGCTCGCCCAGCCCCACGCATCCAAGCGCCCAGCCCCGTGCGCCGCGCTTCGCCATCCTCCCGCTCGCCCTGCCGAGCTCGCCCAGCCGCCCCTACCCCTCGTCTCCTGCCGAGCGCCCATCCGAGCCCCTCGCTCGCCCAGGCACCCAGCCCCGCGCGTCGCGCCTCGCCATCCTCCCGCTCGCCCTGCTGGGTGCCACGCTCGCCCCTCGCCAGGCCCACACGCCCGCCTCGCCTGCCTCGCCGTCTCCCTGCCCAGCCGAGCTCGCCCAAGCCCACGCGCCAGCTCCTCGCCACGCTCGCCCCTCGCCCCCTCGCCTGCCAGCACCTCGCCCAAGCTTCGCCCTCGCCACCTCGCCCCCTCGCCTAAGCTCGCCCAGCCGAGCGCCCACGCTCGCCTAGCCAAGCACTCGCCCTCGTCGAGCGACCACGCTCGCCCAGCCAAGCTCTTGCCCGGCGCCCCCAGCATGCCTGCTCGCCCAGCCAAGCTCTCGCCCGGCGCCCCAGCACGCCTGCTCACCCAGCCAAGCGCTCGTCCCCTCCGAGCGCCACGCTCACCCCCGCAGAGCGCCACGCTCGCCCAGCAAAGCGCTCGCCGGCGCTCCCTAGCACGCCTCACGCCGCTCCACCCTCGCCAAGTGCGCCTGCTGTCCAGCGCCCCCCCATCTCGCCTCGCACACCCGCTCAGCCCGCAGCCACTCGCTCGCCTCTTCACGCTCGCCCAACGCATCGAGCGCTCGTCCAGTACGTTGAGAATTTTGATATATTTCCTTGCGAATGGTTGTGTGATTTCTGAAAAAATTATGGGGGCGTTGCCCCCCACACCCCCACGACCTGACCGGGCAGGTCGATCCCCGCGACCTGGACCGGGCAGGTCGATCCCCGTAAATCTCTGCTCCCCGTAATTCACATCTTTTGTTATCGACTAACCCACATAAATTTTTCTCTTCCCAAACCTTGGCTCTCCTCGCTAGGCGATGTCTTAGCAGGAAAATAAAAACTCAACATCTCCACCCCTCTACACTCCTCTGCTAGGTGACAATCTTAGCAGGATAAAATAAATTAATTCTCCTCATCCACTCTTCTCCTCTGCTAGGCGCTGCCTTCTAGCAGGAAAATAACATTTTTCTCCTCTCAAACTCGCTCCTCTGCTAGGTGATGCCTTAGCAGGAAAATAAAATTCATCCCCCCACCCTCTAGCTTCTCTGCTAAGCCGGGTCTTAGCAGGAAAATAAAATTCAAACTCCTCATCTAACTTCTCTGTAGGTGATAACTTAGCAGGAAAATTTAAATTCAACACCTCCACCCTCTAACCTCCTATTGCTAGGCCGGGGCCCTAGCAGGAAAATAAAATTCAACTCCTCCATCTAATTCCTCTGCTAGGTGATACCTTAGCAGGAAAATAAAACAACACCTCCATCCTCTAACTCCTCTGCTAAGCCGCCTTAGCAGGAAAATAAAATCAACACCTCCATCCTCTAACTCCTCTGCTAGGCGATGCCTTAGCAGGAAAATAAAGTCAACACCTCCACCCTCTAACTCCTCTGCTAAGCCGGGCCTTAGCAGGAAAAATCAAACTCTCACCTCATCATCTCTAACTCCTCTGCTAAGCCGGGCCTTAGCAGGAAAATAAAATCAACACCTCCACCCTCTAACTCCTCTGCTAGGCGATGCCTTAGCAGGAAAATAAAGTCAACACCTCCACCCTCTAACTCCTCTGCTAAGCCGGGCCTTAGCAGGAAAATCAAACTCTCACCTCATCATCTCCTAACTCTCTGCTAAGCCGGGCCTTAGCAGGAAAATAAAATCAACACCTCCACCTCTAACTCCTCTGCTAGGCGATGCCTTAGCAGGAAAATAAAGTCAACACCTCCACCCTCTAACTCCTCTGCTAAGCCGGGCCTCTAGCATGGAAAATCTAAACTCTCACCTGCATCATCTTCAACTCCTCTGCTACCAGCGGGCCTTAGCAGGAAAATAGAAATCAAACACCTCCATCCCTCTAACTCCTCTGCTAGGCGATGCTCTTAGCAGGAACTAAGGTCCACACCCCTCCACCCCTCTAACTCCTATGCTAGCCGGGCCTTAGCCAGGAAAAATCAAACTTCTCACTCTCTCATCTCCTACACTCCTTCTGCTAAGCGGGACCTTAGCAATTGGAAATAAATCAACACCTCCACCCTCTAACTCCTCTGCTAGGCTATGCATTAGCAGGAAAATAAGTCAACCACCTCCAACCTCTAACTTCCTCTGCTCAAGCAGGGCCCTTAGCAGGGTGAACATCCAACTCTCACCTCATCATCTCCTAACTCCTCTGCTAAACCGGGGCCCTTAGCAGGAAAATAATATCAAACACCTGACACCCCTCTAAATCCTCTGCTAGGGCGATTGCCTTAGCCCGGAAATAACGTCAACACTTCCCCCCTCTAATCCTCTGCTAAGCCGGGCCTTAGCAGGAAAATCAAACTCTCACCTCATCATCTCTAACTCCTCTGCTAAGCCGGGCCTTAGCAGGAAAATAAATCAACACCTCCACCCTCTAACTCCTCTGCTAGCGGCCTTAGCAGGAAAATAAAGTCAACACCTCCACCCTCTAACTCCTCTGCTAAGCCGGGCCTTAGCAGGAAAAATCAAACTCTCACCTCATCATCTCCTAACTCCTCTGCTAAGCCGGGCCTTAGCAGGAAAATAAATCAACCTCACCCTCTAACTCCTCTGCTAGCGATGCCTTAGCAGGAAAATAATCACCTCCACCCTCTAACTCCTCTGCTAAGCCGGGCCTTAGCAGGAAAATAAAATTCAACGCCCCCACCCTCTAACTCCTCTGCTAGGAGATACCTTAGCAGGAAAATAAAAATTCTTCTCTTCCACTCTGCTCCTCTCATCGCCGACTCTGCTCCTCTAGGCGATGCCTTAGCAGGAAAATAAATATTCTCCACCTCAGCCTCTACTTCCTCTGCTAGGCGATGCCTTAGCAGGAAAAATTTAACTTTTCTCCCCCCACTCTTCTCCTCTACTAGGCGCAGCCTAAGCAGGTAAAATAAAATTCATATAATCCTCATAATACAAGAACAACCACGAACTTAATATAAGAACTTGGCTTTATTAAATATCAACTGATAACGTAAGACAAATTCAGGAACGAAATACATCAAAAATGAAGTAAAGATGTTCTCTAAGGTGGTAAGCGTTCCCATGCCTCTTTAGAGCCTTACCCAGCGCATTCTCCAACTTTCCTCTCAGCTCCTCTTGTACCTCCACAGGACAAAGTTACCCATTTTGAAGCTTCTCCGAATGACTCTACAACTGCAAGACTGAGCTCAAGCTTCCATGCGAATGCTCGTGACTTCTCTTTTCTTCTTCCTTCACGATTCTCTTCATAACAACGACGTGCGACTTTTGGTCCCCGCACAGGACTCCAACTCCTCTTCCCACAGGAAACTTAAGCTTCTGATGATAACTGGAAGCTACTGCTCTAAAATCCTTCAGGGCTGGTCGTCCTAGAATTCCACTATACGCTGACTGGGTATCTACTACAGTGAAGGCTATCACCTTTGTTACCCGCCGAGGATCAGTCCCCAAGGATAGGGGAAGAACAATCTGACCCAAAGGCAAGATGACGTGTTCTGCAAACCCATACAGCGGGTGGATACCGGCTCAACTCAAATCCTCTCATCTTCATTTGATCCAACGTGCTCTTGAACAAGACGTTCACGGAGCTTCCATTATCAATAAATATCCTTGCCACATCATAATTGGCAATGGTGGCCGTCACCACCAAGGCATCGTTATGTGGAGTCACAACGCCCCGGAGGTCTTCCGGCCCCAAAGCTGATGACGGGGTCTTGTGGTAAGTCTGCACCACTATATATCTCAAAGTTCTCCAATTTTCTCCCATGTGCTTTCCGAGCTCGCCCAGAGTCTCCATCAGTAGCACCCCCCGAGATCATATGAATCATTACTCTCGTAGGTGTGGTTATCCTCATTCATTCCCTCACTCGGTTCCACGAGCTCCGGAGGGACATCTTGACATCCACCTTCCCCCTCTCTGCTCACCCATCCTCTGATTTATCCATGGAGGGCCTTGACCACGCCTAGGGGGCGAGCGGACCTTTGTCGACTCCTTAATGAGGATCCTTCTCGTCTATCCCGTGAAGATAATCTAGCACTGTACCCACCCTTCGCGACTTTTCCCACCTCCCGCGGGCTCCCTCACCTCCATCACCTCGTCCCGAATCCTATCTAGGGGAACATGGGATGAGAATTGTCTTTACTACTAGTTCTGTCTTCCTCTCTTTCCCCCCGCACACCCTCTGCCTTCCTCCTTTCTCCGCTCCCTCAACTCTACTCCTCCGGGCCGGCTCTCATTCCTTCTGTACCGCTGGGCCATCTCCAAGTTTACATATTTCTCAGCTCGAGCCAACAGATCATCATAGCTCAACGGAGGCTTCTTGACCACGACTTGAAAACATCCCCCTCCCCTCAGTCCTTGTGTGAAGGCACTTATCATGATGTCAAGGGGTAGCCGTTTGGTATTTCCAGCGTCTTGCACTGTTGAAACGCTGGACAAATTCTCGCAAAGTTTCATTCTCTTGCTGTTTCATCACGAACAGGGTCAAATAATTTTTCTGGGTGCCTCTTGCTGCTTGCAATATCTGTGCAAGAAAGCGTAGCCAAATCGGTCAAAAGACTGTATGGAGTTGGGCTGCAGGTATTAAACCATTGCTTGGGCTGACCTCACCAACGTGCCAGGAACACCCTGCACCTGACTCAATCTGAATATTGAGGTAACATGGCCGCATTCTCAAATCTCCCCAAGTGTTCCTCGGGGTCGGTATGTCCCTCGTACCTCTCCCACATTCGACTGTCGAAAAAGTTGGAGGAAGTTCTTCTTCTAAAATGGCTAGTGAAAAGGGACTTCCTCTCTTGGGTGCCGGTGCTTCTGCTTCCCAACTGCTTGCCGTCACATCTGTATCTCCATCCACATCTCCTCCATCTCCGGATTCTCCTCACTTGGGAGGGGTCGCGTCTCCTCCTCCACCCTACTCCTGACTGCCCTTCACATTCTCCTCTCGCTCCTGGCGAGCGGCCGGCTCTTCTGCAAACATAGACTCTTGATTCCTCTTCATCGCCTCATCCACTGTTCGAGTGATAAATTGGCCCAGCTGTTCCAGGGTCCAAGTTTCCCACATTCTCATTGGGATGGGTTTGCTCGACCCTCGTCTCGTGGATGGGCTGCTCAGTTCTGGCCTCTTGACGAGGTTGTTCATGTCTCGTCTCAAGATGCGGTTGTTCTTGTCTTGTCTCAACATGAGATTGTTCGGGTCCCTCTGAGGACGCGATGATGCCGAGGTAACTCTTCTACTTCCTTTCTTGCCTACCATCTCTACGTCTCAACTCAAGTGTTCCCACAGACGGCGCCAAGTGATACTCACGGGAAATGTAGGGTCCGATCCACGCAAGCGTCACTAATCCAGACACGGGCTCCAAAATTACCCTGGGCCTGAAATCACAAATAAGACCGTTAGGAGGGGGCCAGGAGAGTATCCTGGCGTAGCCCCTCCGACGCTCAAGTCAGAGACTGAGGATATATGGGGGGAGCATCTAAGGGCGCTGCTGAAAACAATATAGTGAATCCAATAACTGAACACTCAAACCTGGTATTTATAGGAGAATACATGGGCCCTTGATGGGCTTGTCTTCCTTTTGAGCTAGGGATGGGCCAAGGGTATGGGCCCATCCATGGGGTATCACCTGGTTTCGTTTCGAAAGAAAACGAACGAACGACGACGACGCGGCACGGAGGAGGTGGAGCGCTTCTCTTTTCTACCTTACCTTGCTCTCGATTTTCTCTCTTCTTTTTGGCTAGGTACCTCACGATTTTTCTACTGAAAATGAGTGTGGATTCACTCTGAATTTTCGAAAAGGAGAGGGGGGGAAAAATGGTTATGAGGGGTGAGGAGAAGGGTGCACAATATAAGAAAGAATCAAGACCAAGTCCACTCCCCTTTGAATTTTAAATTTTGAATTGATATCAAATGAGTTGGTGGATGCTTCTAGGAGGTAGTGGCCGAAATTTTGCTTATTTTCTAGTCTAGGATATGTCCATTAATTAATTAAATTGTGCTCCCAAAAATCCTAGAATTATCCTACTAATTACATGCAAAGAATTGGTCAAAGTTGATGAGTTGGAAAATGAATCTTCTAGCACTAAGGGTGGCCGAAAAATGCATGATAAAATAAAGGGGAATGTTGATTATCTAGTCAACTAATAATCTTGAAAGCCTTACTAATCCTTTAAATAATTTAGTGAGCTAACCCCTTAATTTAATAACTTAAATGAGTTCATTCTTAATCACCTCAAATAATTAAATTAAATCCTCAAACCTCCCTTTCTAACTTAAATGAACTTGGTTGCTAGCTAAATTAACTTCTGGAAATATTCTCGAAATCTTAAATTCTATCTCAAAACTCCAACTCCGGTCCGGCCTCACTGAAAATACTGAATGCTAAAAATCAATCTACTGAACTGAAATAATGAAATAATTAACTTCAAATAAATGCATTTAAAATAATCATGCAATGAAGTCAATTAAATTTAAAAATCTAGAATTATGCACGGCTTATACGTCTACTGACTTACGGGTTCTACAGAAGATGTCAGCTGCTTGTTGTTCAGTTGAGACATATTCCAGTCTTATGTCTTTCTTCAAGGCATGATCTCTGATGAAGTGATGTCCGACATCTATGTGCTTGGTCCTAGAGTGAAGAACTGGATTGTAGGTAATAGCAATCGTGCTTGTATTGTCACAAAATATGGGCGATTCTTTGGCAATGACTCCATAGTCTCTCAGTTGTTGCTGAATCCAGAGCAGTTGAGCACAACAACTTCTAGCAGCAAGATATTCTGCTTCACTTGTGGAAGTAGCAATGGATGTCTGCTTCTTGCTGAACCAAGAGATCAGTCTGTCTCCTAGAAACTGACATGATCCACTTGTACTTTTTCGATCAAGCTTACATTCTGCATAATCTGCATCTGAATAGCCAACTAGATTGACAGAGGAGTCTTTAGAATACCATAACCCAACATTTTGAGTGTCTTTCAAATATTTTAAAATACGTTTGGCAGCTGAAAAATGTGATTGCTTAGGGTTTGCTTGAAATCTGGCATACAGACAACAAATACAATATCAGGATGACTAGCAGTTAGGTACAATAATGAACCTATTAAACCTCTGTAAAGTGTCGCCTCAACTGATATTCCCCCTTGATCAGTGTCTAGTTTAACTGATGAGCTCATGGGAGTACTTGCAGCTGAACACGATTCTATGCCAAATTTTTTTTAGCAACTCCTTCGTGTATTTAGTTTGACTGATAAAAGTGCCTGTCTCCAGTTGCTTCATTTGCAGTCCAAGAAAAAATGTCAGTTCATCCATCATGCTCATTTCAAAGTTATCCTGCATCAACTTAGCAAATTTCTCGCATAATTTGGGGTTAGTTGACCCAAATATAATGTCATCAACATAAATTTGAACAAGTAAAATGTGATCATTCTTTGAAAATTTGAACAATGTCTTATCAACTGATCCAACAGAAAAATCGTGATCAGTTAGAAATTTTGAGAGAGTTTCATACCAAGCTCTTGGGGCTTGTTTAAGACCATATAAGGCTTTGTTCAAATGGTAGACATGATCAGGAAAAAGGTGATTGATGAAACCTGGAGGTTGTTCAACGTAGACTTCCTCTGCAACTGACCATTTAGGAAAGCACTCTTTACATCTATCTGGTAGACTTTGAAATTCTTGAATGAAGCATATGCAAGGAATATTCTGATAGCTTCCAGTCTTGCAACTGGTGTATATGTTTCATCGTAGTCAATTCCTTCTTCTTGCCTATATCCTTGTGCTACCAGTCTCGCCTTGTTGCGCGCAACTGAACCATCTTCATTCAGTTTATTCATGTACACCTATTTTATACCTATAACAGTTTTTGAAACTGGTCTTGGAACTAGGTTCCAGACATTGTTATGGGTAAACTGATTTAGCTCCTCTTGCATTGCATTTGTCCAGTTTGGATCAGCAAGAGCTTCATCAGTTTTCTTCGGTTCCAATTGCGATACAAAAGCTGAATGAATAAATAAATTGAGCATTTTATTTCTTGTTCTTACCGAGTCAGATGGATTACCTATCACCAATTCTGGAGGATGTGATTTCTTCTATTTGATTTCAGCTTTTGTTGTGTCCAAGTCAGCAACTGCTTCAGTTTGCAACTGGGTGTTTTCTTCAGTTTCAGTTGCTGCATCAGTTGGTAATTGAATGTTCTCAATAGGCTCCTCCAACTGATTATCCGGAACAACTTCATGTTCAATTGATTGATCCACAATTTCAGGTTCAGGTGTTTGAAGGATGTTTCGATTGATATGATTTTCTTCTTCATGGTCATCCTCCAAACTGATATCTGTAAATCGATCAACTAGCTCAACTGGATCAATTGGCTTATCAGTTAGTACAGTTTCATCAAAAACAACAAGTATAGACTCTTCAACATTTAGTGTGCTCTTGTTAAACACTCTATAAGCTTTGCTGACTGATGAATATCCCAGAAATATTCCCTCTGCAGATTTAGTATCAAAGGCTTTTAAATGATTTTTGTCATTGTCAAGAATACAAACATCTGCAGCCGAATATTTTGAAGTAAGAAACCACACTTTTTCGTCCATTCCAGATCTCATAGGGTGTTTTCAAATGATTTTTATTAATTATCGATCTGTTCTAAGTATAACACTCATTGTTTACTGCATCTGCCCAAAACCTTTGAGAAATACCAGAATCAGCAAGCATTGTTCTATAGCAGCTTCTTTAAGGTCCGATTTGTAGAACCCGTAAATCAGACTACGTATAAGCCATGCATAATTCTAGTATTTAAATTAAAAATGATTTATTTATTTTAGGCATTTTAAAAGTTATTTAGTCCTTGATTATTTATTTTAAATCGCAGTAGTTTAGTTACTATCTTTTCAGTTAAATAAGTGAGGCCCGGACTGGAGTTGGAGTACGAAGGTAAAATTTAATATTAAGAAAACATTCCTAGAATTTATTTAAAATAAATAATAAGTTAATTTAATGTAAAAGAATGTTTAAAAGGATTTATTTAAGTAATTTGAGATAAGTAGTAAATAAGTCCTTTTAGGTTCAATAAGTAATCTATTAATTCACTAAAATATTTAATGAGTAGATAAAACTATAAAGATTTAAAATACATTATTTAAGCAATTTTTTCCTCCCATTATCATATAAAATTCGGCCACCCCTTAAAGAATTAACTTTGATTTATCAACTCTCCATTTTGATATCTTTCCATATCCCTTCATGATAGAATAATTCTCACAATTTTAATCCCCAATAATTAATAATTTAACAACATTCCACTCCATTTTTATTCAAGAAAATCGGCCACCCTCGTGAAAGATTTGAAATAGTTGACAACTCATCAACTTTGATTCCCTTCCTTACCCCTTTTCTTGGTAGATAATCCCTCACCATTTAATCTTCAATAATTAGTAATTAAGCAATTTTCTACCTTGTTTTTGAATGATAAAAATCGGCCACTCCATTTAAATCAAATCAAATCACTCTTCATTCCTTATCTATCAAACAATTAGGATAGCAAGATTCATTTTCCTCTCAATCTCCCTTTTTATTTAGTAAACTTCCCTTCATTCCCTAGTCATTTCCCTTCCCATAATTCTCGAAATTCAGTAGGTTTTCAGAGAGAAAAACCGTGAGCCTTCATAGGAATAACAAGAGAGAAAAGTAGAAGCAAAAGAAGAACGCTCCGTCTCCGCCGCGCCGTGTCGTCGCACTAGTTTGTTTTCTTATTCATAAAAAATTCCATGCATGTATATGTTATTTATTTTCTCTTCAATCAAGTCAATACTGATTTTTAAACATCACATGTGCATGATTTTTAATTACAAAACCGAGATAAGGCAGCAACTATTCTGAAAGTTGCACAGATTTTCTCGGCCGATTTGCATGCTTCACGCTGGTATTTGTTTGATGGTTTCAGGGTTGACTCGATTTCCAAGGGCTCAAGGCTACTTATGGTCATGTCCTAGGGTATGTTAGGGTCAAGTTGATCAAGGTTTCAAGCCCCAAAACCGTGAATTAGACGCTCCAAACAGCAAGAAAGAAACAAGTTCCATATTCGAGACTCAATTGCTGTCAATGGCTCGCTTGGGTTAGTGTTCGAGCCATGGCTGGCCAAGGGCCAGTAGCCATGGCCAGGAACCTTCCCTAGCAAGCAAAGGACGTGGTCAAGTTGGCCTTAAGTGGCTTGAGTCACGTCCCAAGTCGCTTGGACAGCAACAACGCAAGTCCCTTTCGGTTTCAGTTTTTCTGCATTTCGTTTGGGTGTGTGAAGCTTCTGCTTCTTGGTTGGTGTGGATCTGGGTTGGCTTTTTAGCCCTTAGCCATGGTTCATACCATACCTCATAATGTCTAGATCGAGCCATGGTCGATCATATGACAACTGGAACGACACATGAAAGCAAGCGATCCAAACACTCGCATGGTACAGAATTTGTTCTTGGTGTTCTCGGTTTCAGTTTCGGTTGCCTTGGGTGGTTGCTTGGATTATGGTTGGCCTAGGGCCCTTAGCCATGGTTCAAGCCACACCTTAGGATGTCGAGAAGAGGCTCTGGTCAGTGGTTCAAGCCCCAATGGCCATTAGCCTTGCCAACGACGCAAGGAAGCGCAACAGCTGCTGCTGTATTTTATTGGACAGCAACTCTGTGCTTCGGTTCAGAGGCTCGTTCGAGTTCTTGGTTGGCTTTTAACCTATGGCCTTGGACTGGACAGTACCTCATAAAGTTAGAAAGGTCATGTTTTTGACCGTTTGTGATTTGGTTAAGTTTAGAGGTCGTACGAGAATTTACGGTGCAATGTGCCAAAGTGACTCTCGAAAGAGCGTTCCATGATTTTGGCCTCCATGCACAATTTTCGTGTATTAACAGCCTTGGTAATTATTTTCCAGTATTTTAGGTGTATTTTAATCATGACTAAATGATGGTTCGATGTTGGTTCGTGTTGGTACGAAGTCATGATTAAATATTAAGTTTGTTGGGCGTAATAGTCTCGTTTTTAGTTCGATTTGAAGCGTTGGTCAAGATAAGTTATTTGCATGGTCAAGTCAGTTATTTGCATGTTTTTCATGTTAGAACTAGGTCGCAGCGAGCCTGGGAACGATCCAACCCAATTGGTAAAATAACTCAGGAATTTAATTATATTATGTGCATAAATATAAAAGTTTATTTTTGAGATATATGCGATATGTCCTGTGGCCACTTCACACTCATGGGATTGCAGCTTATCATGGGATTATTACTTCCATCCGGTAGCTACTGACCAGTTCATGTATGGGTAGGGATATCCAGTCCAAGGGCTGTGATGATCCCTACCGCCCAGTATACTGTGGTTTAGTCTGATAAGACTATTCGGTTCATGTTATGGGCCACTTGCGTAGAACATATTCTCACAGAAATTATGATATGTTATTTTATGACATGGCTCTATCAAGCAAACATTTCACTTACGATTTTTCAGTTATACACGTATTTATAATTATTCATGGCACGATTTTCACGTTACGCTCTATGATATGATATTTTACGTTACGCCAGATTTACGATATTCTTACTGTTATCCATGATATATGCATACTGAGTCTTTAGACTCACTAGACTTGATTGTTGTAGGTACTGATGAGATTGGGACCGAGGGCGAGGACGAGGTGAACCATCTTGGTCGGCAGTAGTAGGAACCCGAGGACCTCATTTTCAGCACTTATTATTTTTATTCCAGACTCAGTTTTTATTTTGTTGAATTATTTAAAGTTGTTATTTGAAAACATTATTTACTTCCGCTGCTACTTTAAACATTGAGTCTTTTTATCAGTATATTTTATGTATGAGGCATTTTATTTATTTAAAGAGAAAATTTTAAATTATTCCGCAAATATATGTATACGAAATACGGGCCTCTACACGATTTCTCCTCTCAGCTACACCATTTTGCTGAGGAGTTCTTGCTGCTGAGAGCTCATTCTTAATTCCAGCATTTCCTAAAAAATTTGAAAGAATTTGATTGATGAATTCAGTTCCTCGATCGGATCTGATTCTATCAATTCCAACTGATTTCTCGTTTAATAGTCTTTTGAAAAGCTTGATCAGTTGTGCAGCAGTTTGGTCTTTGGATTTGAGAAATATAACCCAAAAAAATCTTGAAAAATCATCTACAACCACCAAGGTGTATTTCATTCCCCCTAAGCTCATGACTGGTATTGGAGCAAATAGATCCATATGTAACAACTCTAAGCATCGGGAAGAAGATTTATGGCCCTTGTTTTTAAAAGAAGATTTTACTTGTTTACCAAACTGACATGCTGAGCAAATTTTATCTTTGGTAAAATCCATTTTGGGCAAACCAGTGACAAGATCGTGATTACTCAAATATGCAATAGATTTAAAGTTCAGGTGGTTTAATCTCTTATGCCACAACAGTTTTTAGAAGATTTTGAAGCAATAAAACATACTGGTGCATAAGGTTGATCATTCCAACTGACTTTGTAAGTGTTTCCACACCTTTTGCCAATTAGGATGACCTCATCAGTTGAGTCTTTGACTGAACAAGAATGTTTGTCAAACTGAACTGAGAATCAATTATCGCATAACTGACTAATGCTAATCAGATTATACTTGAGATTCTCAAATAATAAAACATCATTAATGATAAAGTTACTATGGATAAGCTTACCCTTACCCACAGTTTTACCTTTGGAATTATCTCCGAAACTGATGTTTGGTCCAGTGTAATTGATCAGTTGAGATAACAAGTTTGCATCTCCCGTCATGTGTCGTGAACATCCACTATCCAAGTACCAGATTGATTCCTCGCTTGTACCTGTTACTTGCAATCACACACAAGATATAATTTTGGTACCCTTATTTATTTGGGTCCTACACTGATTAGTCCTTTAGGAATCCAGACTTGGATTAGTCTGACTGACTGTCCAGCTCCTGTATTCCAGATGGTCTTTCTCGATTTGTGTGTGCTTGATGTGTAGTGTGCAGGTGAGACAACATGTGATTTAGCTTTGTTCAACTGATTGTTCAGCCGATATCTTTTCTGAACTGGCTTGTTGTAATAGTAATTGGAGTAGCCATTTGAATAATTCCTGCTGAATCTTTTTGACGACTGACTGCCTGAGTCAGTTAAAATTTTTGGGCTATAACCAATACCATATCTTCTAACATTGTTCGTACTTTCAGTAGGCTGTTCAACCAGTTTACTTGGCTCAAGTTGTTCTTGTACAACAACTGATTTGACAAAGTGAATGTATTTCCCTTTATCACTATTCAGCTTTGGTCGAGTATCATTGGAAGACATTTCATCTTGGTTATGAACCCTAAACCAGTTTATCAGTAACTGATTTCTGTGAGTTTTGTATATCAGTTAATGCAGCAGATGATTTGTTCCAAGCCTAAATAAGCTCAGTTTGCTTTGAATTTTCAAGCATCAACTTCTGAATCATTGATTGATTCCTGCTGTTTTCAGCATTGAGCTCAGCAATATCCCTTTTTAGGACTAACTCATCAACTGGTTCATCAGTTTTATTTTTATTTTCTATGGGATCAGTTTGCTTTGCTCTGTCCTTTTCAAAAGATAAGGCAAGCTTGTGGTACTCATTAACCATGTCATAAAGAGTTGAAATAAGTTCTTCTCTAGTGAAATCAGTTGAAGTGAAGTCAAATACATGTTGACTGCTGACTCCACTTCTATATCACCAGCCATTAGACACTTTACTTTCCTCTTCACCATCACTGGAACTGCATGAGGTTTCTGGCTCTGACTCTTCGCTGTCAGTTTCTGCCCATTTAGATTTACTCTCTTTAGCTAAGAGCACATCATGCTTCTCCCTGAAAGATTTCTTATCATCCTTGGATCTCCTTTTGTGCTCATATGACTTCTTCTTTCTTTCAGTCGAGCCTTGACTGTCTTTCTTGGGTTTGGTACAGTCAGCAATAAAGTGACCAGGTTTGCCGCAGTTGTAGCAAGCATTTGATTCCTCTTTAGAATTGTTTCTCTGATAATGCTTCTGGTAGTTCCCTTGATTTTTCCTCATGAACCTTCCAAATTTTTTGATAAACAATGACATAGCATCATTGCTCAGTTGATCAGCAACCTTCTCGACTGAACCAGTTGGTTCTGTTCTGACAACAAACAGCTAAGGCAGTTGTGGCTGCTGGAGTAGAAGGTTCTCCTTCTCGAGTTTGCAGCTCAAACTCATATGCCTTCAGATCAGCGAATAGGTCATGAAGCTCAACCTTGTTTAGATCCTTGGATTCCCTCATTGCCATGGTCTTAACGTCCCACTCCTTGGGAAGACCTTTGATCACTTTTAAGGCAACTTCTTTGTTGGTATACACTTTTCCAAGTGCATTAAGTACATTGATGATACAGCTGACTCTTTCATCATACTCATGCATCGATTCTCCAGTTCTCATCTTGATATTATCAAACTTCTGAACAGCAATAGAAAGTTTATTCTCTTTGGTTTTTTCATTCCTTCACAAAGCTGGATCAGCTTTCTCAAATTTCTTTAGCTGTCTTACACATTTTGATCTTGCTGAAAGTTATTTTATCCAGCGTTTTGTACAGTATATCCTTTGCCACATTATCTAAATTTTCTTTTCTTTTGTCCTCAGCAGTCCATTCATCTCTGGGCTTTCAATTCTATGAGGTGCCCCATCGGTGATTGCAACTGCTGTGTTGGCTTTCAGAATCTTCATTGGTCCGTCAGTGATGACGTACCACATATCAGTCGTCTTTGGGCAGCTAAGTGAGCCTGCATCTTGATTTCCAATCATCGAAGTCTTCTCTAGAAAACATTGGGATCTTGTTGAAGGAAGACATAATCAATAGTTTGAGTAGAAATATTCTGAGACGAGATACAACTGCTCTGATACCACTTTAAAGGATCAGTTAGAAGGTGATAAGTGTTTAGAAGGGGGGTTGAATAAACATTCACAGGATTATAAATTCTTATTCGAATATGGGTTTCAGTTTAGTGACAAACTGACACTCGGTATTTCGTCAGTCTGATAACAATCAGTTTAACTGAAAAACACGTTGCGGAAGTAAAATGACTGAAAGATAGAATAACTGATAGTAACTGAAATAAAATGCACACGATTTGTTTCTGGATGTTCGGAGAATAGAATAACTCCTACGTCACCCCTTCTATCACGAAGATAGGATTTTCACTAAAGACTTTGATCGAATACAACGGTGTACTGACCCACTTCAGTTTGGACTTAACACTGCCAAAACTGAACTCTTAGTTCACAATAACTTTTACAGTGCGTGACTGAATATAACACAACTGAATGAATCTAACAAAGATTTCAAGTGCTAACAAGCTCGTAAATATAGCCTGATTGCTACTGATATATCTGACTCACATCTTTATATTTGAATACGAGTGGTGATTTTAGCAGAGTAATAGCAAGCTTGAATAGAATAGTAGTTCGTGTTGTTGCTTCGACTGCTCTTCTCGCCTATTTATAGGCTTCCCTCTCAACGGTAACTATTAAATAACATTTGAATCCATATATCCGTTGAGTTGCCACGTCAGTATTCTCTGACATTTCGTACACTGCAATCCTCTGAAATGCGGCGTTCCACTACTAGTTGCAGTCTGTTGTACTATTTGTCAGTTGTCGTTCTCAACTGATGACGTGTACAACTGAGAGATTAGCTGAAAGATACTTTGCTGAAAACTCATAGCTGATTGTTTCAACTGATCAGGTTCCCAACTGATCAGTCAGTTAGATTCTGACGTAGATAAGATTTAGCTGGTACGCATTAATCTTCAGCTAATGACAACTAACAGTTGTAAGATTTTAGTCAGTTAAGCTCGTTTGCCTTGATCAGTTATTCCAATAAGTCGATGCTTAGTTTGTCAAATCACTGAAATTTAGTTTCCAACAATATGAATATGATTTATCAGATTATGATAATCCAACGTGTTTTTACTTTATTATGTATGTGTTTAAATATTGTATTTCCATAAACTATGTATCTAATTGAATAAATAAAATAATTAGACTTAAAGCAATTTAGATTTGGGGTAATTTAATTTTTAGTTAGATCACGTATCAATTGTAAATTAACAAATATTTCGTGTACCAAATATTTTTTACTGCTTCTTCAACAATTGAGGATTTTTATAATTTGAATTTTTTTTTGTTTCACATTTGCGATCGAGGGGCTCTTTTAACCTCAAATTTCTATAATGAAATTTGGTCTTGCATTAACTTATTTTTTCAAATGAGCTCTTAATTATATCAACTTTCAATTATATCTGTAGACATTAAATTCGTTGATCATAAACTTATGACAAGTACAAAATAATATAAATATCAAAAAAATTATATTTATTGGGATATTAGATTCCTAAAAAAAAAATAGTTAATTGATATTTTAATATATTTTGTGAGCAAATCAAGATTGCAATCTTGTACTAAAAAGGGAAACGAATACTAATATTTTTAGTATTTGAAATCAAATATTATGGTTAATGTAAAGAAATCACCAAATCAATCATGAAGACCAATCAAATTACGACCACCTCATCAAATGAAAATGGAAAGAGTTTGCATCCTTCGGACTATAAATAGAGAGGCGGAGGGTTCAAGAAAAATACAACCACAGAAGGCAAAGAAGTAGAGAAGAATTAAAGACGTAAATTCTCTCAACTCAAGCTCTTCCAACTCAAGAAGATCAACGAAGTTCAAGCGTGATTCAAGGCGTTCATCGTGTTCTTCCTCAAATCCATCCAAAATCAAAAGAATCTGTTCTTCATCAATTGAAGATCAACAGTTCAAAGCACGATTCAAGGCGTTCATCATGTTCTCTCAAATTTTGAAGTTTAATTCAATATCAAGGTTTTGACCAATTGAATTAACGTTATTGAAGAATCAAATCACTTTCCACGAAAATAAACATTCAAGAAATTCAAATTATACAAGAGATCGTCATCGAAGAAAAATAATCAAGGGATCATATTAGAGATTGGTATCCACAAAAACTTCATTTACTTCAAAATTTCCGATTTGTATCGGTATTTCTTTTGCGATTTAACGAAATAAAGAAATTTGCGTATAATATCATTTGAGCCATTTTACAATAACACACACACACATTAAATCGAGTCAAATGAGAGGGATTATAATAATATAGAATTTACCGGAATTTCCCTATTGCAATAAATAAGAATAATATAGAATTTATCAAGATTTCTCGCGTTCAATATATCTATAAAGTTGAGTGAGTTTGAATATAAATGTAGACATAACTCGATCTATTCCACGTTTATGTATGATAAAACATAATTTTTACCTTAAATTATTAACCAATATCCAATTTTTTAATGAGAAATTGGAAAATGAATTCTTACATGACCTAATTGTCCTCAACAGTGGTAGGCTGTTAACATCTTATATAAATCACGCCGCATTCAGCTCTGATCTCTTCCATTTTTCAGATTTTACGGATACAAAATGCACCTTCCTTCTTGCCGGGGTTTAATTTATAAATTTGAAGACTAATTTTCCGCAGGATTGCAGCTTTGGTTTTGGCTTTCGCTCCGATCTGTCAATTCGCTATCCGATCAGGTAGAAACCCTATTCGCCTAAATTATCGTTTGATTACCTTTACCATTCATGCAGTAAATTATCCGATCAGGATTAATTGATATGGTTTTTTTAATAAAAAATTACCTTGCGATTTGAGAGTTAGGCTTGTATATTAGCTTTTAGTTTTCTTTTGGTTTTTAATTCTATAGTAACTTCAGCTATTATGTGTGGATGGTATTTTTTTTTTTTTGAATATGTTTGGATTGGAAATTGGTATGTTTGGTTCTTTAGATATTTGTGAAACTGAGGAATTGATGCAAATCAGTAACAGTTTAACTTGAGTCCATAGTCAGAATATTATAACATGGTTTAAGAAGGCTTCAATGTTTGAAACAATTAATCTGTTAATATCCCATAAATCTAGTTCTTGACCAGGTTAATGTAGTTTCCCCTTAAATATTCGGAGTTTTTGCGTGCTGGTCATTAAACATATATGAGGCATCAACCTAAGGACCGCACCCGTTGAGACTCAGACTCCCCACTTAAACCCATTTCACACCCCACCATTACCCTCGAACACAGTTTTTAGGTCTGTGCTGCTTGTATCAAATGAGTATATGGTTTGTTTAAAAATGTATCTCTATATGCATTGTTAAGTGGTTGTTCATGTGATAAAAAGTCAAGTTTAGCAGCTCATTATGTCAAGCCAAGGTAGAGTCTTCCTCCTCACCTTCGTCGTCCACTACCTGGCCCCGGTGCATTGTATCCCGATCCTTATAGTTTGACATTTCCTCCACCAACTGCTGGTTTCCCTCCTTTTGAATGTTACCCGCCTCCTGAGGTAATGGAACACAAGCTTTCTGCACAACATATTGAGATGGAGAAACTTGCTACAGAACAATCAGAGGCTTGCGGCTACTCATGGATCTCTAAGACAAGATCTCGCCACAGCCCAGCATGACCTGCAATTAGTACATTCTCACATTGCAGACATGAAGTCTGAGAAGGAACATCAGACAAGAGGAATTATGGATAAACTTCAATGATGGAGGCTGAACTTGAAAGTTCAAAGCGCATTAAGGTGGAGTTGCAGCAATCAAGGGCTGAGGCTCAGAACTTAGTAGCTGTGAGGAAGGAGTTGTTTGCCAAGGCGCAGCAGCTTACTCGTGATCTTCAGATGGCTCACTCTGAGGCACAACAGATTCCTGTTCTGATGTCCGAGCTTGACAGTATGAGACAGGAGTATCAGCATTACAGGTAGCCTTTCTTTTCTTTTGGTTGAAATAAAAGATTCAAAATTATTGAATCTTGAAAAAGAGAATGCGAGACACCTCAAAATTTAGCTTGTATCTATGACAAAATGTCAAGAGGGTCCAACCTTTTTATATCTCTTAATTGGATTGTAATTAATAGATGCTGGATGATAATATAGTAAGATAAATATTGCAGATCTATATATTTATGTTCCTAACAAAACTGCATTTGAAGTTTGAAAATTTTTGGGAAAATTTCCCAAGACGTGAAGAGAAAACAAATGTCTTGGTTGTGCTGAGTTTAACCAGCATTCACATTTTCTACATATATTCATTCTGATTACTTCCCCTTTCTAGATTCCTCGAAGAGACAACATGAGTTAAATTATTACATTTTCCAACTTTGTTTTCGTGATTTTTTTCTAGTTTCGATTTGGTATTGCAGATATTATTTCTAATTGTGTTCGAATTTGTACAGAGCTACCTTTGACTATGAGAAGAAATTATACCATGATCATCTGGAATCTCTTCAAGTGATGGAGAAGAACAATGCTTCAATGACAAGAGAGGTGGAAAAGCTCAGAACAGAGTTATCTAACTCCACAAACTTCGATCCTAGAACAGGCATAGCATTTTCAGATTTTTTTCCTTTTCAATATATGTGTGCTGATTCAGGGGAGACCTATGAACTTGAGGACGAGACTAGACCTTTTAAAAAAATTATAAATAAAATTTGAACTTGTTTTCCAGAGTCCCTTACTTTGTTTTCCCTGACAAATGTTCTCTTCAGATTTTTGGGAGCTCATGTATTACCATGATATCGCAGGTGGGTCACATGGTGGTTCTGCTGGATACCATGATATCGCAGGTGGGTCACATGGTGGTTCTGCTGGATACGCTGGAAGTGTTTCTGTGGCAAACTATAACCCTACCCAAAATGCCTACGGTGCTGCTCAGGTATAAGTTAGCGATTTTGAACCATTGATTAATAGTAGCTCTTTGAAAGCAGAAATTGACAATTTTTAAACCATTCGACTACAGTACGCCATCACTGGACCAAGAAAGCAGGATCGTACCTCGTTAATAATGAAATTGTGATCCCTATCATGTATTGGGGTCTATTTCATCGTGTATAAAATAATTCATATTCTTTCAAATGATAGATGTATAAATTTCACATCCTTGTCTAAAAAGTAGAAAAAATTCTGTTTTTTCTTAGCCTTTAAGGTTTATGTTCATTTGGTGTTTTAGTATTGACTTCGATCTTTGATTGTTTGATTTTTTATTGCAACAGGGCCAAAGTCCGTTTTTGGGAGGGGTTAGTGGGGCTGGTGCTGCCAGTGCTGCTGGCGGGGGAGCTGTTAACTACGATCCTTATAGAGGCCACACTGGAGCTGTAGCTGGTTATGATACCCAAATAGGCAACACTGGTACTGGTTATGACGCCCTTAGAGGACCAGCCGGATCTGCTTACAATGCTCAGAGAGGACCAGCCGAACCTAGTTACGATGCGCAGAGATATACATCTGGACCTAGTTATGATGCTCATAGATGGCCATCAGGACCTGGATACGATACTCAAAGAGGACCAGCTGGAGCTGTTTATGATACCCAAAGAGGACTGGTTGGGCCCAGTTTTGGTGGGCAAAGCGGAGTTAATTATGATATGCAGAAAGTCCCTGGCCACGATGCATCATCAAGAGCTACTACCGGGTCTCAAGGGCAGGTACCTCCGAACAACAATGCATCTGCTACATCGAGTGCGAGGGGTGGATCTGAGAATGATCCGGTGGCACGAAATGGAAACCCTGCTCGAATTTGAACTCAAAACCTCTTCTATCTGAGCAATTCATCTGTCCTTTTGTGGATGGGATGGAAAGTTCAGAGGGACGCCCAACCATTTGTGCTTGTGATTCTGGTGAATTTATTTGGTTTATTTTCATGAGTGTGGTACGAACGAAATTGTGTTGGTTTCTTTTTGCAACACCAGAAATCGCTTCTACTATGTATTAGTTGTGTTAAAAAACGTGTGCAGGTGATAAGCATCGAGTTGCTAAACAAGAATTGAATTTATTACTTGAAACATTACCATCTTCAGCGGCAAACCAAAATGTTTACAATTGGTTTTATCCATTAAGAATGACAGTGTTGTGAAAAAGTAAAAATTTATGGTAAAAAGTAAAAATCTCAAACTCTCAAAATTTACCAAACTATACACTTTATAATATTTTTTTCTCTACTCAATTGTGTTTTTCTTCACAAATGAGAGATCTATTTATAGGAAATCTTTACAAATAATCCAAAAATAAAATACATCATTACCTACATCATCACACACTAATTTTCAATATTTACAACTCTTATTTTCAACATTCAAATATTCAACATTCAAATATTCAATACACACATTTTAAATATATTTTTCAACACTCCCCCTTGTGATGATGATAATAATGATTGTCTTCATTACGTGTTTTTATACTGCCTCGTTAAAAACCTTACTAGGAAAAAACCCAGTGGGATAAAAACCATAGCAAGGGAAAAGAGTGCAGTCACGTAAACTCCCCCTCATGTTGACACGAACAATTCTTCACAAATTTCGTAGATTGCGCATCCCAATATTATATATATGTTTTCTGAATATTGACGTAGGAAGCGCCTTTGTGAAGAGATCTGATGAATTTTCACTTGATTGAATGTGACGAACATCAATACATTTATTCTTCTCAAGCTCCTTGGTGAATGCGAAGAACTTAGGAGGAATATGTTTAGTTATGTCGCTTTTTATGTATCCTTCTTTCATTTGAGCAACACATGCAGCATTATCTTCATATAGTATCACAGGCTTCTCGTCGAATGATAATCTGCATGAGATTTGGATATGTTGGGTCATTGATTTTAACCACACACATTCACGACTTGCTCATGTAGTGCAATAATCTCGGCATGATTTGATGAAGTTGTTACGAGCGTTTGTTTCTGTGAACGCCAAGAAATTGCAGTGCCTCCACGAGTAAAAACATATCCAGTTTGGGAATGTGCCTTGTGTGGATCAGATAAGTATCCAGCATCGGCATAACCAATTATACTTGGATTAGCATCTTTTGAATACAAAAGTCCCAAGTCTGTCGTTCCTCGTAGATAACGGAATATATGTTTAATTCCGTTCCAGTGTTTCTTTGTTGGATATGTGCTAAATCTTGCCAACAAATTTACGGCAAAAGATATATCAGGCCTTGTACAATTTGTAAGATACATAAGGGCACCGATAGCACTTAGATATGGTACTTCTGGACCAAGAATATCTTCATCTTCTTCACATGGTCGGAATGGATCCTTTTCTATGTTTAATGATCTAACAACCATTGGAGTACTTAAATGATTTGATTTATCCATATTAAAACGTTTAAGGATCTTTTCTGTATAATTTGTCTGGTGAACAAACATTCCACATTCTTTTTGTTCAATTTGTAAACCCAGACGATACTTGGTTTTTCCAAGATCCTTCATTTCAAATTCTTCCTTCAAGTATGACACAACTTCTTGAATTTCCTTATTCGTTCCAATGATGTTTAAATCATCAACATATACAGCAATAATTACGCATCCGGATGTTGTTTTCTTAATAAAAACACAAGGGCATATTGAATTATTTACATATCCTTTTTTCATCAAGTGATCACTTAGTCGATTATACCACATTCGACCAGATTGCTTTAACCCATATAATGATCTTTGTAATTTCACAGAATAACATTCTCTGGGTTTTGAACTTTGTGCTTCAAGCATCTTAAATCCTTCAGGGATTTTCATATATATATTATTATCAAGTGATCCATATAAGTAAGCTGTAACAACATCCATAAGACGCATTTCTAAATTTTCAGATACCGCCAAGCTAATCAAATATCGAAACGTAATTGCATCCATCACGGGAGAATACGTTTCTTCATAATCAATTACAGGCCTTTGAGAAAAGCCTTGTGCAACAAGTCGAGCTTTATATCTCACTATTTCATTTTTCTCATTTCGCTTTCGAATAAAAACCCATTTGTATCCAACAGGTTTTACACCTTCAGGTGTAAGGACTATAGGTCCAAAAACATTACGTTTATTTAGCGAATCCAATTCAAACTGGATGGCTTCTTTCCATTTTATCCAATCCTGCCGATTTTTACATTCACCAAAAGATTTTGGTTCATGATCTTCATTATCATTTATGATGTCGACTGCCACATTATAAGAAAATATATCATCAATTTCTTCTATATCTTTTCGGTTCCATATTTTTCCAGTATTAATGTAATTGATAGAGATTTCATGATTCTCGTCAGTTTGTGGTTCTGACAGAATATTTTCATCATCATGTGTTTCTTCAGGAACACCATTCTCTATTTTGTGATCATCATGTGTTTCTTCAGGAACATCATTCTTTATTTTGTGATCATCGTGTTTCTCTATAAATTTTCTTTTTCGAGGATTTTTATCCTTGGAACCGACTGGTCTTCCACGCTTCAGGCGTTTAATGACATCATGAGTATCTTCAATTTGTTTCTTTGGAATTTCAATTCGAGCAGGGGCATTTGCAGCATGTATATATGATTTAGCTACCCCTTTTGTGTCAGCAAATGCATCTGGTATTTGATTGGCTATTCTTTGCAAGTGTACAATTTGTTGTACATCTTTTTCACATTGTTTTGTTCTTGGATCCAGATGTAACAATGATGATACATGCCATGTAATTTCCTTTTCGGTATGTTTCTGTTCTCCCCCTAACATTGGGAAGATTTCCTCATTAAAATGACAATCAGCAAAACGTGTTGTGAACACGTCGCCTGATACATCCAAAAATTCTCACATGAGAAATGTCTGGTTCTTTACCAAATGCAAGCTGCAATGGGGAGTATTTATGATATGCACTTGGTCTGATGCGAATTAATGAAGCAGCGTGTAAAATTGCATGTCCCCATATAGAAATAGGGAGCTTTGTTTTCATAATCATTGGTCTAGCAATCATTTGCAGACGTTTAATCAATGATCTAGCCAATCCATTCTGTGTATGTACATGAGCAACAGGATGCTCAACAATGATTCCCATAGACATACAATAATCATTGAAAGTTTGGGAAGTAAATTCACCAGCATTATCAAGTCTAATTTTCTTGATTGTATAATCGGGAAATTGATTCCTCAATTTTATTATTTGAGCAAGTAATCTTGCAAATGCAACATTTCGAGTTGACAATAAACATACATGTGACCATCTGCTGGAGGCATCAATCAATACCATAAAGTATCTGAATGGTCCACGTGATGGATGGATTGGTCCACAAATATCACCCTGAATACGTTCAAGAAACATTGGTGATTCAGTTTGGATTTTGGCTGGTGATGGTCTTATAATAAGTTTTCCAAGAGAACATGCTTTACATTGAAACTTATTATTCTGAAAGATCTTCTGGTCTTTCAGCGGATGACCATGTGTATTTTCTATAATTCTTCGCATCATTGTTGAACCAGGATGTCCCAATCGATTATGCCAATTGGTTAATATTGAAGAATTATCAACTACCATGTTTGATTCAATCGGACTTATATGTGTATAATGCAATCCAGTAGGGAGCATTGGTAGTTTTTCAATCACATATTTCTTTCCTGATTTATATGTGATAAGACACATATATTTCTTATTCCCTTCATTCATTGTTTGAGTATCATACCCATGGGAATATATATCATTAAAACTCAACAAATTCTTTTCGATTTTGGTGAATATAAAGCATCATTGATAAAAAATTTTGTACCATTAGGTAACAAAATTGTGCTTTACCACATCCTTTAATCAAGTCTACAGGACCTGATATTGTATTCACCGTTGTTTTTGTTGGTTTTAGTTCCAAGAAATATCTTTTATCTCGGAGGATAGTGTGCGTTGTACCACTATCGGGTATGCAAACTTCAGCTTTGCTCATAGCATTTTCCATTTTTTGAACTTCAAAAAAATATGCAATGAAATAAAATTACTGGCAATATATATTTAAATATAACACATATCATAATTATACAATAAAAAATTATATGGATACATGAAAAATAAATTATTGTACATTTATATTCTACCATTATATTGTTCATTTTCAGAGAAATCATTGAGAAAATCTGCAGCATCAATATTGTTCATTTCTATCCCACCAACATATTGATCATTTCCAGAGAAATCATTCATAAAATCACCAGCATCAAAATGAGTTGAATAACTCAAATGGTCACTGCATTCAGTGAAGTTGGTCTCATTTTCTTTCCCCTTTAATGATTCTTTATAAAGTTTACAAAGGTGTTCAGGGGCTCGACAAATTTTGGACCAATGTCCTGGAGTACCACATCTGAAACAAGAACTTTCATATCTTTTTGAGTGATTCTCATTAACACTTGTATTCTCATGATGCATTTTCTGTGGATGGTTTGGGACGCTCTTTTGAGATGAATTATAAAAATAACTATCTCTATTGTTTTCAAAACCACGGCCTCGACCACGACCATGGCCAATTCCGCGTCCACGTCCACGTCCACGACCTCGACCTCGACCAAAACCTTGTCTTTGAATTTGATTTTGGTTTCCGGGTTTAAATTCATTTTTACTTACAGCATTTACTTCTGGAAATGTTGTTGATCCAGTGGGTCGGGACTGATGATTTCTCATTAATAGCTCGTTGTTTTTTTCCGCCACAAGAAGACAGGCGATGAGTTCAGAATATCTCGCAAATCCACGTACTCTATATTGTTGTTGTAGAGTAATATTTGATGCATGAAACGTGAAAAATGTTTTTTCAAGCATTTCCGATTCTGTGACCTCATGTCCACAAAATTTTAGCTGCGAGATTATTCGATACATCGCTGAATTATAATCGCTGACTTTCTTAAAATCTTGGAATCTTAACATATTCCATTCATCACGGGCGGTCGGAAGTATAACTTCCCTTATATGTTCAAATCTTTCTTTCAATCCTTTCCACAAAGCCATGAGATCTTTTTCAATTAAATATTCACATTTCAATCCCTCGTCGAGATGTCGACGCAAAAATATAATGGCTTTTGCCTTTTCTTGTGATGTCGATATGCCATTTTCTTTTATTGTCTCACTTAGACCTAATGACTCAAGATGCATTTCTACATCGAGAGTCCATGACATATAATTTTTTCCCGTGATGTCGAGCGCAACAAATTCGAGCTTTGTCAAATTTGACATGGTGGTACTAAAAAAAATTACGATGCATTTTATTAGTTAATGAATATTGCAATACAAAGTAATGGATAAACAACAAGTACAAGCATTTGTAAAAATAAAGAAAACACACGAGGAGGATATTCTCCGATAAATAAAAGACTCGTGAGTATGATAACCAAAATAATTAAAAATAACCTTGAGAAAACCATCTTCTTTTTTCTTCGAAAATTTAGTGAAGAATAATTTTTAGAGAAGAAGAGAAAGTTGGAGTGATTGAATGTGTTTATGAGATCATATTTATAGGGCAAAAACTAGCCGTTTTGTTACCGTTTATGACCGTTGGTGTATAAAAAAATAAAGGTATGTATTTGTATAATTTTATGGTAATAATATGGTGTATATAATATTAGACATATTTAAATAATTATGTATATCATATCATATTATTATAATGATGTGTAATAAGATATTTTATTTAAAAATCTTATAGGCTTTTATACTTGTCGTATCCCTTACCGGGAGTGTGGGATGTCGTCTTAACATCCTCCCAGGATTTATAACAAGTTTTTGAAAAATTTATTTTTATTATTAATAATAACATTATATTATATATTAAATATATACACAATAAATAAATAACAGTAAAATAAATATTATTACTTTTGTTACATTTTTTTTCTGTTTGGAGCTTGGAAAAGGATGGAGGACTTTTAGAGTTTCGTGCTGATAACGTGTTGTGAAAAAGTAAAAATTTATGGTAAAAGTAAAAATCTCAAACTCTCAAAATTTACCAAACTACACAGTTTATAATATTTTTCTCTCTACTCAATTGTGTTTTTCTTCACATATGAGAGATCTATTTATAGGAAATCTTTACAAATAATTCAAAAATAAAATACATCATTACCTACATCATCACACACTAATTTTCAATATTTACAACTCTTATTTTCAACATTCAAATATTCAATACACACATTTTAAATATATGTTTCAACACACAGGAGTATTATTAATATTTTCAAGCATATATTTAATTGAAAAAATTTATTCAACTTGAAACTAATCATTTTGAATTTGAGTCTTGTCGGGATTAAAATTCCAACGTCAAACTAAAATATTTATACCAAGTCTTGAAAAATACTGTGCAAATCTGGGCCGACCCAAAACCCGCATAAGAACCAATTTTGTGACCCGACCCAAATCGCAAAACAAATTTAAATCCCAGTTTCCCGGCGTAGCGCCTTCAGGGAAAACGAGTTGGTTCAGCGTCAATCCGAAGGTAAAACAAAAACATTAGCGAATTCAAGTATGAGTAGTTACTTATGGGGATTTTTTCAGGATATTCATAGATAGGAGATAAGTCGGTAAATTCATAGCCAGAAGTTTCATCCTCCCGTTTTCATTTTCTCGGGTTTTGCTATGATTATGCATTCTTAGTTTAAGAAATTTGTCACAGAATACGAGCCTTTCCCCTTGAAAGACATGGAATCAGTGGTGGCTACAGTGACCGGATACCACGGCTCTGAGAGATTCAATCTTATTAAACTGATAGCTTTGACCGGTGCTTGTTACGTTGGCAATATGAGTCGATCTATCACGCATTTGGTAGGATTTGAATCTATCGTATCTATGCAATTTGATGTAGTCAATGACTGCTGTGAGGTTGAGTTAGATTTGTGTCTTTTTAATATTATAGCAATTGAGTACTTGTGCATCACAGGTGTGCTGGAAATTTGAAGGAAGAAAATACGAGCTTGCAAAGAAGTTTAAAACGGTGATAGTTAGTCACCACTGGATTGAAGAATGTGTAAAGAAAGGGCGCCGAGTTTCGGAGACTCCATATACCTTTCAGAGGTATGGCTTTTTCTGAAGATTGGAGATTATGTTAGTTTTATGATTGTTGTTGCATTGGTTCTTTCATTTAATGTTTTTGCAGCTACTATTTATTTAATTTGAAGTAGAATATATCTAAGCTGATAGGTGTTTCTGGTGAAAAACTGTGAATTATGCACTTTTGCTGTATGTTTATGCAAGTTGTTGAACATCTAAGGACGGGCAGCAATTTGTTGAAGGGTGATATGAATGGACCAAATGGTCAAGGACCAATTTGTTCTGTAATATCGAGGTAGCTGACACGGATATCTAAGCTCCATGGTCGGCTAATGGTTCACTAACTTTTTTGATGGATGTTGTTTATGCTTTCGTTTGCCATTGGGTTTTAAATTTATTTACGTAAAATACTAATAAGGAAGCCGTTGATGTTTAGCATTTTGAGAAAATAAGTATTTCAACGATTATGCATCATCACAATGACTATAGATTTGTAGATATATCATCACGTTATAATGTCGGCACTTTGAAAATTTGAGTACTTCCTAACTTGTTATAATGTTATGTAACAGTTTTTTTTATAGCTTCCTACCTACCTGACATTTAATTGGATAATCATGATGAATATTAGTTAGCTTGTTTTGTGCCCTGATATGAACAACAAATGGAATGAACTGCATCTAACTATTGTTTGGACTCTTATTAAGGATGATTTTTTTATACAACTTGTTTTCGACCCTAATATGAACAACACATGACTGATTTTTTTATAGTGCGCAAGAGGTAGGAACACTGTGTTCCAACATCTCATTAAGGATTAAGCAAGCTCGTGTTCAATCAAAAGTAAGAGAAACCTCAAAAGTGCCTTTGCTTGAAGTTGCAGAGGCTAATGTTGATCCATGGGCGGGCTTCAACTTTTCAAATGAGGTTTGCAATCTGATATTTATTTCTTATAGATCTTGCTTCTTTTTTTTAAAAAAAATCAAGGTTTCATTTATGTCTCTGTATTTTCTTTCATGGATTGTAAAACTGAAGCTGATATACTCATTAGTGATCCAAGTATACAGAATACATGCTTTATTCCTGCAGAATATATTAGGGTTTTTGAAGAACCAATTTATATTGGTTTTTAGTTGACTATATTCAGAAATAGTAGATTATTACACTTTAAAAGAAAAGCAAATTATCACCTGAAGCATTAAAGACAGCCCAACATGTCTTGTCCTATTGATGTACGCACGATATGATGAAATCTTGGGGTAATGCCTTTTCTTGGCAACTCACCAATTCTCTCATGGATAGCTCTATTTTCTACACCTTTGGCTGCACTTTGATGGTAGTTTTGAGGTTTGTTGCTGTTTCAAATTCTTTATGATTCCTCTGTATCTTACAAATATTTGCTGCCTTATTAGCATTATTTTATGTTGACTTAGTAATCATCTTTACCCATGCTGATGCAGCACAACCATGGTTCTATCAGACCAACTGGGAACTGGAAAACAACTGAAAAAATCTCAAGAAAGAACAGTCCTGGAAGCAGCAATTGTCAACTTGAGGCTGTCAATTCCGAGCCCATGGTTAGAGAAGTATGGAAACATGCATACAATTTTTGGTTTATTTGGTTACTTACAAGAGCAGCCGAAGGCTGTTTTCTCCTGCCTAAATTAGCTTGAACAGTTACACCAAGTGATGAGGAATGCATTCCATTTAGGAAAAATAATATGCTTCTTCCCTTTTCACCATACCTTTAGATCATGGAAGTCAAATTTTTCTTTGAACTATTGATTGCTCGGGTAGTGCCAGGCCTATTTTTCCTGCAGTGGCAATCAAATTTTCTGTTTCTGTTTCACATTGACTTTCATACCTCTAATATGTCATTTTGGCCTTGTATATTATATTATTATTGTATTTTTTCACCAATCATCTTTAGCTTGTTATGATTAAAGTTTATCCGTGTTTCCTCCTGAGTATGCCACCTGACAAGTTATTAACATCTGTTCATACTATTTTAATGGTCTATTTCATAAATAGAACGAGTAACCAAGTGCTTCTGAGCCTACACATTTCTTCTTACAGAGAAAACGGAACTCCACTTCATCAAAACCACATTGCAGAGGTAGGAGGCTGGTTAAAAAGCAAATCACCATGGTGGATTTGGCATCAACTTCAAAGTTCGAGCGAGAGTTTCCGTTGGTGAAAGTGCTTCCTGAAGACAATATCAGTGAAATTCTGTTTGACAGGTCAAAGGTTGACACACAACAAAATGCTCCTACCAGGCACACATCTGACATAACATGCCCTAGAAATCGGCTGAGTAATAATGATTCTATAGATGTAGAAGAGATTGAGGTTGTGAATATTGAAAATGAGAACGATTATGTTCGTGGTGTCCCATGTTTGCTCAAACCTCCAGAAGAAAGTCTTGAAATAGTTCTAGATGATCATTTTGACAATCATTGTTGTATGACACAGCCTATGCCAACAGAGTTGTCATGTGTCATATGTTGGACCGATTTCAGTCCCACCCGAGGAGTGCTGCCATGCGGCCATCGTTTTTGTTTCTCATGCATACAGAACTGGGCAGATCAGCTGGTGAGCGCGTGCCATTCCGTGATAATTACCATCTAGTGTGTATATATATTTGATTGTAATCCTTCTTGATACTAACTGTTATTATTCTTTGCAGGCTTCCAAAAAGAAGCCCTCCACATGCCCTCTGTGTAAGGCTGACTTCATATGCATCACCAAAGTGGAAAACGCCCTCTTTTCAGACCAGAAAATATATTTGCAGACAATCCTGAACGACAACTCAAAAAATGATGTATACATCCTTCCTGATGAGTCAGACCATCTCCCTAACAATGTATGTGTTTCGGTTTTCTCATTCCATATTATTCTGTTATCGGTCTATTCTCAAACTCATCAAGGTATTTGTTATTCTTTGATGTTGTGTAGCCATCGGTACATGTTTGTTTTCGATGCTCCAGTAGAGAACCTGTGGACCTTCTTGTTCTCTGTCATTACTGTAAAATTCGAGTTGTTCATTCTTACTGCCTCGATCCACCTTTGTTTCCGTGGATATGCTTCCAATGCAAAGATCTCCAAATGATCTATCTTCATAACCGATAGTTCACTTCGACTGTCTTTTATGTAGAGCATGTTGTACACTATTTGATCATTTGCATCCCATTTGCACAAGGATGAGTACGTAAAAATAACTCAAACTGTAATCATATTTCAAAGATTTAATCTATTGATTTTGTTTTATCAATTTGTTGGAAGTTTATGGCTTCAGTTTACTTGAGAACTGTGATAATGAGCGCAGCTGCATGCAAGGGCAATTTCCGAACACAATTGTCTATTCAATCTTTCAAATTGTATCTTGTATGTAGTTTGTATATGTGGGTAAATAACAAGCATTTCTAAAATAAATATCAAATATTTAATAAATATCAATAATTAAAATAAGCATCAACAAAATTATATATCATAAAATCATTAAAATCGTAAAGCTTTCAATCATATATCATTTGGGTGAAGTTTGATCTTTGAAAGTGACTAGCTTTTATCCTCCGGTCGACTGATCAGCCTTCAGCTCCACATGACCCATGGGGGTGTGCACTAGGCTCCACCATAGAAATACGATCGTCGGAATCCCTTTGGGGCCTTGGCCCGTATATGGGGTCTCTCTGGGGCCTTGACCCGTATATGGGCTCCCTCTGGGGCATTGGCTCTCACGTCATCCTCACAAAATTTTAAGTTCACCGTCCTCACATAAACGGATCCCCCACAAATCATATATCATATGTCACAATCAATTCACATTCCTCAAAATATTTTTCATCTTCTTTAAAAATCATAAAATGACACAGCTTTTCAAAAATAGCATTTTTAACAGTAAAAATTGCACAGCTTTACCATAAATCGTAAAATAACATATTATCATCAAAATCATCATTTTAAATCATAAAATATCATTAAGGCCGTAGACCATCTAGAAAGTGCCTCATCTTCTCGGCAGCATCCTAGCAATGAGGGGTACAAAGTGACAACCACTATCAAACTTCCTCACAAACTCAGCCACAGAAGTGTCTCCCTGACGGAGAGTCATAAATTCCCTCTTCATTCGTCCTCGGACGTCAGCAGTAAAGTACTTCTCATAGAATATATTCTTGAATTGCTCCCAAGTAAGTGTGGCGAGATTAATACCATGTTCAGCTCCTTCCCATCATAAAAAAGCATCATCCCTAAACATATAAGTGGCACACCTCACGTGGTCATCATCTCCCATATTCAAGTAGAGAAAGTGCACGTCAAGTGCTCGAATCTAGGCCTCAGCAACAAATGGGTCAGTGGTGCCAGAAAATTCCTTCGGCGCTATGATAGACGTGGTTTTTACATGTTTTATTGCATTAGTTTGTGTGTGTTTGCACTGTGCATGCGTACATTTCATTTAAATTTTGTTCATTTTAGAGTAAACATTTGCATTTGATCATGTCTCACTTGTGTGTGACAAATTTGCAGAAAAAATGACCGGAAAACCGAATCTGGAGCAAAGTGCGCAAGCCAAGAAGAAAATGACAGAAAGGCTGGCGCCCGAGCGGTAGAAAATTACCGCCCGGGCGCGAGAGGTGAATAGCTAAGATGATGTCCAGAAAGTATGGCGCTCGGGCGTTAATTTTCTACCGCCCGGGCGCGAGATTTATCTTCCGAAGAGCCAACTTACAGAAGACTTGGCGCTCGGGCGGTAATGTTCTACCGCCCAAGCGCGAATGCCGCATTCCTCAAGAAATATTACAGAAGATGTGGCGCCCGAGCGGTAATTTTCTACCGCCCGAGCGCCACCTATTTTTGGAAAAATATCTTTGCCGATTCCTTACTTTAATCTTAGGATGTGGATGATATGGGAAGGATCTTGGGACGTTTTTTATGGATTCAGACTTCATTGGAGCAGCCGCCACAAGCTTGAAGAGGGTTTTTGCGCTTGGATTGAAGATTCGAAGATTTTCGGGCATCGTTCTTCGTGTTTTTCGTCAATTCTAGTATTTCTAATTTAGTTTTCATCTTTTAAACTTTGTTTTGTTTATTTTTAATATGACTTCGAGTAGCTAAACCTTTATTATTTGTTGGGATTTAAGGGGATCCTACCCCAAACTTTGATATAATTAATTTACATATCGATTTCTGATTTACTCTTGATTATACTATTGTTTTATCGTGTTGTTAAAGCGTAGCTAACTTTAACAACGTTTTTATATTTCGAGTGAGTTCGAGAGAATAACTTGTGATAGGAACGAGTAGTATAATCCGTGGATCTACAATTTACATAGATATATGAAATTGGATACGCGCCGATAGTCATAGTCCGGTAGGGCGAAAACTAGGGGATTTCATAGATCGATTTGCGATTCACTCTTGATAAATAATTAAAGACATTTAATTACTTCATTGAGTAGAATTAGTTTGACATAGCTCGAGAGAGTGTGTTCAATTGAATAGGAAATCTTGTCGGAAGCATACAGTCACGATCGAACGAATTAATTAATTAACGAGGGGTAGGTGAACCGAAATTACCAACAAATCCATTTTTTATTGAATTTTAATCAACCATTTTAGATATTATATTTCATTATTTAATTATTGAATCTTTTTATTTGCATGTTTATTCGAGCATAGTAGTACTAAACCAATCAATCAAATTTCGTTGCTAACGATTGAATAACTGAAAATAATAATTGTCAAATACAGTCTTCAGTGGAACGATACTTGTACTCACGTACATTATACTATTACCTGACATCGTGCACTTGCGATTAATTTTTGAGCATATAAAATCATATTTTTATTAAGGATTCCACAGTGCAAGTTTTGCTCGATCACGCTAGCCTCCAGAACTGATCATAGATGTCGTGTTGTGGCCTAGGAGCCTGCTGAAACTACTGCTCAAAGAAACGAGCCATGCCCTCCAGTGCACGCGTAGCAGCATCCCCATTAGGAGGCGGGGGTGCATTAACATGACGATCCTCAACATTCTCGGCTTGCCTATTAGTACTAGGTGCGTGTCTAGGAGGCATTATATCTGAACGTTTCCAAATTTCTAAACGTAACCAACATGCATTTAAATCTAAGTTTTCTAATCATACAACATATACTAATCCATTTTGAGCAATTTTAAGCATATAAATCATATAATCTCAAAAAGCTATAAAACATGTGACGTAAACATATAATTCATGTAATCATGCATGTAACATCATAAAAATCATATAAAACATGTAAACTTACAGATTGAGGCTTGACGACTGAGCTTCCCGACACTGATGGAGGCACAACCCTTTACAGGAACATTGCTCTGATACCAACTGAAACGTCCACCTACTTGTTTTTTTAAAAAGTACCATAATTTTTTTTACTCTCCTAATCTCGGCCGAAATACATATATATATGTATAAAATATTTTTGATACCATTTTAAAAATAAAACAATAAACTATATTTGAAAATCAAAGGAAATAGTTTAAAGTATAACATCGTCCGACGTTTGAAAATCCCAACTTAGTAATATTTCAAAATAAAGCCAATACTATCAACCTCTCAAAACCCACTCAAAAGCATAAATAAAAAATCGTAAAAATCTTTAACATAAACTTAAAATCATAAGTCATAAAAATAAGTGCGGAAAACTACTAGCGCTGGTGAGTCAAGACCATCATCAACGTCATACTCACCTACATTGATCACATCTAGTGAGTCTAAAGACTCAGCAAACCATATTTTTGATAACAAATACTACGTATACAGATCACATGCAACAGTGAAAATACTTTTACTTAAAATATCATTTCATAATCATGCATAAACTTAAATGTTTTTATATCATCATAAACATATTCATATTCATCATATACGTATACATATTCCTTTTCGTTGAATTCAGATCGTTAATTATGACTTTCGTATTAGGGATCGATGGATCCATCTACATGTAACCACAGTACTGGACGTCGGGGATATCAGCGACACTTTCACCCGTCAACTGAGCCTTAGCCTTACGTATTAAAATATTATCGTATTCGTATTAGTCACAATTACTTCACCTCCTTCAACATTTCATATTTCCATCACTTTATAAAATTCATTCATATAATAATCATTTTTCTTTTAAAACAAGCATGCAACATATCTTTTAGCGTTAACATTCATCATAATATTCCATAAACATTTAAAATAAATATTTTAACATATAAAATAGCATTCAGAGCACTGCCATGACGTTTACTATTTTCTAGGTGTAAAATGATTTTACCCCTATACGTAAAATTCCTCGATTTTGACTTTTTCTTACTTTAATCGACTCTAGACCATCCCAAATAATTATTTAAGCTCAAATTAAATTTCCCATATTTTTGTTTAGCATAAATTCTTGGCTTTCTAATTATTCTTTAATTATTAATTAGCAGAGCGTTTAATTCCCGAATTAATTCCAAATTTAATATAAAATTCTCAAATTTTAAACATAGACTTTTTATATTTAATTTTCCCTCGCGAACCATGATTTGGCCCCCGTTGAACCATGATTCAAACCCTTAACCATTTAAACACTAATTTCGAACCATGAACCAAACCCTCGAACCATCTCACTTTTCCCTCAAGCCGCACCCGAGCCACCCCAATCCAAGCCCTTCCCAGACCCTCTATGGACCCTATTGGTCCCACTGGACCCCTAGGACTCGACCCTAACTTGCCCGAAGCCACCTACACCAGCGGCAAGTGCCGTGGCCGAGAACCCCATGTACACTAGGACTCTTGTAACTTGGCTAGAACCTTAACCATCGAGCCAACCCCGAGCCCAGCCCCTCGTGAACCCTCTTAGGACCCTAGATACCTAGCATAGCCCAGCCCTAACCACCCTGGCCGAGCCACAAGCCCCTGCACACAGCTGCCTCACTCGATATGCCGCAGGTAGAGTCCTAGCAAGCACCAGCCGTTGTGCTCGAGTCCTAGCGTGGCTAGGACTCCTCTATTGACCCAACCACGTCCCAACCCAGCCCTGGTCGAGCCAAAGCTGAGCCATGCAGTGGTTTTACCCTCAACCGATCACCTTGACAAAAACCGTGCATCCATGGTTCCTGCTTGTTTCAAATTCGTGTGCATCCTATCAACGTGCATTCTAGGACCCTTAACTCGTGTAAAAACGTTCCATATTGATCCCTAATCATGGCAGCCCCTTCATGTAGACATATATCATGTTTTTGGAACAAAAATCAAACTTTAAAACACATGTTTTGCATAAAAACGAAATAAATAAAAAGGGATACTTGTTTTTCATGCAAATCATAATCAAATACAGATTAGGAAGTGATAAATGAGAAAGAAAAGAATTATGGCATGCCTTTGCGTATTTTACGCACTAAAATCCATTGACGATGCGAAGAACGACGACGAGAACCCTAGGCTGAATTTCCTCTACAAAACTAATGCTTTTCCTTGCAATATTCGTGTGTGTCGTGTGATGTTTGAGTGCTAGGAGTCTTGTGAAAAAAATAGGGGAAGGGGGTGTGAGTTTTATAAAAGCTGGGGTAGGGTTTGGGCTTAATTCTTTGATAAATAATTAGTGTGCAAGTTTGGGCCCATTAGCATGGTACAATAGGCCCAATAAGCCCAATAGTGCATTTAAAAATTATTTCGTTTAGGAAAGTTTGTGAAATTATTAGCTGAGTTATCAAAACGTTCATATTTTCATTCAAAATCGAATACCGATAACAACTATGTCTCGGCGTATAAAATCACCTCAAAACTTCTTATTCTCAAAAATAACTAAAAGCATCAATCTTGTTGTAAATAATTAAAAATAGTTATTTAATAAAAATATTTTTCATTTTTCAGCTCTCGGTCTCCGTGCCTCGATCACAACTCGAATAATCTTTAAAATATATTTTTAAGCATTCAAGTAGAAAACTACTTTAATATCATATAAACATATCAAACATAATCAATTTAGCAATTAAAATCATTTAATTAGCCATTTCCCATTTTTCACATATTTGCATGCAATTGGATTAAATCGCCTTATTTTTGGACCTTACATTGGTCGTCCTCGGTCTCTTTTCCCAGTCTATAATCGAATATTCAGATAAAATCTTCAATTTTCATGAAATCATGCAATTAAACCTTCAATCATATACTATGTATCATTTAAACATTTAAAATCAATTAAATAAAGAAATTAAGCAATTTAATTCATTTGCATGCATGCGGTTTACGTGGGTTGACTTTTGGACGTTGCACCAAATAAGTCTGGAGAGTTTGTTTCCACTGCAAGAATCCTGGACATTGGAAGCGCAAATGCAAAGAATATCTAGCCCAAAAGAGTTCTGGCAAGAGTATGTTTTACATTGAAAAAAATATCTTAATTAATTCAACTTCTTGGGTATTCGATACTGGATGTAATTCTCATCTATCGAATGATATGCAGGTGATGAACAAAAGTAAGAGGCTAATGGATGATGAGACCTTCCTAAGAATGAGCAATGGGACAAAGGTTGTTGCGAATACCATATGACAAGTTTATTTAATATTAAACAATAATTTAATTTACTTTTGAGAGATGTTTTATTTGTTCCAGATTTAGTTAAAAACATTATTTCCGTTTTTATGCTTCATAAGATGGATTTTCTTGTTGTTTTATTAAAGATGTTTACAGTATTTACATTAATGAATGTTTAATTAGAACAAGCGAATTAGAAAATAATATGATGTTTTAGTAGTTTTCTACTTAAATGCATTAAAATAGATTTTTAAGAGTTATTCTAGTTGCGATCGAGGAACGGAGACCGAGGGTTGAAAAAATGAAAAATAATTTTATTATATAGTTGTTTTTAATTATTTAATATAAGGGTGATGTTTTTTCTTATTTTTGAAAATAAGGAGTTTTGAGGTGATTTTATACGCCGAGACGTAATTTTTATCGATACACGATTTTCAACAAAAATACGAACGTTTTGTCAACTCGACTAATAATTTCACAAACTTTCCTACACGAGATATTTTAAATATGCACTATTGGGCTTATTGGGTCTAATTTAGTTTACTAATGGGCCCAAGCATGTACACAAGTTTTATTAGCAAAATAAAAAGCCCAAACCCTATCCCAGTTTTATAAATAGTACACGCCCCACCCTAAAATCTTTACACCAAGACTCCTAGCAACTATAATCACATGGCACACACCTTAGAAAGCAAGGGGAAAAGCATCGAATTTTCTTGAGGTTTTCAAGCCAAGGTCTTCTCGTCGTCGTTCTTCGATTCGTCAACGTTTATTCATGTGTTAAAAAATGCAAAGGCACACCATATTCTTTCCTTTACTCATCGTCACACCATATTATATATTTAATTATGTTTTGTATGAAAAAAAGTTGCACCTTTAATTATTTTCGTTTGTGCATCAAACATGAATTTTAAAGCATGTTGTTTTGATCCAAAATCATGATATAAGTGTACATGAAGGGGCTGCCATGTATAGGATTAAAAAAGGGCATGTTTTACATGATTTTAAGGAGTCCTAAGATACACAAACAAGCTGCACACGATTGGGGAACAAGCTGGAATCATCCGCAGTTTTGGGGCCAAGGTTCGGGTTTAAGGGGTTAGGCTTTGCATGGCTTGGCTTGGCTCACGGATGAGTCATGGTCTGAGTAAGGGAAGGAGTCCTAGCCATGATAGGACTCGAGACAAGTGGCTGGGAAGGAGTCCTAGACGCATACGGGCGCGCTCGTGCAGCAGCTGCGCAGGGAAGACAGGGCTCGGCCAGGTGGCTTCGGGCTGGGCTAGGTTATGTCCTTAGGGTCCTAAGAGGGTGCACAAGGGTCTGGGCTCGGGGCTGGTCCAGTGGCTAGAGTCCTAGGTGAGAAAACATAGAGTTCTATCGCATGAGGAGTTCTCGGCCGATTGCTTGTTCTGATTTTGTGGCTTCGGTTGGGGCTTGGGTTCGAGTCCTAAGGGTTCTAAGGGTCCAGAAGGGTTCCTAGAGGGGCTGGTCAGGGATCGGCTCAGGGTGGTTCGGGTGTGGTTCAGTGAAAATCGAAGATGGCTCGTGGTTAGTTAGCATGGTTCGAATTAGGTTTTTCTATGAACTAAAATTCGAAACATGGCTCAACGGGAGTCGAGTCATGGTTCACGAGGGCTAATTAAATATAAAAAGTCTAAGTTTTTAATTTGAAAATTTTATATTTAAGTTATAATTAATTCAGGAATTAAACGCTCCTTGAATTAATAATTAAAGAATAATTAAAAGCCTAGAATTTAAGCTAAATAAAATTATGATAAATTTAATTTAAGCTTAAATGATTATTTGGGATGTTATAGAGTCAATGAAATTAAGAAAAGTCAAATTCGAGGATTTTTATGTCTAGGGGTAAACGATAATTTTACACATAGAAATTAGTAAACGTCATGGCAGTTCTCTGAATGCTGTTTTATATGTTAAAGTGTTTATTTTAAATGTTTATGGATTTTTATGATTTAATATGGACATTAAAAGATATGTTGCATGCTTGGTTTAAAAGAAAAACGATATTTATATGCTGTCACTAATACAAATATGATGATATGTTAATACGTAAGGTCAATGCTTAGTTGACGGGTGAGAGTGCCGCTGATATCCCCGCCGCCCAGTACTGTGGTTACATGTAGATGGATCCATCGCCTCCAATACGAATACGAAAGTCACAATCAACGATCTGAATTCAACGAAAAGAAATATGTATATGTTTATGATGGATATGAATATTTTGATGATGATACGAATATGTTTATGATGTTATGAATATGTTTAAGTTTATGCATGATTATGAAAATGTTATTTTAAGTAAAAGTATTTTCACTGTTGCATGTGATCTATATACGTATTATGTTGTTATCAAGATTATGGTGTGTTGAGTCTTTAGACTCACTAGGTGTGATCGATACAGGTGAGTTTGATGTCGATGGTAGTGTAGATCTTGATGGTTGATCTGACTGGACTAAAGGTGCACATAACCTGAGGACCAGCGTTAGTTTTCCGCACTAGTGATTTTATGCTTATTTTTATGATTTATGTTAGAGATTTTTACGACATTTTATTTATGCTTTGGAGAAGTTTTTGAGAGGGTGATAGTATTGGCTTTATTTTCAAATATTGCTTTTAAGATTTGTAAAACATTTGATGATTTTATGTTTGAGCTATTACCTTTGATTCTTAAATTTATTTGGTTGTTCTATTTTTAAATTGGTGTCAAAAATATTATATATATATATATATGTACTCGGCCGAATTTATTGTGAGGTTTTAAAAATAAAATAAAAAATAAATTCTAGTACTTTTTAAGTAAAACGAGTAGTGGACGTTTCACTCATGATCTTGAATTGTTTTCCTCAGGCTTTCAAATAGTCTTTCTTCCCACCACTGCTACTGCCACTCTCAAATCTGGGATGGGGTTGCTGAAATTGAGTAGAAGGTGGTTGTTGTGGTCTCGGTGCTGGAGGAACATACGAAGCTCCTTTCTGCCTAATCAGGCCCGCTTCAGCTCCTTTTGCTCTGTTCAAAGCATTAGCGAAGTTATTCGGTCTCCCAGTGTTTACCAGTATAAAGATCTCAGGATTCAGCCCATTGATAAACTGATCAGCAACAACTTCATCATTCTCAGCAACATGTGGAGCAAATCGTAACAAGGTAGAGAACTTGGCCACATACTCTTCAATGTTCAACTGACCCTGTCTCAGATTAGCAATGTTCACTAGCTTATATCTCAGGCTAAGGAATCTACTGCTCTGATACAACCTGCTGTGGGGACCCGAACCTAATTCGTCTTCTTAATCATCATTAGGATCAGTTAATTAATCTGGGTCTAAATTTTTTTTTTTAAAATATACAAGTGCAGAACATAAGATAATCAGTCTGATATACATATCAACGATAAAGTACAAGTCTTGTACAAAATACATTTATCTCAACTAAGGTTCAACAACTACATATCCACTGCTGAAACCAATTCTATTTCTAAGTCCGGATCTCCACGCTAATCTTGAATCTCTCATCCTCTTCGTGACCTTGATCATGTCTCACCTGTTGTCATGTACACATATACAAACACAACAACAGCCGAATAACTCCGGTGAGAAATATATTCCCAGTATAAACAATGTATACTTGCAATCATATAAACAGATATAAAAGCATGAAATATATATCACTAACATGTATCACAATCAGAAAGACATGAATCGATATAAAACTGTAAATAAACTCTGGATTCATCATCTCATACTCGACTCATCTCTAATCTAGAAATCCTGGTTCCTGGACATTGGCACAATATACCGAATCTCAGCAATAGAAGCCGATCTGCTCCTAAGCAAACATCGATATAAACCAAATATCCAGTGTCTTGGCACATCCGCCAAAGACTTGAGTCGTATCTTCCCGGTTCAACATTTATTTATACCTTTCTTTTCTCGGTCTCGAATTTGAATCTTGTCAATACTCAATCTGGAAATGACAATATTGAGGAGTACAATATCAATATACAACTCAATCAATACTGGATATAATCAGAACTCAATCTAATTCTGTTTCAACGGCATAACGACACAATATCAATATACCCAGCAATACAGATATCAACAGATACCAGTCTCAACTCATAATCAATCAACCAACATAATCTGATACCAAATCTGTATAATCTCAATCAAATCAATTCTTAAAATCATAACAATTTTGTATGATATCCGTTCTTCAATCCGGTTTTGATTATACAACGATAACAATCTCAGAAACAGATAATATCAGTCATATCAGGATTTCTTCCATATCAGAGTTTCAGATCATATCAGAAAGTAATAAAACTTACATGCAGTTGAAGTTCTTGTCGATAGGAGCACGGTACTGCAATCGGATTGAAAATCAGACGATTGGATTTTTCAAAATACAACTTTATGATTCAAGGAAGCTTGAGAGTTCCTGGGCTTGTCTCGATTCTTTCTCCGTCCAACTGAAGGAATTGAAGTGATTTAATATATATATCATGCATGTAAGGGACGTGTGCCTCATTCTTGGTTCAGCACGTCTCACGCATATGCGCGACCTCCTTCGGCGCATATGCGCGAGACACTCTGTCTCTGCATATTTTCCTTTCCTCAGCTCGCGCATATGCGCAATGCACGTCCTCTTCCGGCGCATATGCGTGAGGTTCTCTGCCATACTCGCGCATATGCATGAGGTTCTCTGCCTACCTCGCGCATATGCGCCCTGCTGGGTCACGCATATGCGCGAGGGGCTCAGTCCTCGCACATAACAATTTCTTCTCCGGTCTTCCCCGGTCTGATCCTTTTCGTCTATAATCACATCAATTATCAATATATCATTTCAGATTACAGTAATAAAAATCTCGGGCATTACACCAGGGCTCGGCCAGGGCTTGGTCAAGTTCCATGTGCGGCTTAGGGAAGAGGCTAGGATGAGTCCTAGCATGGCTGTACACTTGGACAAGCAAGGGATTACACTAGGCGCCAAGGTTTCATGGTTTTTGGGCATGGGAAGGCTCGGTCATAAGGGAGATTGCTACAGGGCTCGACTGGGTTGGGTCACGATCCTATGGAGGCTGCATCTAGGGGCTAGGAGGAGTCCTAGCATTGCTGGGCTCTTAGTTGTGCAAGGAAGGAAGCCGCGGGTCCTAGGAGCTTCATGTGCATGTGGTGCTGTGCGCTGCTGGATGCGGGGTTTATGGGCTGGTGCGCTGGTCTAGGGTAGGTCAGGAAGGGTCCAGGAGGGCCATGGTCAAGTTTGGTCCAGGAGGGCCATGGTCAAGTCTGGTCCGTGGTGGCTCAAGGGTTGCTCGGTTTTTGGGGAGAACGTGGCTTGGTTTTGAGGTTAGGGCTCGGTTATTTGTTAGAAAAATGTAATGGCTTGAACCGGGGTCCATGGGGTGTGGTTCATAGGTCACAGGGGTAGTTTAGGTATGAAAAGTTTATGTTTAAAGTTTGGGAATAAAATATTAAGTTTTGAATTAATTCGTGATTAAGACGCTTCATGGTTTAGTAATAAAGTCAATAAATTGAAAGGCTCGGTTTACATCTAAGAAAAATATTAGAAATCAATTTTAAGCATATATGATGGTTTGGGATAGGCTCGAGTTGATAAAATTAAGAAAACGTCAAAAACGAGAATTTAATAGGGTAAAATGGTCATTTTGCCTCCAGGGTAGTACGAAAAGCTTGAAAGTGTCCCGAAGAATCATAATACATGATAAATGATATTTTAAAATGCTTATGATGAAAATATGGAATTTTATGATTTATGCTAAAGCTGTACGTTTTTTCCTGTTAAAAATGCTATTTTACGAATTTGGAAAGGACACGATATGTTATGAAATAAAAGGAAAGAAAAATATTTTGAAGGATGTGAATTTACTGTGACAAACAAGATATGATATGATTGGGAATAACATGAGGGAGAAGGTCCCAAAGGGATTCCGTTTACGGGAGAAGGCCCAAGAGAGAGCCTGATGATCATATTTCCATTTACGGCAGTGCCTAGTGCCCGTTCGCATGCGCAATGGTGAGCTAAGACTGGTCAGTCTACCACATGATATGATTACAACTAGTCACTAACTTCACCAAAATGATATATGATGATGAAAATCTTTACGATTAAATGATTTATAATTTATTTATGCTTACAAAATTTACGCTAGCTATTTTAAATAAAAATATGGTTTTTATGCACGTGCATGTATATGTATTATTTTTTACTCATGATTAGAACATACTGAGTCATTAAACTCACTAGGTTTGGTTGGTTACATGTGAGGATGAGATTGAGAGAGGCGCTGATGCTTGAGTGGATCGAGTCCGGCAAGACATTGATTTCTGCCTTTAGTTACTTATTTAATATTTAAATTTTTTTACGAAAAGATTTTGAGGATTTTATATTTAGATTTTCATGATTTATTTTGAAGTTTAATTTTGGATTGTTTTGAATGTTGACGTACGATTTTGGTGATTGGCATTATGGATTTTTATGCATTTAGGATTTTGGAAATGTTGGGGTTAATTTAGTATGAAAGTTCGAATTATATATATATAAATTAGTATCATTTTAAAGTTAAAAGGTAGTGGACATTTTAATTGGTATCAGAGACAAGGATCCCTAAAAGATTGTGTTACTGCCACTCTGAGAAGCTCGAAAAGTCACGCCTCAAGTCTGTGAGTTTTTACTGCTTTAGATTTTATATGCTGAATTTTAAATTCTTTTATGGTGCATGAATTAGGAGGTTAGATGTATGTTTTTAAAATGTGAAATGCATGTTGGTTACGTGGTTTGGACGAATTGTACAGAGATGCCTCCCAGACAAGTTATTCACAGAGATAGTGAGGATAGGAGGGAGGAGGAGATTCCACAGCCTCCACCTAATCAGGATGCTAGTGCTCGTGTGCTAGCTGGGATGACTCAATTACTGGAGCAGTATGTTGGGAATGCTACGAGGGTCCGACACGAGGCTGTTTATGAGCGATTTAGGACGAAGGATCCCGAGGATTTTTCTGGCACTACTGATCCATTCGTGGCTGAGGGATGTATTAGGTCGTTGGAGGTGATATTTAGGTCTATGAATATGACAGACGCTGACTAGGTTCGTTGTACCATTTATTTGCTGAAGGGCGACGCTTTTTTATGGTGGGAAGGAGCGGAGCAAGGAGTGAATCTGGCGACTTTGACTTGGGAGGGCTTCAAGAGGGTATTCTATGATAAGTATTTCACTACCGACGTTCGTTCGAGGTTGAAGAGAGAGTTTATGAGACTCCTCCAGGGGGATTCGTTTGTTGTTGAGTTTGTTCAGAAGTTTGATAGGGGCTGTCATTTTGTGCCCCTGATTGGAAATGATGCTGCGGAGAAGTTACGATATTTCTTGGATGGTTTGAGGCCGACGATCCGTTGAGATGTGATGCTGGATGATCCTATTGACTAAACTGCTTTTTCTAAAGCCTTTCGAACCGAGCGATCCCTGAAGGACATTGAATGGGAGATGCAGCGCAAGAGGAACCGTGCCCAGAAATCAAGTCAAAAGTACAAGAGGCTGTTTATGGGACCACCGAAGCGGCCAGGACATCATAAACCGCAAGGACAACCACCTAAAGAAAATGTCCCGAAGACTGAAGAGAGGCCACTCTGCAAGGAGTGCAATCACCATCACTATGGCATGTGCATGTGGGGTATCTATCTACAAGTGCTTTAGGTGCGGAGGAATGGGGCATAAGGATATTGATTACCCGGAGCATAAGAAGCCCGCGACTAGAAGGGCTTACATGATGCATGCGGAGCCAGACACTATGCTTATTACATGTACTCTAACTATTTAAGATTTTTATATTGCCTTATTACTTGAGCTAATAAGCATGAATGCTAAAATTCAATTGAGGTACATTGGACTTGATGATTTAGAATTGCATATTTCAAACTCTAAGGTTTAAAGATTGAATTTTTGTAAATATTAACTATGGGGATCAAATTGAATAAGATTGAAAATTTAGGGGACTGATTTAGAATTTTCAAAAATTATTGAGGAAATTTTGGCAAAATTCGAAAATTTAGGAGGGGTTAATTGGCAAAACATGGGCTGAGTTTGTAGAATTCTAGAACATTTGTACTAAATTGCAAATTATCGAAATTTTAAGGGAGCATTTGGCCATTTTCGAAAATTCAAAGGGTTGAAATGGCAATATGGGAAACTAGAGGGCCTAGATGATAGAAATTTCTGAATTTTATGGCCTTGTTTGAGTATAATTCAAGTATTATCACAGGCAGAATTTTGTTACCAGACGTCGCTACTTACGCTTTGCTAGATTCTGGAGCTACGCATTCTTTCATATCTGAATCCTTCATGAAACGATTGGAAATTTTACCGGAGGACGTAGAGTCGGGATTCAGAGTTACAGTGCCTTCGGGCAAACATATGGTCTCTACAAGCATTGTTAAGTACGTGGAGCTCAAATTGCAGAGGAATGTCATTCGAGCAGACCTTATTGTATTGCCAATGCCTGAGTTCGATATTATTTTGGGCATTGATTGGCCCACACAGAACGGAGCCACTATTGATTTTCGACGGAGGTCAGTATCTATTAGACCGCCCAAGGGGAGAGCATTCATCTTTGAGACGGCGCAGAACAATCAAATTCGCACATTTTTTCATGCATTCGTACGAAGGAGCTTAACCGGAGAGGCTGTCAAGGTTCTATTGCTAGTATTATATCCATACCCGACACGGATAGTCGCTCGATTGAAGATGTGGAAGTTGTCAAAGACTTTCCAGATGTGTTCCCTGACGATGTTTCTGGCATCCCGCCCGAGAGAGAGGTGGATTTGCTATTGATTTGATGCATGGTACTGCGCCGATCTCTAAGACACCATATCATCTGGCACCTGCTGAGATGAAAGAATTAAAGGATAAAATTCAGGAGCTTATATACAAGGGATTTATTCACCCTAGTTTCTCTCCATGGGGCACACCAGTGCTATTTGTGAAGAAAAAGATAGGAGTATGAGACTGTGTATCGATTATAGGGAGCTGAATTGGGTTACAGTGAAGAATAAATATCCATCACCTCGAATCAAGGATTTTTTTGATCAACTACAAGGAGCTTTGGTATTTTCAAAGATAGATTTTCGGTCTGGATATCACCAGCTGAGAGTAAAAGAGGTGGATGTCCGTAAGACAATCTTCCGAACATGTTATGAGCATTATGAGTTTTTAGTGATGTCTTTTGGACTGACTAATGCTCCGGATATCTTCATGGATTTCATGAATCGCGTATTTCAGCCGCACCTCGATCAGTTTATTATTGTCTTCATTGATGACATTTTGATCTATTCCAAGAGCCGAGAGGAGCATTATCAGCACTTGAAGACGACCTTGAAAGTATTACGAGATCGGAAATTAAATACAAAGTTCAGAAAGTGCGAGTTTTGGCTAGAGAGGGTGGCATTATTAGGCCACATCGTTTCGAGAGAAGGAATAAAAGTTGACCCATCTAAGGTCGAGTAAGTTAAAGAGTGGCCAGTGCCTAAAAGTGTAACATAAATCCGTAGTTTCTTGGGTTTAGCCTGCTACTATCGCAAGTTCATCAAGGATTTTTCGACCATTGCAGTACCCTTGACATCTTTGACGAAGAAAAATGCAAATTTTGTATGGGGACTGGAGTGTCAAGACAATTTTTATCAATTTAAGCAAAAACTCACTACCGCGCCAGTTCTAGTTATGCCGACAGAACAAGTGGATTATGTGTTATTTACCGACGTTTCGAAACTTGGACTAGGCGTGGTGCTCATGCAACACAATTTAGTCATAGCGTATGCCTCTAGACAGTTGAAAACCCACGAGAAAATGTATCCGACGCATGACCTTGAACTTGCAGCAGTCATATTCGCGCTTAAAATTTGGAGACACTACTTATATGGTGAGAAATGCAAGATCTTTAAAGACTGCAAAAGCCTCAAGTATTTCTTCACCCAAAAAGAGCTGAACATGAGACAAAGAAGATGGTTAGAACTTGTAAAGGACTACGATTACGTCATTAGCTATCATCCCGGCAAAGGTAATGTAGTGGCGGACGCTTTGAGTAGAAAATGGACAGTCTTGGCCCGATTATCAGTGCAGAAACCTCTACAAACTGAAATTCAGAAGTTTGGTCTTGAAGTTTATGCTATGGGAAAGGCCCCTAATTTCGCTACTTTAACAGTACAGCCTACTCTACGAGATAGAATTCGAGCTGGACATTCTAATGATGAGAAACTGCAGAAATCGAGACAGAGAGATGAATAAAAAATGAGCATGTTATATTCAGTCGACGATGGCATTGTCAAATATTGAGGTAGACTATGGGTTCCTAGTGGAGTGTCACTTAGAGTTGACATTATGACTGAAGCCCACAGTATCCCTTATTTTATTCATCCCAGAAGTACAAAAATGTACAAGGACTTGCAACTTTTATATTGGTGGCTGGGAATGAAACGAGATATTATGCGCTTCGTATCCGAATGCTTGACGTGTCAACAAGTAAAGGCAGAACACCAAAGACCACCGGGAATGCTCCGAACACTTCCCATTCCCGAGTGGAAGTGGGAGAACATTACTATGGATTTCGTGGTAGAATTGCCAAAGACGGTGAAATGATTCAACGCCGTTTGGGTAATAGTGGACAGTCTTACTAAGTCAGCACATTTCCTACCATAAAGACGACTTTTTCTATGAAACAGAATACGGAGCTATATATTCGAGAGATAGTTAGAATGCATGGGATTCCCGTCTCTATATATTGTCGGACAGAGACACACGATTCACTTCATCATTCTGGAAGAGTTTACATGCGGCCTTGAGAACCAAACAACTATCCAACTCCGTATTCCACCCTCAGAAAGATGGTCAGTCTGAGAGAGTCTTAAAAATTTTAGAGGATCTACTCCGAGCATGCGCGATCGATTTCCAAGGGAGTTGGGAACCGAAGCTACCTCTAGTGGAGTTTATTTATAACAATAGTTATCAGTCATCTATAGGAATTACTCCATACGAGGAACTCTACGGAAGGAAATGTAGATCGCCTATCCATTGGGACGAGATAGGAGAAAGAGTTACGATGGGACCCGAGATAGTTCAGCACACTGCAGAACTAGTCGCCAAGATCCAAGACAGAATGAGACGAGATCTCGAGTTTGCAGTCGGTGATCACATATTTATAAAGATAGCACCTATGAAGGGTGTGATGAGATTTGGCAAGAAAGGCAAACTTATTCCGAGGTTCATCTGACCATTCGAGACACTTGAAAGAGTGGGAGCATTAGCATATCGAGTGGCGTTGCCACCTAATCTCGCAGGAGTTTACAATGTCTTCCATGTATCGATGCTCCGCAAGTACATGTCAAACCATTCATATGTACTGAACTTCGAGCCACTGCAACTTACGCCAAATCTGTCCTATGAGGAGAAGCCTACTCAAATCTTGGGTAGACAAGAGAGAAGACTGCGGAACAAGGTGATAAAGATTTTCAAGGTAAAATGGCTAAATCACTCGGAGGAAAAAAGCTACTTGGGAGACCGAGTCAGAGATGAGCATTCGTTACCCAGAATTATTCGATAAGCCTTAATTTCGAGGACAAAATTTTATTTAAGGGGGGAGAAATTGTAACGTCCCAAAGTCAACCCACGTAAAACGCATGTATGCAAATGGTTTAAATTACATTATTTAATTGATTTTAAATGCTTAAATGATACATAGTATATTATTGAATGTTTAATTGCATGATTTCATGAAAACTGAAGATTTTATCTGAATATTCGATAATAGACTGGGGAAAGGAGACCAGAGACGACCAAGATAAAATATTTTTCGATAAATATTTTTGAGGCTTAATAATATGAATAAATATGATTAAAATTTTCTAAAAATGTTGGAGCCCAAATTAGTTTATGAGACGAGCTCGATTTTACCTGGGAAGTCGGTATTGGTCAAACTAATGACTTTTTAAGGCCCAAAAATTATTATTTTTGAAAACAAATTTTGTAAACTTTTATTTTACAATTTAATATGTATTATTGGTCCTAATTTACCTAAGATTATATGGCCCAACTACTCCTAAACTAAAAATCCCAAAACCCCAACCCATCAACACCCAAATTTCTGAAAATAATAAAAAGAATCTTAGGGTTCTAGGGCCACATAGCAGCCAAAAAATGCACACACAACACACAAATTTTCGAGATTTTGGAGAGCAAAAACTCAAGGATTCTCGTCGCCCGTTCCTCCATCTTCTCAACCACGCCAACGACCGAATATTCGAGCGTTTTAAACGCAAAGGTACGCTACTAATCTTTATTTATGCACCATTCAAATCATATTATGTATTATTTATGTTTTATGGCATGAAAAACAATTAAGCTCGAATCGTTTTACGTTTGGACTTATATTTTTCAAATTTTGGACGTTTCTATGCATGTATGTTATGTATTATGAATTCTAAGGACACGCTGCCCATTAGAGACATGTATAGGTCGTGAAAGAGAGTCAAATCAGAGAAGAACATAGGCTAGAATGTGCAGGATAGGCTGTGCATGTTGAGGTGGTGGAACTAGGAGTTCTTCATGAGATTCCTTATGGGCATGGGACGGCTAGGGAGAAACCACACCAGGGCTTGGCCAGGGCTTTGTCAGGGTTCGTATGAATCTTAGGGAAGAGGCTAGGAGAAGTCCTAGCATGGCTGGACTCTTGGAAAAGAGTTGGATTACACTAGGCGCTAGGGTTTTATGGTTTTTTGGCATGGGAAGGCTCGGCCATAAGGGAGATCGCGCTAGGGTTTCACGGTCCCATGGAGGCTGCGTCTAGGGGCTAGGAGGAGTCCTAGCATGGCAGGACTCTTAGTTGTGCAAGGAAGGAGGCCGCGGGTCCTAGGAGCTTCATGCGCATCTGCTGTTGTGCGCGGCTGGATGCGAGGTTTATGGGCTGGTGCGCTGGTCTAGGCTAGGTCAGGAAGGGTCCAGGTGGGTCAGGGTCAGGGTAAGGCTTGGTCTGTGGTGGCTCGAGGGTGCACTACGAAGAAATTGAATTTTCACAGCGCCGTATCAACAACGTGCTTTTAATGCACGCTGTCAATAATATTATTGACGAATTGCTTATACGTGCGCGCTGTTAATAAGCTTAAACCTTATACTAACAACAGCGTGCGAACAATGCACGTTGTTAATAACGCACAAGTTGTACCATTAACGGCATACGAACACTGCAAGCTGCTAATAACATAAGAGTTACACCATTAGCGACCTGCATATTGAACGTTGTTATTTGTATTTTCGACCGCGAGCTCATAGGATGCTGTTAATAGTTGATAACAAATTCACCCAACTTTCATTTCCCCCACCCAACTTTCATTTCCCCAAAATTTCATTTCTTCTTGCCCGCCATCCACACAAAGTTCCCTCGCTCTTTACGGACGTCCCGTAAAGAAGTTGAAATCTGGACAAAAACACTCTCATATGAACCAAAAAAAATTGCAACCGATGTGTATGTAAAGATTTCAGGGCTTGCAGTACTTCTTCTTTACGGTACGTTTTTTTTCTTCTTTACGTTTTCTCGATTTTTGATAGTCGATGTAAAGATTTTTTGACTTTCACTCAACATATTTGTGTGAAGGGATCGAATGGGAGGGATTAATGGGATTTAATTAGTAGTCAAATAATAGAAGCGAGAATGAGGTTTTAAAGAGATATTCAAGATTTAGTAAATTGGTAATCTTGTATTTTAATTTGTTGTCTCAAGAAACCGACGCAACCATTGTTTAAATCGAGTGAGGTTGATTCTTGATCTCAAATCACGTAGAGAGGTTAGTTCCTTTTGTGACCACCATTGGAAACCAATAAGTCCATAGGTATTCCTCTCACCTCTGGATGTGTTTTAAGATTGTGGGCCGGATATTAGAGGGCTGGTGAATGTAAATAAGATTGGTCCCCAGATTGTCTGTAAATAGGATTAGTATTCCACATGTTAGTAAAATGACAAACATTCGGGTATGATAGATTCAGACATCGAGAACATAAACATGAATCCTCTCAACAAGTTCTTTAACATTGTTTATAAGAATGAAAGGTGTTCCTCTGGACAATTTTGGTAAATAAGCAAGATGTGTATTAATATCAGCCAGAGCAAGTACCTTTGGGCGTCATTTTTTCTTTTGGTCATTTTCCTGTCGAGTTCATCTTTGGGTGGTTGGATCTTTGTAGTTGATCGCAACCCATAAATTTTACAAGGGACCGATTGATCAGTGTTAATTTTTTGGAGATTTGTATTCTCAGGAATATATAGTACATACAAATTTGAAATTTATTGATGGGTAATAATTAAGTGCCTTGCTTACCCTTTATTCACTTTGATTATTCCATTACCAGTTAATGTCTAAGAAGAATATTTAATATGGATATTGGAGGAATTTAGCCCTGGTTTGAGCAGAATATTCTTCAATTTCATATGGGAACACGAAAACAAGACTGAAATAAATTCTTGAAATCTCATGTAAGCCATTTCCAAGTCTCTCTTCTAAATACAGATTATGCTATAACAGTAATAAAACAAAAGGGACCAAAAAAAGTAGAGCTTTTTTAACTTCTCTTAGCGTCTGTACATAATTGCTAAAGGAAAATCTTTTTATATATCCATGTATCTGTAGTCTCTGTTCCAGGCCGCAAAGCTAAAAATTACAGAGGCCAAAAATTTACCCTTGAAATTTCACCCTCTTCCAAGGAACAAATCACGATATTTCTTGATTAGAAAGGAGCCCTTTTGCCAAAAAGGTTGGTTTCTCTTGCATGAAATTGAGAATCTTGTGTGTAGGACCGAGTGCTTACCGCTTTACCAAAAGCTATAGCTAATGGTAATAGTGCAACTCAAATCTTTTAAACCGCACAACAGCTCAAGCACCACGGTTCGATCGCTCTACCAAGCAGGGACAATTATTCCACCCAACATTGTGAATACTAAAATGTTGAGTATTGAGTGATGACTTTGTACGCAAGGTTCGTTTAACCTACCTTGACGATATTATTCTCGAAGTAGATATTTCCAATGTCCACTATTATTTCAAAAAGTATTTTTATGTGGATTAAGCATAAATTATATATATTTTTTGATCAATGATAATCATTGAATCTGCAGTGAATTTAAAATAAATATAAGAAATAACATTCGTACCAATTTAGAAAAAAGGCCAAAATAATGTAAATATTTACCATGATGATTTCTCATCCACATGATTCGGTGCATGCATCTATTAATTATAACTGTTTAAGACCTTCCATTCTTCTAAGTAGTAGTTGGCAACCATGCACAAGTAATGCACATAACAAGTGGATTTGGATAAATTAATTAGGCTTGCTGACCTTCTCTTCCCCTAGGACATATTGTAGGAATCTCAGGTTACATTTGGGAAGAGGGCTTTGGAAAGTTAAATAATTTCAAAATATTCAAACAAATCTACACAAGAAGTTTGATTAATTTCTAAATCTATGGATATGAAATCCCTTAGCTATTTATTATTATTAATTATTTTTTATTCACAATGATAGCTAGAAATGCCTAATATAATCATTTGAAATCTAAATTCATAATTTGAGATCAGGTCATTCGATTCAAATGGAGAATCAGGTAGTCTACACTCATAAAACGTATCATTATTTTATGTGGTGTGGGTGATTATGGTCGATCACTGCTTTTGTTATCAGGAAATAAAATAATTTTGTTATCAGGAAATAAAATAATAATTGGATGTGTTTTTGTTCCATAGGTAAATTTATTTTAGAGAATCATTTGGTAAGTTTTTCATCTATTAGTTGTTAACACGTTAAAAAAAATAACCTGTGACCTTTATCTCCTCACCAACTAATGATATGAGAAATGAAGTGTATTCTTTATGTGAGATGTGCCTGTTTTGCTTTGTACACAAATATTTTTTTTTTGGGTTATTTTTTTTAAGAGTACAAAATTCCTTTTTAACACAAATTTATATTTTTTCCTCGTATTATTTTTTTATTGCTTCAATCATTGTGGTATTGAAAACATATATCCATTTTGACTTTTTCCAAATTAATAGTAGGCAAATAATTGTAAATTCATGATGAACATGAAGGTGACAGAAAATAGGTGTATAGCATAACATATACAACCAAAATGTCTTGGTAAATCAATTTGTAAGGACTTCAAACATTAATCGTAGACCTCTAACATCCCGAGCTCTTTTGATTATTAATTATAAATTCCGATACTTTTCCTATTTAGCTAGTTCTTATGAAAAATACTCAAAGTTATAATGATCTTATTATTCTTCAAAATATTTCAAAATGATTAAGAAGTTTTGATATTTAAATTTGATCTAAAAAAAAAAACAATACACCACAATATTTACTATGTTCACGCAAGAGGGTGCATATCGATCTTTCGTACCTTTCATTATTTTTTTTGCTGATAGTAAAACTATGTAAATAATGGTGCAGTCATATGTTTGTATGTTAGGGTTTGGGTGATTTATGAAATGGATAAGGAATGGATTCATCTGCCTTCAAGGCTTGTATCTGAGTATGAAGAAGGGTTACAAAAATTTATTACACAAGCTAGGAACTATGCCAAAACACGTGAAGTCATCTTATGTCTTTGCAAGCATTGTAAAAATAGGAAGTATATGAAATTTGACCAAGTGTACGACCACTTAATCATTAAGGGGTTTGATCCTTCTTACACTATTTGGGTCTTCCATGGTGAAAGTTATAGCTCGCAATCTCAAAGTGAATGTAGTTCAGGAGGAATTCATAAAGATGATAAATGTAGAACCCAAAATCAGTATACGTAAAACCCATGCATTTATTTAAATTATTAAATTATTTATTTAAGTTTAAAACGATTTTAGCGATGCATGATTTATTAATTTACATTATTTTAAATTATTTATGTTTATGTAATGAACGTTAAAATATTTTATTGAGTTTCATGTTTCAGGTGATAATTCGATGCGGGATCGAGAAAAAAAGAGATTGACGACGATTTGAAGGATTTGTAAAAAGTGGTATTTTATTTCAGGTCAAGAAAATGTCATTTTAAATGATTTATTAAGTTTTAGCATTTTTAAAGCCTAATTTAATTTATTAGGTGATTTTAAGGTTTTAGCTTTTCAAAATTTCTAAGTTTAATAGTGAGTAATTTTAAGTCTTGAAAATGTTTTTATTTAAAACTTTTGGTTGGGGTTAGATAATTAGATTAGTTCTATTTTATACCTAATTACTTAATTAAACAAATTTTCACCTAATCTAATTACTCCCCTAAACTCACACACACGTTACACACACACCACACCACACACACCACACCACACACACGTTTATTTTATTTGAGAAAACTTGGGGTTCTTAGAATTCTCTTCCGGCAGCCACCTTTCCCCTCGATTTTCAGTGATTCACATTGGGTTTTCTTCAAGAAATCGTACCACATTTCGTCCCAGATCAACCCTCGCATCTTTCCGCTTCGGTATCGTCGTTTCGTAAGTATATTCATCAAATGCATGTATATTCTTTCGTTTTTGCATCGATCTCGTCATAGTAATTGTTTTGATGTTTATTGTATAAAAATTCATGTTTGTTATGCAAGAATTTGAGCAAAAATGGTTGGATTGATTTTGAATCGATTTGTAGATCTCAAAAACCAAGTTTGCTGTCATTTTGATTACTGTGAAATTTCAGTTGATTTTCAGGAAAAGTTTTCAACATATAAAACGTAGTACTTTTTGATACCTTCAATTTGACAGTAAAATAATAATTTTGGGACAAGAAACGTGTGAGTTATGATCGTTTTCGTAGGACTGCTCAAACTGAGATTTTATGAAAATGTGTTCTTGACATATTCTTGAGAATTGTTTGTTGCTGGCTTCATTGGGAACCGTCGGATGATCGCTGCTATGTTTAGGTATATTGAGTATGATTTTTGGAAATTTTTTAAATTTTTGGTTTCGTGTCGTTAGGCACTTGGTTGCATTAGAAGTCGTAGGAAGTATTTTGGTGTCACAATTCGTGTTTATTGGATTGTGTTGCATTGGGGTTGTGCGTCGTCGTTTGGGGCGTTTGTATGGGTTGAATTCTATGCCATAGCATCCTAGGATGTGTCTTGATGTGTTGGTTCGAGTCGATGGGGCGGGGTGTAGAATTGAGATCAAATGTTATCTTTTGGGGTGTTGTTCGCACAGGTCTAGCGCCGCAGCGCTGTCGTAGAGCATTGCAGCGCCCCGCGGTTCGCAGCACGAGCACCGCGGCTCTGCCTTTGCAGCGCTGCAGCGCTAGTGCTTCGTTGCTTGCAGCCCTGCGGTGCTGGTGGGCAGCCCCTATGCGCTAACCAGCACCGCAGCGCAGCATTGTCCAGCGCCTAGGCGCTTGTCCATGATTTTTAAACCACTATTCTAGGTCCATGTCTTCCATGTTTGGGGAAAGGTGTAACTTCGTATAGAGATTGTTTCGGGGTTCGATGTCATGGTTTAGTACGATGATTAAACGAGGTCAAGTCCCGAGTGATTTAGAACGTCATAAGTCAATTGTTATTTCGGTGGTGAGCACGAATATTACGTCTATGTTATGGAAGTTAAGTGCATGAAATTGTGTTATTATGTGCAGCGGTGGCCCCCAAGCTAGATCCAATGAATCCCTCAACACCATGTAAATATGTTCGACGTGCAAAAGAGAAAATGTTTTATTTTTTAGGTATGCTAAATGTCTTGTGACAAATTATGAGCGGGTTTAAAAGCCGGTGAACGTGGCCGGTGACCTCTCCACTCTTGTAAAGCATGAAAGAATTTAGATAAGGATTGGAAAGCAGTAAAGCATGACCAGGGACCAATCCACCCGGTAAAGCATGATCGGGGATCTCATGTATGTGGCAGTGGACATCCCTGCTAGTCCAGTACTATGGTTTAGTCTGATAAGATGCATTTATGTATGGGTCACTTGCTTTGAAACATATCTCTACGCAAAATGATGATGTTATGTATGTCCAAGTATGTATGATTCAAGTATGTTTATGAAAAATTTTACGATGCGATGCCACGTCTATGTTTACGTAAGTACGTTTAAGTTCAAGTATGTATGCTCTACTTTAAAATGCATGTGATTTTATTATGTATTACTTGTTATCTCAAGTTACATATGTTGAGTCTTTAGACTTACTAGACTTGATCGATGCATGTGATGACGAGTATGAGGAGACGAGGGGTGGGGACCAATGAGCCTGCTCGGACTATGCGGAGGCTAAACCCGAGGACCGCCCACGTTTTAAGTTCTTTATTCTTGTTTCAAATACTCTGATTTTCACAGGATTACTTTACGATGTTTAACAAGTGCTTTTGCAAACTTTGGTTGTAGCTGTTTTATTTCAAAATATTTTAGACGAGCAGATTATTTTTATCGCAATTTGAAAGTTTATTGTGTATTTAAGAAAATTTTATTTTTCCGCAAATTTTAAGTAGTTTAAAAGTACTGTACGTTACAGTTGTTATTAGAGCCGTATTCTTGTTAAGGGTTATACCTACTTCCAGTTGCGAGAAGCTCACAAAGTCACACCTCAAGTCTATAAGTTTTAAAGTTTAAATTTTTTCATGCAGTAAGCATCAAGCCATGATTTCAGCATGTACATGTTTTAAGTTCAAATTACGTGCATCTTATGATATGGTATTATGTTCATACATGTTGGATTTACGTGTTGGGTAAATTTTGGAACTGTATGCCTCCCAGACGTAGGATTGTACGTAGAGCAGGCGATGAGGATAGAGAGCCTCAGGATGGGAGAGGGCCACTGCTCCTCGTCCACCGCCAGACATGCATGCTCAGATGCTTGCAGGGATGACTCAGTTCTTCACACAGTTTGAGGGGAATAATGCTGCAGTGGATATAGGGGCGAGGCCCAGACCAGAGGCGGTTTATGAGAGGTTCATGAGGATGGACCCAAAGGAGTTCTCGGGGACTACTGACCCGATGATAGCTGAGGGATGGATTAAGTCCATCGATGTGATTTTTGCTTTTATGGAGCTGCAGGATGCAGACAGAGTTAGATGTGCCACTTTCCTACTGACAGGAGACGCCAGACTATGGTGGGAGAGAGAATCGGTGTCAGTGAACTTGCAAACACTGACTTGGAATGGTTTCAAGGAGGTTTTTTACTCCAAGTACTTCACTGAGGAAGTACGCTCCCGCCTGACCAGGGAGTTCATGGCGTTGTGACAGGGAGACAATAGCATGGCAGAGTTTGTCAGGAAATTTGAGAGGGGGTGTCACTTTGTGCCCCAGATTGCTAATGATGCCCGGGAGAAACTGAGGCATTACCTTGATGGTTTATGGCCGATCTTGCACCGTGATGTGAGAGTTGCTGGTCCTACCACTTATGCTGTTGCCATGTCGAGAGCTTTGGCGGCAGAGCATGACCAGAAAGACATCGAGAATGAGAGGCAGGGCAAGAAGCCCTATCAGGCACCCCAGCAGCAACAGCAGCAGCCTCAGTTTAAGAGTCCTTTCCAACAACAGCAGGGGAAGAGGCCATTTCAGGGACCGCCGAGAGGCAATGGTCCTATTCCTCAGTAAAAGGCTCCTCAGAGGCCTGGTGAGCACCCAATATGCCCGAAGTGCCACCGCCAGCATGCGGGACAGTGCTCATGGGGATCAGGCAAATGCTTCAAGTGTGGAGCCAGCGACCACATGCTGAAGGACTGTCCGCAGTGGAGGTAGCCGACCCAGGAAAGAGTGTTTGCCATGCAAGAAGAGGAGGGGAACCTAGACACAACCCTGTTGACTGGTAACCTATGTAGCACAGATACCTTAAAATTTTTTTTTTGAAGTATCGGATATGGATACGACACGGATACGGATACGCGTGTCGGATACTTCAAAATCCGTATCTTTGACTTTGTTTAGGGTTGACCAGCCGGATACGTTTTGGACACGGTGAGGACACGTCATGGATACGGCATGGATACGTTTTTCGGATACGTTTGGGCAAAATTGCAAATATTTAAAAGTTTTAGGGGTTAATTAAAAAAATTTAAAATTTCTAAGGACTAAAGAAAAATAATTTAAAATAAATTTGGATGGGCTTTTAAATCCATAAATACATTTGTCCGTCTCTTTCATTCCATTTCTATAATTTTTACTTTTCAATACTAAATTTATATAAATATAAATATATATAATATTTATATATATTTTAATGATTGTCGTATCCTAGCCATATCGTGTCTAATATTTTCAAAATTTGACGTGTTGCCGTATCCGTATCGTATTCAATATGATACTCGTACCCGTATCCATGCAACATAGCTGGTAACTTGTTTAATTTAGCACCGTTTTATTTTTGCTATGCATGTTTCTAATTTGTTTTGGGGATAATTAGTGTGCTAATTAGTAGTTTTGGTGACTTATGTAGAGATTTTCTACTATGCTTGAGGTTAAGATTATTATTTTGGGATATAAGTTTCGTGTGTTGTGCTAGCGTCTCTCAGGAAATATTTTCATAAAGAGGATAGCCATGAAGGCTTTGATAGACTCCGGGGCCACTCACTCTTTTATTTCGAAGACATTCGCTAATCATCTGGAGGTCAAGTCTATTGGACTCGATGTGAGCTATTCAATGACAGTCTCATCAGGGGAAGAGTTATCAGCTACTAGCGTGGTCAGAGACATTGATCTTGAACTGCATAGTGTATGCCGATGCCAGAATTTGATATTAACTTGGGAATGGACTGGCTGACGAAGAACAGAGTTCCGATTGACTTTCAGAAAAGGTCAGTGTTGGTAAGGCCATTGGGCATGGAAAAGTTTCTCTTTAAGCCGGATAGATGGAGGAGTTTCACTTGCATGATCTCTTGCCTGCATGTACAGAGACTTATTCACAAAGGGTGTCAGGCTTCTTGGCCAGAATTATTTATGCACCTGACGTACCCATTCCGTCGATATCTGAGGTACCAGTAGTAAGAGATTTTTCTGACGTTTTCCAGATGACGTCACAGGCCTTCCACCAGAGAGAGAGGTGGAGTTTGCCATTGACCTTGTGCCAGGCACTGTGCCAATATCTAAGGCACCGTACCGTTTTGCTCCAGCTGAGATGTTATAGCTAAAACAGCAGATTCAGGAGCTCCTAAACAAAGAATTCATCCGCCCTAGTTTCTCACCATGGGGCGCACTAGTGTTCTTTATAAAGAATAAAGATGGGAGCAAGAAGTTGTGTATCGATTATCGAGAACTGAACAAGGTAACGATCAAGAAAAAATACCCACTACCAAGGATCGAGGACTTGTTCGATCAGTTGCAGGGAGCTACAGTGTTCTCTAAGATAGATCTACGATCAGGGTATCATTAGCTGAAGGTAAAAGATGCAGATGTTCATAAGACAGCCTTCAGAACCAGATATGGACAATACGAGTTCTTAGTGATGTCGTTTGGACTGACGAATGCTCCAGCAATTTTTATGGACCTCATGAATCGAGTATTTCAGCCCTACCTAGATCAGTTCTTCACAGTGTTCATAAACAACATTCTTATCTACTCGAAGAGCCATGAGGAGCACAGTCAGCATTTGGGTACAGTTTTGCAAGTCTTGTAGAGTCGCAAGTTGTTTGCAAAATTCAGTAAGTGTGAATTCGGGTTGGAGAAAGTAGTATTTTGGGTCATATAATATCTAACAGTGGCATTGAGGTGGATCCAGCTAAGGTGACAGCAGTTAAAGAATGGGTTGAGCAGAATGATGCGTCAGAGATCCGCAGTTTCCTAAGCTTGGCAGGCTACTACAGGAAATTTATTCGGGGGTTTTCTTCGATTGCAGTGCCACTCACTTCATTGACTAAGAAGAATGCTAAATTTGTATGGGGTGATGATTGCCAAAAGACTTCGATACTTTGAATCAAGCTCTTATTTTAGCGTCAGCTTTAGCCATGCCAGCAGGGCAAGGCAATTTTGTGCTATACACCGATGCTTCTAAGCTCGGTTTATGCGCAGTTTTGATGCAACATGGACGGGTTATAGCTTATGCCTCCAGACAGTTGAAGGTGCACGAGAAGAACTACCCGACTCATGATCTTGAGTTAGCTGCAGTTGTCTTTGCGTTGAAGATATGGAGACATTATTTGTACGGAAAAAAATGCAAGATATTTACGGATCACAAGAGTCTCAAGTGTTTCTTCACGAAGAAAGAGCTGAATATGAGACAAAGACGGTGGTTGGAGTTAGTGAAAGACTACGGTTGTGAAATTAGCTACCATCAAGGGAAAGCTAATGTTGTGGCAGATGCCTTGAGCAGGAAAGTAGCAGTCGTAGCACAACTATAAATACAGAGATCCCTTCAGTCAGAGATTCAGAGTTTTGGTCTAGAAATTTATCCCAAGGACAGAGCTCCTAAGCTGTCGAATTTGACAGTCAAGTCTTCTTTACTAGACCGAATCCATAGAGGTCAGCCTTCGGATGAGCAGTTACATAAATGGAGACTGAAGGATGAAGCCAAGGGCAGTGTACTCTACACAGTGTCTGATGGTATTGTGAGATACAGAGGGAGGATGTGGGTGCCTAGTGTTGATTCGATCAGAGAGGATATTTTGTGAGAGGCACATACATCTCCGTATTCCATCCATCCAAGAGGTACCAAGATGTACAAAGATTTGCATATTTTGTATTGGTGGCCAGGTATGAAGCGAGACATCCGTCGATTTGTATCTGAATGTCTCACTTGTCAGCAAGTGAAAGCAGAGCATCAAAGGCCAGCAGTAATGCATAAGCCGTTCCCTATCCCCAGGTGGAAATGAGAGAATATCACCATGGATTTCATTGTTGGTTTGCCGAGATCAGTCAGAGGATCCAATGCCATTTGGGTTTTATTGGATCAATTTACTAAGTCAGCACATTTCTTGCCAGTGAAGACGACTTGTTCCATGACTCATTATGCAGAGCTTGTGTCCGACAGGGACCTGAGGTTCACATCGTCCTTTTGGAAGAGTTTACATGCAACCATGGGGACAAAGTTGCTATTCAGTACGACAGTCCACTCTCAGACAGATGGCCAGTCTGAGCGAGTGATTCAGATATTGGAAGATATGTTGCGAGCTTGTGTTATTGATTTCCATGAGAATTGGGAATCAAAGCTATCTCTAGTGAAGTTTACCTACAACAACAGTTTCTAATCATCTATAGGTATGGCTCCTTACGAGACACTGTATGGAAGGAAGTGCAGATCGCCGATTCATTGGTCGGTGAGAGAACAGAACTTGGGCCAGAGATTGTTCAGCAGACTGCAGATGTGGTGGTCAAGATTCGAGACAGGATGAAGATCGCCCAGAGTCGTCAAAAGAGTTATGCTGACAAGAGGAGGAGAGATCTTGAATTTTCCGTAGGTGATCACATTTTCGTAAAGATAGTACCTATGAAGGGTGTTATGAGGTTTGGGAAGAGAGGCAAGCTGAATCCGAGATTTACTGGACCGTTCGAAATTCTTGATAGAGTTGGGACACTAGCTTATCGTGTAGCCCTACCGCCGAATTTGGCCGGAGTACACAATGTATTCCACGTGTCAATGCTGAGGAAGTATATAGCAAATCCTTCGCATGTTTTGAGCTACGAGCCGTTGCAACTTGCTCCGGATCTGTCGTATGAGAAAAGACATGTCCAAATCCTACATAGACATGAACGGAGACTTCGGAACAAAGTGACCAAATTGGTCAAAGTATGGTGACTGAATCAATCAGTGGAGGAGGCCACTTGGGAAGCCAAAGCAGTCATGAGTAATCGCTACCCGGAAATGTTTAGTAAGATTTAATTTCGAGGACGAAATTTATTTAAGTGGAGGAGTAATTGTAGAGCCCAAAATCAGTATACGTAAAACTCATGCATTTATTTAAATTATTATATTATTTATTTAAGTTTAAAACGATTTTTGCGATGCATGATTTATTAATTTGTATTTTTTTAAATTATTTATGTTTATGTGATGCACGGTAAAATATTTTCTTGAGTTTCATGTTTCAAGCGATTATTCGATGCAGGATCGATGAAAAAAGAGATTGGCGACGATTTGGGCGATTTGTAAAATATGGTATTTTATTTCAAGTCAAGAAATTGTCATTTTAAACGATTTATTAAGTTTTTAGCATTTTTAAAGCCTAATTAATTTATTAGGTGATTTTAAGATTTTAGCTTTTCAAAATTTTTAAGTTTAATTGTAGAACCCGTAAATTAGACTACGTATAAGCCATGCATAATTCTAGTATTTTAAATTAAACTGATTTTATTGCATGAGTATTTAAATGCTTTTCTTTAAAGTTAATTATTTTATGCAGTATTTTAAATTTTTATCTTTTCAGTTAATTCAGTGAGGCCGGACTGGAGTTGGAGTTTTGAGATAGAATTTAAGATTGAAAAATCATTCCCAGAGTTTATTTTAGCTAGCTAATAAGTTGATTCAAGTTAAAAATGAGGTTTAAGGAATTATTTTAGTAACTTGAGGTGAGTAGGAAATAAGTTCACTTAGGTCCCATAATTTTTCGTGTTAATTCCCTAAATTATTTAAAGGATAGGTAAGACTCTTATTGTTTAAAAATTTACTAACCAAACACTATTTCCCTTCCATTTTTGAATAAATTTCGGCCACCCCTTAGTGAGACAACAATTCTATGCCAACTCACCCTTTGACCCTTTCCTTGTCACTCCTTAGCATGGTAATCTTTTCACCCTTAATTAATTAATATTAGAACATTATCTTAGTCTAGATTAGCATGAGAAATCGGCCACACCCCATTCATTTATCCCTCCAAAAAATCATTTGATATCAACCAATTCAAAATTCAAAAGAGAGGAGACTTGGTCATACCATTTGAGTTCCTTTATTATTGGATCTCCCCTCACTCTCCTAACCATTCCCTCCCTCTCCATTACTTTGAAATTCAGAGAGAAATTGAGAGAAAAATCGTGAGCAAGCCTTAGAAAAAAACAAGAGAAAAATCGAGTAGAAGAAAAGAAGGTAGCAAAGCGCTCCGTCTCCTCCGCGCCGCGTCGTTGCGTTTCGTTCGTTTTCTTTTCAAAACGAAACCAAGGCATGTTTATATTTTTTTAACTCTTCAATCAAGCCATAGTAGTATTTTGAAACATCATAATCATGATTATTTTAAGCTCAAAACCGAAATCCTTCCATACCATTTTCGAATAATGAAGTGCAGAATTTTTTGTTCTCCTTTCATGCTTCACGGTTCGCTTGTTTTTGTGAGTACAGGTGGATGGTTAATTTCCAAGCTCCCAAGGCTACATCTAGACATGTTCTAGGATGGATTAGGTCCACATTGGTCCATTAGTTCAGCCCCCATGCATGCTAGAAACCGAAAATGACAGCAACCCCTCATTTATGCCATTTGAGTTTCGAATTTTTCTGTTTTGATTTCAAGGTGAGTTTCTGATCTTGGCTGCCCTAAGGGCCTATATCCATGGTTAGAACACTTCCCTATCATGTCTAAGACGTGACCAAGTCGCCCTTTTGAGGCTTGGTCCATGGTGAAATCGGTTTTTAAATCAAACAACAAGAACAGCCCCTTCGACCCTTTTAAATTCTGCATGTGTCCTCTCGGTTGTGGGTGTTGGTGTGGATCTTGGTTGGCTCTTTAGCCCTTAGCCATGGTTCAAACCATACCCTAGGATGTTGGTAAGAGGTTCTGGTCGGTGGTTCAAGCCCCAATGGCCATTAGCCTTGCAAACGACGCAAGGAAACCAAAGCACAGCTGCTGTATTTTGTGGACAGCAACTTGCTGCTGCGATTCAGTGGCTTATTTGAGTACTTGGTTGGATTTTAGCCTATGGTCTTGGACTGGACAGTGCCTCATTGAGTTAGGAAGGTCATGTTTTCGGCCGTTCGTGATTCGGATCATTTTTTAGGTCGTACGAGAAATTACGGTGTGATGTGCCAAATTGACTCTCGAAAGAGCGTTTCATGTTTTGGCCTCCATTCACCAAAATTTCGACTTGCATCATTTTAGGAGCATTATTTCATCATTTTAAGTGTATTTTAATCATGACTAAATGATGGTTCGGTGTTGGTTCGGGTTGGCACGGAGTCATGATTAAATACGGAGTCGTTGGGCGTAATTGTCTCGTTTTTGGATTCAATTACAAAGTTTGGTCAAGAAAATCATTTGCATATTTTTCATGTTAAATTTAGGTCGCAGCGAGCCTGGGAACGATCCAATCCATGTGGTAAAATAATACAGGATATTTCATTATGCCATTTAATTATATTACGTGTATAAAAATATAAAATATTCATTTTTGAGATTTATGTGATATTGCTTGTGGCCATTTCACTTTCATGGGAGCATTGTATTATCCGATCGCCAGTTACCGGTCAGTTCAGTTCAGTTTCACCCAGTATACTGTGGCATTAGTCTGATCAGACATACATTACTAAACCCGGTCGCCAGTTACCGGTCAGTTCAGTTCCGTGCAGGGGCCACTTGCGTAGACCATAATCTCAACAGAAAATTATTACATGCTATTTCAGTACAGGGCTCCAAGGAGCAAACATTTTCACTATGATTTTCAGTTCAGTTATGCACGTATTATAATTGCTCATGACAAGTTATTTTCACATTATGCCTCATGACATGATATTTTTATCCCATGCAAATTTTACTATATTATTTACTCGTTATTTACGACATATGCATGCTGAGTCTTTAGGCTCACTAGACTTGATTGTTGTAGGTACTGATGATGTCGGGGCCGAGGGCGGGGACCAGTGAGCTAGATTGGGTCGGCAGTAGTGGCACCCGAGGACCTCATTTACAGCACTTGCCATTTTTTTATGCTCAAACATTTTATCAGTTGTTGGATACTTTAACTTGTTATTTTGGCGAGTAATAATTTGTTCCGCTGCTATTTTGAACATTTAAACTTGATTTATCAGTTGATTTTGTGAATGAGGCAATTTTGATTATTTTAAAAAGAAAACTTTTAATTTTTCCGCAAATTTTCAAACACGAATTTTCGGGCCATTATAGCTTGTATCAGAGCAATGATTCTGTAAAGGGTTGTACTACTACCGACCACGAGAAGCTCATGAAGTCACGTCTTCGGTCTGTAAGTTTTACATTTGTGCATTTTATTCAAAGCATGAATTATTTGACAGCATGTTTTCATGAATTATTTTACGTCCAGATTTATTTTATTGTTCAGTATTTGAATTTAAATAAATTATGGAATTATGCATGTTGGTTACGTATGGGTTATGTATGGAACAGTATGCCCCTTAGACGCATTCTCGAGCGCACTAGAAATGAGAAGCCTCGCCAAGAGGACAGGGAGGAGTAGAGGCAGGAGAGAGACTTACCACCTCCACCACCCCCTCCACCTGACATGAATGCCCAGATGCTAGCTGGGATGACTCAGTTCTTCGCACAGTTTGCGGGGAACCATGCTGTGGCGACCATGCCGACAGGGCCCGAGGCTGTCTATTAGAGATTCATGAAGATGCGTCCAAAGGAGTTTTCAGGGACGACGGACCCCATGATTGCCGAGGGCTGGATCAAGTCCCTCGAGGTTATCTTCGAGTTCATGGAGCTTGGAGATGCAGACAGAGTTCGATGTGCCACCTACTTATTCGGAGGAGAAGCCCGCTTATGGTGGGAAGGAGTATCAGTAGCTTTGAACTTGGCTACACTGAGTTGGGCGCGCTTCACGGAGGTATTCTACTCCAAATATTTCACTGAGGAGGTGCGCACCAGGTTGACCACTGAGTTCATGAGCCGGAGACAGGGAGATATGACTGTTACGGAGTTCATCCGTAAGTTTGAGAGGGGTTGTCATTTTGTACCCATGATCGCGAATGATGTTAAAGCCAAGTTGATGCATTTCTTGGTGGGTCTACGGCCAATCTTGCGCCGTGATGTTAGGGTGTCTGACCCTACTACTTATGAGGTCGCTGTCTCCAAAGCTCTAGCCGCAGAGCAGGATCAGCGTGATATTGAGAGAGACCGCCAGGGCAAGCGCCCAGTCCAGGTACCGCACCGCCCTCAGCATCAGCAGCAGAACAAGAGACCTTTTAACGGGCCGCATAGAAACAGAGGTCAGCAGCAGCAGCAGCAGCGGGGATGCCCAGCCCCGAGGACTTTTGAGCACCCAGTTTGCCCTAAGTGCTCACGTCGCCATCCTGGAGCATGTATGTTTGGCTCAGGGAAGTGTTACAAGTGTGGCAGTCCAGACCACATGTTGCTGCAGTGTCCTCAGAGGAATCTGCCTACCCAAGGCAGAGTGTTTGCTCTCCGTCTCCATGCTACGGAGACGAACCCAGATACGATGCTCATGATAGGTACCTTTAAGCTTTAAGTTTACATTTGGGATTTAATGTGTTGGGTTAAGATTTTTGAACATAGAATTACAGTAGGATTGCATGCTCTACTCAGTATTATTTTCGGGAATTAGGTTAGAAGAACTCTGGCCTTTGCATGTCTATAAGTTTAGTTCTTGTAACTATTGGGTTCAGTTTAGTGTTCCAACCTTTCAGGGAGAATTTTTATAGCTGGTTCCGCTACAAAAGCCTTGATAGATTCAGGGGCTACTCACTCGTTTATTTCGGAGGTCTTTGCTAACTTTCTCCAAGTTAAGACCATCGGGCTAGATGTAGCCTATTCAGTAGTATTGCCTTCTGGTGAGGAGATGGCAGCTACCAATGTGATCCGAGACATAGATCTTGAGCTCCATGGCAATCTTGTTTATGCGGATCTTATCGTACTGCCGATGCCAGAGTTTGACATCATTCTAGGGATGGATTGGCTATTGCGGAACAGAGTTTTGATCGACTTCCAGCGGAGATCTGTTCTAGTCCGACCGCCTGGGATGACACAGTTCTTATTTGTGCCAGACAAGTACTTTCCTTTACCGCGCATTATTCCTTATGTCCAGGCTAGGAAGCTTATGCATAGAGGGTGTCGGGCGTTTTAAGCGACTTTTATATCTGTCCCCGAGGCACCCAGTCAGTCAGCCGCAGATGTTCCGATTATTAGAGACTTCTTAGACGTTTTTCCTGAAGATGTCTCTGGAATACCACCCGAGAGAGAGGTGGAGTTTTCTATCGAGCTTATGCCAGGTATGACTCCGATATCCAAAGCGCCGTACCGACTAGCACCGACAGAGATGGCAGAGCTTAAGAAGCAGATTCAGGAACTTCTTGATAAGGAGTTCATTCGCCCGAGTTTTTCACCATGGGGCGCGCCAGTCTTATTTGTGAAGAAGAAGGATGGCTCTATGAGACTTTGTATTGACTACCGGGAGTTGAACAAGGTTACAGTGAAGAACAAATACCCACTTCCGAGGATCGAGGAATTGTTTGACCAGTTGCAGGGAGCTTCGATATTCTCCAAGATAGATCTGCGTTCCGGTTATCACCAGTTGAGGGTGAGAGATGCTGATGTTTCCAAGACTGCTTTCAGGACTCGTTATGGCCACTATGAGTTCCTTGTGATGCCGTTCGGTCTGACGAATGCGCCAGCGATCTTCATGGATCTCATGAATCGCGTATTTCAGCCGTATCTTGACCAGTTTGTGATAGTATTCATAGACGACATTCTCGTCTACTCCAAGAATCAGGAGGATCACAGCAGACATCTGACCACAGTTCTGCAGACCTTGCAGAAGCACAAGTTATTCGCAAAGTTCAGTAAGTGCGAATTCTGGTTAGAGAAGGTGGCGTTCTTAGGCCACATTGTTTCTAGCAGTGGTATTGAGGTAGACTTAGCGAAAGTTGCAGCAGTCAGAGATTGGGTTGTGCCGCAGAATGCATCAGAGATCCGCAGTTTTCTAGGGCTAGCAGGATATTATCGGAAGTTCATTAAGGGATTCTCCTCTATTGCCGTTCCACTCTCATCATTGACCAAGAAGAATGCTAAATTTGTGTGGAGCGAGGAGTGTCAGAAGAGCTTCGATACTTTGAAGCAAGCTCTTATCTCAGCACCAGTTTTGGCCATGCCGTCAGGGCCCGGTGAGTTTGTTCTTTATACCGATGCTTCGAAGCTCGGTTTGGGCGCAGTATTGATGCAGCATGGGAAGGTGATAGCTTATGCTTCTCGATAGCTGAAAACTCATGAGAAAAACTACCCTACCCATGATCTAGAGTTGGCAGCTGTAGTTTTTGCCTTGAAGATTTTGAGGCATTATTTGTATGGAGAGAAGTGCCAGATTTTTACCGACCACAAGAGCCTCAAGTATTTCTTTACGCAGAAGGAGCTGAACATGCGTCAGAGGCGTTGGTTGGAGCTTGTGAAGGATTATGACTGTGACATTAGCTACCACCCGGGTAAAGCTAATGTAGTTGCGGATGCATTGAGCAGAAAAGTCGCAGTTATGGCTCATTTGACAGTTTCGAGACCTCTTCAGATTGAGATGCAGAGGTTTGATCTAGAGTCATATCCTCAAGGTAGAGTTCCCCGTCTATCTACCTTGACTATTCAGCCCTCTCTTCTAGGCCGTATTCGCAGTGGTCAGTCAGCAGATGAGCAGTTAGAAAAATGGAAGCAGAGAGATGAGGCCAAGGGCAGTGTCTTGTATTCAGTTAGTGACGGTATTGTGAGATACCGAGACAGGATATGGGTTCCTAGCAGCGATTCTATTCGAGCAGATATTCTATCAGAGGCCCACATGTCGCCGTACTCTATTCACCCTGGGAGTACGAAGATGTACAAAGACCTGCAATTATTGTATTGGTGGCCAGGGATGAAGAAAGGCATCAGACGATTTGTATCCAAGTGTCTGACTTGCCAGTTAGTGAAGGCGGAGCATCAGAGACCCGCAGGTTTGCTCAAGCCTCTTCCTATTCCCGAGTGGAAGTGGGAGAATGTTACCATGGACTTCGTGACCGGATTTCCTAAGTCAGTCAGAGGATCAAATGCCATCTGTGTGATTGTAGATCGTCTTACCAAATCAGCGCACTTCTTGCCTATTAAGACGACTTTCACCATGATTCAGTATGCGGAGTTGTACATTCGGGAGATAGTCCAACTTCATGGTATTCCCGTTTCTATCGTATCTGACAGAGATCCCAAATTTACTTCCTCATTTTGGAAGAGTTGTCATTCGACTATGGGTATGAAGTTGCTGTTTAGCACAGCTTTCCATCCGTAGACAGATGGGCAGTCAGAGCGAGTTATTCAGATCTTGGAGGATCTTCTTCGTGCTTGCGTCATTGATTTCTCTGGGAGTTGGGAGTCGAACTTACCATTGGTAGAGTTCACCTATAACAACAGTTTTCAGTCGTCTATAGGTATGGCTCCGTATGAAGCATTGTATGGCCGTAAGTGTAAATCTCCTGTGCATTAGGATGAAGTAGGAGAGAGAGCAGAGTTGGGTCCAGAGATTATTTAGCAGGCTGCCGATGTAGTAGTCAAGATCCGTGATAGGATGAGGACTGCTCAGAGTCGACAGAAGAGTTATGGAGATCAGCGGAGGAAAGATTTAGAGTTTGCCGTCGGCGACCATGTCTTTGTGAAGGTAGCACCTATGAAGGGTGTCATGCGATTCGGAAAGAAAGGGAAGCTCAGTCCGAGATTCATTGGACCATTTGAGATCCTCGACAGAGTTGGGACGCTAGCTTATCGTGTGGCTCTTCCGCCGAATCTGGCCGGAGTACACAATGTCTTCCACGTCTCTATGCTGAGAAAGTACATGGCGAATCCTTCGCATGTCTTGAACTTTGACCCGCTGCAGCTTACTCCGAACCTATATATTGAGGAGAGACCAGTGCAGATCTTAGACAGACAGGAGAAGAAGCTTCGGAACAAGCTGGTTAAGCGAGTCAAAGTCAAATGGCTCAACCATTCAGAGGAAGAAGCTACGTGGGAGTCGGAGTCAGAGATGAGGAGTCGGTACCCCGAGTTATTCGGTGAGTTTTAATTTCGAGGACGAAATTTCTTTTAAGGGGGGAAGGATTGTAGAATCCGTAAATTATAATACGTATAAGTCAAGCATAATTCTATTATTTTAAATTAAAATGATTTTATTGCATGAGTATTTAAATGCTTTTCTTTAAAGTTAATTATTTTATGCAGTAGTTTAAATTTTTATCTTTTCAGTTAATTCAGTGAGGCCGGACTGGAGTTGGAGTTTTGAGATAGAATTTAAGATTAAGAAATCATTCTCAGAGTTTATTTTAGCTAGCTAATAAGTTGATTTAAGTTAAAAAGGAGGTTTAAGGAATTATTTTAGTAACTTGAGGAGAGTAGGAAATAAGTTCACTTAGGTCCCATAATTTTTGGTATTAATTCCCTAAATTATTTAAAGGATAGGTAAGGCTCTTAAGGTTTAAAAATTTACTAACCAAACAATATTTCCCTTCCATTTATTGAATAAATTTCGGCCACCCCTTAGTGAGAACAATTCTATGCCAACTCACCCTTTGACCCTTTCCTTGTCACTCCTTAGCATGGTAATCTTTTCACCCTTAATTAATATTAGAACATTATCCTAGTCTAGATTAGCATGAGAAATCGGCCACATCCCATTCATTTATCCCTCCAAAAAATCATTTGATATCAACCAATTCAAAATTCAAAAGAGATGAGACTTGGTCATACCATTTGAGTTCCTTTATTATTGGATCTCCCCTCACTCTCCTAACCATTCCCTCCCTCTCCATTACTTCGAAATTCAGAGAGAAATTGAGAGAAAAATCGTGAGCAAGCCTTAGAAAAAAACAAGAGAAAAATCGAGTAGGAGAAAAGAAGGTAGCAAAGCGCTCCGTCTCCTCCGCGCCGCGTCATTGCGTTTCGTTCGTTTCTTTTCAAAACGAAACCAAGGCATGTTTATATTTTTTTAACTCTTCAATCAAGCCATAGTAGTATTTTGAAACATCATAATCATGATTATTTTAAGCTCAAAACCGAAACCTTCCATACCATTTTCGAATAATGAAGTGCAGAATTTTTTGTTCTCCTTTCATGCTTCACGGTTCGCTTGTTTTTGTGAGTACAGGTGGATGGTTCGATTCCAAGCTCCCAAGGCTACATCTAGACATGTTCTAGGATGGATTAGGACCACATTGGTCTATTATTTCAGCCCCCATGCATGCTAGAAACCGAAAATGACAGCAACCCCTCATTTATGCCATTTGAGTTTCGAATTTTTCTGTTTTGATTTCAAGGTGAGTTTCTGATCTTGGCTGCCCTAAGGGCCTATAGCCATGGTTAGAACACTTTCCTATCATGTCTAAGACGTGACCAAGTCGCCCTTTTGAGGCTTGGTCCATGGTGAAATCGGTTTTTAAATCAAACAACAAGAACAGTCCCTTCGACCCTTTTAAATTCTGCATGTGTCCTCTCGGTTGTGGGTGTTGGTGTGGATCTTGGTTGGCTCTTTAGCCCTTAGCCATGGTTCAAACCATACCCTAGGATGTTGGTAAGAGGTTCTGGTCGGTGGTTCAAGCCACAATGGCCATTAGCCTTGCAAATGACGCAAGGAAACCAAAGCACAGCTGCTGTATTTTGTGGACAGAAACTTGCTGCTGCGATTCAGTGGCTTATTCGAGTACTTGGTTGGATTTTAGCCTATGGTCTTGGACTGGACAGTGCCTCATTGAGTTAGTAAGGTCATGTTTTCGGCCGTTCGTGATTCGGATCATTTTTGAAGTCGTACGAGAAATTACGGTGCGATGTGCCAAATTGACTCTCGAAAGAGCGTTTCATGTTTTGGCCTCCATTCACCAAAATTTCGACTTGCATCATTTTAGGAGCATTATTTCATCATTTTAAGTGTATTTTAATCATGACTAAATGATGGTTCGGTGTTGGTTCGGGTTGGCACGGAGTCATGATTAAATACGGAGTCGTTGGGCGTAATTGTCTCGTTTTTGGATTCAATTACAAAGTTTGGTCAAGAAAATCATTTGCATATTTTTCATGTTAAATTTAGGTCACAGCGAGCCTGGGAACGATCCAATCCATGTGGTAAAATAATACAGGATATTTCATTATGCCATTTAATTATATTACGTGCATAAAAATATAAAATATTCATTTTTGAGATTTATGTGATATTGCTTGTGGCCATTTCACTATCATGGGAGCATTGTATTATCCGATCGCCAGTTACCGGTCAGTTCAGTTCAGTTTCACCCAGTATACTGTGGCATTAGTCTGATCAGACAAACATTACTAAACCCGGTCGCCAGTTACCGGTGAGTTCGGTGCAGGGGCCACTTGCATAGACCATAATCTCAACAGAAAATTATTACATGCTATTTCAGTACAGGGCTCCAAGGAGCAAACATTTTCACTATGATTTTCAGTTCAGTTATGCACGTATTATAATTGCTCATGACAAGTTATTTTCACATTATGCCTCATGACATGATATTTTTATCCCATGCAAATTTTACTATATTATTTACTTGTTATTTACGATATATGCATGCTGAGTCTTTAGGCTCACTGGACTTGATTGTTGTAGTTGCTGATGATCTCGGGGCCGAGGGCGGGGACCAGTGAGCTAGATTGGGTCGGCAGTAGTGGCACCCGAGGATCTCATTTAAGCACTTGCCATTTTTTTATGCTCAAACATTTTATCAGTTGTTGGATACTTTAACTTGTTATTTTGGCGAGTAATAATTTGTTCCGCTGCTATTTTGAACATTTAAACTTGATTTATCAGTTGATTTTGTGAATGAGGCAATTTTGATTATTTTAAAAAGAAAACTTTTAATTTTTCCGCAAATTTTCAAACACGAATTTTCGGGCCATTATATTAATAGTGGAGAATTTTAAGTCTTGAAAATGTTTTTATTTAAAACTTTTGGCTGGGGTTAGATAATTAGATTAGTACTATTTTATACCTAATTACTTAATTAAACAAATATTCACCTGATCTAATTACTCCCATAAACTCACACACACGTTACACACACAACACACCACACACACGTTTATTTTATTTGAGAAAACTTAGGATTCTTAGAATTCTCTTCCAGCAGCCACCTTTCCCCTCAATTTTCAGTGATTCACGTTGGGTTTTCTTCAAGAAATCGTACCACAATTCATCCCGGATCAACCCTCGCATCTTTCTGCTTCGGTATCGTCGTTTCGTGAGTATATTCATCAAAGGCATGTATATTCTTTTGTTTTTGCATCGATCTCGTCATAGTAATTATTTTGATGTTTATTGTATGAAAATTTAATGTATGTTATGCAAGAGTTTGAGCAAAAATGGTTGGATTGATTTTGAATCGATTTTTAGATCTAAAAAACCGAGTTTGCTGTCATTTTGATTAATGTGAAATTTCGATTAATTTTCTGGAAAAATTTCCAACATATAAAACGTATTATTTCTGATACCTTCGATTTGACAGTAAATTCGTGATTTTTGGACAAGAAACGAGTGAGTTATGATCGTTTTTGTGGGGCTGCTCAAACTGTGATTTTAAGAAATTTTGTTCTTGACATATTCTTGAGAATTGTTTGTTGCAGGCTTTGTTGGGAACCATCGGGTGATCGCTGCTGCGTTTAGGTATATTGAGTATGATGTTTGGACAATTTTTGGTTTTTCGTTTCGTGTCGTTAGGCACTTGGTTGCATTAGAAGTCGTAAAAAGTGTTTTGGTGTCAAAATTTGTGTTTATGGGATTGTGTTGCAATGGGGTTGTGCGTCATCGTTTGGGGCGTTTGTATGGGTTGAAGTCTATGCCGTAGCATCCTAGGATGTGTCTCGATGTGTTGGTTCGAGTCGATGGGACGGGGTGTAGAATTGAGATCAAATGTTATCTTTTGGGGTGTTTTTCGCACAGGTCTAGCGCCGCAGCGCTGTCGTGGAGCGCTGCAGCGTCCGCGGTTTGCAGCATGAACTTTACGGCGCTGCAGCGCCAGTGCTTCGTTGCTTGCAGCGCCGCGGCGCCGGTGGGCAGCGCCGCAGCGCAGCATTGTCCAGCGCCTAGGCGCTTGTCCATGATTTTTAAACTACTATTCTAGGTCCATGTCTTCCATGTTTCGGGAAAGGTGCACACTTCATATAGAGATTGTTTCGGGGTTCGATGTCATGGTTTAGTACGATGATTAAACGAGGTCAAGTCCCGAGTGATTTAGAACATCATAAGTCAATTGTTATTTCGATGGTGAGCACGACTATTATGTCTAAGTTATGGAAGTTAAGTGCATGAAATTGTGTTAGTATGTACAGCAGTGGCCCCCAAGCGAGATCCAACGACTTTCTCAACGCCATGTAAGTATGTTCGACGTGCAAAAGAGAAAATATTTTATTTTTGAGGTATGCTAAATGTCTTGTGACCAATTATGAAGGGGTTTGGAAGCCGGTGAACGTGGCCGGTGACCTCTCCACCACCGTAAAGCATGATCAGGGACCAATCCACCCGGTAAAGCATGACCAGAGATCTCATGTATGTGGTAGTGGACATCCCTGCCAGCCCAGTGTTATGGTTTAGTCTGATCAGGCGCATTATGTATGGGTCACTTGCTTTGAAACATATCTCTACGCAAAATGATGATGTTATGTATGTCCAAGTTTGTATGATGCAAGTATGTTTATGAAAATTTTTATGATACGATGGCACGTTTATGTTTATGTAAGTACGTTCAAGTTCAAGTATGTATGCTCTACTTTAAAATGCATGTGGGTTTATTATGTATTACTTGTTATCTCAAGTTCATACATGTTGAGTCTTTAGACTTACTAGACTTGGTCAATGAATGTGATGACGAGTATAAGGAGACGAGGGGTGAGGACCAATGAGCCGGCTCGGACTATGTGGAGGCTAAACCCGATGACCGCCTACGTTTTTAAGATCTTTATGCATAGTTCAAATATTCTGATTTTCACGGGATTGCTTTACGATGTTTAAACAAGTGCTTTTGCAAACTTTGGTTGTAGCTGTTTTATTTCAAAATATTTTAGACGAGCAGATTATTTTTATCGCAATTTGAAAGTTTATTGTTTATTTAAGAAAATTTTTATTTTTCCGCAAATTTTAAGTAGTTTAAAAGTACGGTACGTTACAATCAAAGTAGAGAGATATCACTTATATAAGGATGTCTTTGTGGCGGAAGAAGAGGTTGAACACAATATTTCTGAAGCAAAAGATTATGAGTTTGCTAATTTATTAGAAGATGCAGAAACTCCTCTCTTCCCTTGTTGTACATCTTACACAAAGTTGTCAGCAGTCGTCACGTTATATAATTATGTCTACTAATGGTCACACTGAAAATAGTTTCAATGAGCTCCTGAAGATCTTAGTTGATATGCTTTCAGAAAAAAATACACTTCCAAAAACTGTTTACTCAATGAGAAAATTGTTGAAACCATTTGATTTAGGATATGAGAAGATTCATGATTGCCCAAACGATTGTTGTCTATTTAGAAAGAATCTTAAAGACCTTGAATCGTGTCCAAAATGTGGTTCCTCAAGATGGAAGGTAGACAAAGTCACCACCAAAGTTCGTAAAAGGAGTTCCTGATAAGGTGCTACGGTATTTTCCTGTGATACCAAGATTGAAAAGGATGTTTAAATCAAAAGAAAAGGCCGAAGAGATGATTTGGCACTCCAACCACAAAAGCCAAGATCATATAATGCGTCATCCAGTTGATTCAGTAGCTTGGGATACACTAAATCATAAGTGGCCAAATTTTGCATCAGATCCTAGAAATTTCCGCCTTGGTCTTGCAACAGATGGATTCAACACTTTAGTTGACCTTAGTTCCAGATATAGTTGTTGACCCGTTATTTTGGTCAATTATAACCTTCCACCATTGATGTGCATGACATAGGAAAATCTTATGCTGACATTACTGATTCCAGGTCCGAAGCAACCTGGAAATGATATAGATTTATACTTGGAACCCCTTGTGGAGGAGTTGAAAGAGCTCTGGGACACAGGTGTGGAGGCGTATGATGCATTTAACAAGTTAATATTCAATCTGAAGGTTATTTTGATGTGGACAATCAATGATTTTCAAGCTTATGGAAACTTAGCTGGATGTGCCACAAAAGGGAAACTCGTTTGCCCAATATGTGGTGAAGGTTCAATGTGGCTTAAGTATAGTAGAAAGTTTGCATACTTGGGCCACAGGAGATTTCTTTCCCCTAATCATCCATTTCGTGAGAAAAAAATGGTTTAATGGGAAAAAAGAGAGGGAAAAAAAGTGAGACCTTTGAATGGGTTAGAAATTCTCAATGCAATGAAAGATATTGAAAATGACTGGGGTAAAAAGAAAAAAAGTGACACTGTCAATACTTCAAGTAAAAAAAGGAAGAAGCAGGATAATTCAAAAGAGTTACGAAAACCAGTTTTTCGATTTTCCATATTGGAGTGTAAGTTATTTTCACTTTATTAATTATTATTTTTATATAAATTTGTTTATTTTATCCTAAATTGTTAGAAATATTCCGAACTAACACTATGAAACGTGTTGATGGTTATTTTTAGGGGCTCCTATTACGTCATAACTTAGATGTGATGCATGTTGAAAAGAATGTTTGCGAGAATATCATAGGCACACTGCTAAATCTGAAGAAAAAATCCAAAGATGGTGTGAATGCTCGTAAAGATTTGATGCATTTAAAAATTAGAGAAGAATTGCATCCTAAAGAAAAGGGAGAAAATAAATATCACTTTCCTGCTGCACCCTGCACATTTTCTAAAAAAATGGATGCATTTTGCTCTAGGTTGAAGAAAATAAAGTTACTCGATGGCTATAGCTCACATGTTTTAACTGTGTTTCTTTAGAAGAGCGTAAACTTATTGGGCTGAAATCTCATGACTGTCATGTTCTAATGCAACAATTGCTATCGGTAGCATTGAGAAATCTTCTACCGAAAGGTCCGCGTAATGTTATGTATCTGTTGTGTGCATTTTACAATGAATTATGTCAAAGAGTGCTAGATAGGAACCGTTTATTATAACTCGAGGAGAATATTGCTGAAATACTATGCATGTTGGAAAGATATTTTCCAACCGCTTTCTTTACCATCTCGGTTCATTTGACAATTCATTTAGCAAGAGAGGCTCGCTTGTGTGGGCCAGCCCAATTCCACTGGATGTATCCATTTGAAAGGTAATAAATATTGATTTATCTTTTTTACAAATTTTATATATAGAATGGTATAAATTTTTCTATCAACACTTCTTTCATGTGAATTTTTCTTTGTGTTTTAGATTTATGAAAACACTGAAAGGGTTTGTGAAGAACCGAGCAAGACCAGAAGGTTGCATAGCTGAGTGTTACCTCACAGAAGAACGAATGATATTTTGTAGTGCTTACATAAAAAAGGCTTCTATTATTGGTGTTCGTTCTAATCGGAATGATGATTTGGAAAATGGATTAGTGGAAGGTCGCTCAATTTCTAAAGGGAAAGAAAAGATTTTAGAAGACCACATGTTGCAAGCCGCACATCGATATGTGTTGTTCAATACTACAAGTTGAACCTTACTTACAGTGAGTATAGTTAATTTCAGATTATATTATCCTTGATCTATTACATACCTCGTATATTCTAACATCTCCCTTCAATTATTTTAAATAGGATGCACATTGAGGAGCTTAAACAAATAGATCGTCGTTTCTTAAGTAATGAGACGTTCTTACAAAAGCAACATATGGAAACATTTGCTAAATGATTATCAAAACAGGTTCTTGATAATTCTTCAGGCCGAATTCAATGGCTAGCTAACGGTCCAAGAAAGCAAATTACAAGTTATACATGTTATATTATAAATGGACATCGGTTCCATACAGTTGTGAGTTGATGTTGGAAGGCCGACACAAGATAGTGGTGTCTCAATTGAAGCCGATACTATTTGTCAATCTAATGCTAATGATTATTCACATACAGTAGGAAGACTATTATACTATGAGGTTATACGAGATATTGTTTTGCTAGACTACTATTCTTTCAAAGTTCCTGTTTTTAGGTGTGATTGGGACAATCCTGGAACTGGTATCAAAATTGAACATGGTTTTACACTCGTCAGCTTACACCAAGCACTAAAAACTTTTGAAAGTGATCCTTTCATTTTGGCATCACAAGCAAAGCAAGTATTTTATTCTAGGGACGATGATGAGTCAAATTGGTATGTGTTGCTAAAAGCGCCACCTCGAGGTATTCATAACATGAATGTGGTTGAAGAGGATGCCTAGACGTCATCAACACCTCTTGATGTGTCCCGACTTAAAATTAACATTACTGAGAAAGAACCATATGCAAGGAATGAGTGTGATGGAATTGATGTGACTGAGACATGACTGAAATTTTCAGCTGTAGATTTTATAGTTATTTATTTTGATTGATATATGTTCTTTACAAGTTATACAACTCTTTCTTTACTGTTGCAATAAATTTGTTTGCTTGTTTATTTTAAGCTCTGTATCATGTCATACAACATGTTTGATCAGGTCATTACATAACATTGAAAAGATGAGTAAAATGGGCAAAAAATGTAGCAAAGCATCTGCAGATGAAATTCAAGTGATATTATATTATATTTTATATCGTTGTTTATTTTAATAAAGTACACTTGTATATTTCAATAGCTCTTTTTGTTATTTTACAGGAACACGTGGCTAGTAGATTATCAGGAATGAACTCTAACAATTCAGCTAATTCATCCCAAGATTTGCATGATAAAGAACCGATTGATGACAACCAACCTAATAAGAAAAAAGGTCGGGGAGCATCAAAGTTGAAAATTATTAGTGATCAAGACAAGCGCAAAGAGGTGGAGCGTAATGAGTTAGGACGGCCGATTGGAGATAATTCAGTTAAAGACGCTTTTTTTCTAGGTTGCATGATAAAAGAATTTGTACCATATTCATTGGATGGATGGAATGACATAGATGAAAAAGTGAAGGATAAGATGTGGAATTGTTTTCAGGTAATATCTTCACTCACTTAATATTTCATTTAAAGTTTTATTGTAAGTTGTAGAAATATTTTCGTGTTTCTATGTACAGATGAATTATAAAGTTGAGGATTGGGAAAAAAAATCAATTTTTCAAAAGTTAGCTAAACTGTGGCGCGATATAAAATCAAAACTGCAAATACTTATACGAGAAGCTAATACAAGTCGAGTGGCTTCACGAAATCTCAGTCTTTTGAAGCCCGAATTTATGGACCAAAATCAGTGGGACTTGTTTGTAAAGAGGACACTATCACCTACCTTTCAAGTAAGTATTAATTCACTTTTCTTATAGGTATGAAACAATATTCGATTGTGGTAATCTCTTCCATGCAAGAATACCTACCTTTCAAGTAAGTAGTAATTCATTTTTCTCATAGGTGTCTAATTATCTTTATTAGCATATCATGATCTAGAATGTAATTTATAATGGAATATAATGTTTGTTAGATATATATGCGGTATATAATGTTTATTGGTCTTCGATATATACTTTGAATAGTGTGATTTTACAAAAATTTCAAAATTTCAGTGGAAATTAGCAGAAAGAAAATCTGAAAGTTGAATCTTGTTATCATACTATGGTTCAATTTTGTGAAATTTTTGTTACATTACAATATGCATAATTTCTCCTTTCTTTTGGTTGTACATGGTGTTCTTGTATTTTAGAGGGCTTGTTTGTTATGTGATATTTCGGTTCTGGAATTTTCTATCCAAGAACTTACCAGTCGTTAGAGTGTTCGCCATATTTTCAGTACCTTAGTCAAATTATTTATTGACTCAAGAAATTCTTGTCAAATGATGCATTTCTGTATCATCCATAACTATGTATTATGCCTGAGACTTGTGAGTTCAATTTCGGATATACTTTGTCTTTTTTGGTGTCTGCCTTCTGTTGGTGTCATGGGTTATGTACGAAGATTTAGTGATCTCGAAAAATTTAGCAATTTATCATGATTGTTACTCTAGCTTGGTGTTATATAGCTTAATTGCTTCATTGGAACTGTGTTTGGTGATTTCTCGAAGAATTGAATTGTTGTGGATGCTTGGCATGTCAATATGCAAAATTAGTTTATTCAGAGGGTGCAAAGCGCCAAAATCTGGTCCAAAAATAAATTCCATCAGCAAGACCATTAAAAAACTTACTGCTGGATGCGGACCCGTCAAAGAAACTCTAATTTACTGGTTCCATTCTTTGAAAGGAAATTTTAATGGTACAATGGGTAAGAGTGATCTTTTCAAGTCTGTACACCAAAAACCTTCTTTATTCTGCATCTTTGAACAGGTAAATCGTATAGCAATTTATCATGATTGTTACTCTAGCTTGGGGTTACATTGCTTTTTTTTTCGTTTGTTGCAATTCACTTGATAAGGCTTGTAATTAATATCTTGGTTATGTTATATCTGAGGAAAAGAGTGCAAGATTTAGAGCAATGAGGGAAAAACAAGACCACATTCACACAATGAGCCGGAGAGGTTATACTCGTTTGACTCACATTATGGTAAATATAATTTTTTATATTTTCTAATTTAAGTAATAAGTAATGGTATATATATACATCTTTTGAATTTATATATTTCTATATTTAAGGAGAAGACAACTCAGGGAGATACAAAAATTACAAGATCAAGTTTGGATTGAAGGGCACAAGAAAAAAAATGGGGAACCTAGTACTCAAGCTGTTGGAGAGAAAATAGTAATAGAATTATGTTTTTTTCTTATTTGCATCAGATCCTAAGAAAAAAATGACCAACCTAAATTTTTTATTTTCTCATAAATTATCTTTGTTATTTGCAGAAACAAATACAAGAATGTCCACCTGAATCTCAAAACACAACTAACATTGCTGATGATGCAATTAGCCTTGTGTTTAGAAAGGAAGCTCGGGGTAGAGTGTGTGGGATGGGCTTTGGAGTTACACCATCAAAACTTGGAGCTTATGTACAGCAAAATGACACTGTTAAACAACTTCAAGATATGGTGCATAACCTTCAACAAGAAATGCAAGAAATGAAGTCCATGTTTTTACTAAGTATAAGACAACAAAATCAACAAGAACAGGTTAGTAATTAAACAACATACAAAATCAGTTTGATATATTGTACACTTAAATGGTTTTGGATTATTATGATGACATGCTTGACACAATTTGTTTGTAAACTTAGGTTGCTAGTGGTGGAATTGGTAGCGGTATTGGGAATGAATTTGGTAGCAATAGTGATATCAATATTGGTGCAAAGAAAAGTTGTGATTTCGATAATGTTAAAAAACATCTTGCTACAGCTCAGGTAACTATCTTAAAATTATGTGTTTCTAAACTATGATATTTTTACAAAATAGAAATCGTAAAATTAACAAATTTTTATTGTTTATTTGCAGTCAAATTTGAAGAATGTGAATTGTGGAGATATATGTGCTAATAGTAAATGTAAGTTGCTTCATTGGTCTGTTGATGGATTAGTTGTTGCAGAAGGTCGAATTGCATCTACAGATCCAAACACAAAAGTTCATCATGTTGTTTTTGGTGGATCTTGTTGGAAAATTTGGGTTGATAAGGTTTTGGTAGATAAAGTGGATCTAATTCGATCAAATGATGAAATGCAGTTTCTCGATGACGCAATAGGAAGCATGGTCGCGTGGTTATCTAAATTTGTAGTATTGTGCGATTTATATAGATTCTACAGATTTTTGTGGATTGAAAATTTAATCATTGATATTTTCTAGCTATTTTGTGACAGATTTTGTATCTTGAGACTTTCTGTTTTGGTAAATATGATGAAAAAGAATTGCTTTTATTAATTTTGTGTGTGTATTATACTTAAATTTGCACTAAATTTATTATAAAAACTTGATTTCTCGTTTCTATGAAAAATCGAGTTTTTCCGCGTTCCAAGCGCCGCGGCTCTGAACACACGGTAGAGGCAGCGCCTAACATTTCGCACCATGTAGCGTTTAGGCGCTAGGCATATGAAATTGAATTTTGTTGTACAAATTTTCTTTTAACGGCGTGCAAACCTACGTCGTTGATGTTCTTATCCACGATTTACAGTGCGCGCTATCGATGCTTGTATCCATGACGTATAATGAGAGCTATAGATACAATTATTCGCAGCGTGAGGTGCGTGCTGTCGATTCTCGTATCCACGACGTGTGTTGCGCGCTGTCGATTCTTCTATACACGGCGTGCACTCTTGTATCCTCAACTTGCGGTGCACACTGTCAATACCGTTATTCGTAGCAAGCATTGTCCGCTGTCAATACCTATGACTTTCAACATCTTTTAACTGTGCAGCATGCAATGCGCGCTACGGAAAGCCCATTTTCATGCTACGAAAATTCATTCTTGTTGTAGTGGTGGCTCGGTGTTTGGGGAGAACATGTCTTGGTTTGGAGGTTAGGGCTCGGTTTTTTGTTAGAAAAGAATAAGGGCTCGAACTGGGTCCACGGGGTGTGGTTCGTGGGTCAAAAGGGTAGTTTTAGGTATGAAAAGTTTATGTTTAAAGTTTGGGAAGAAATATAAGCTTTGAATTAATTCTGGATTAAAATGTTTCACGGTTTAGTAATTAAGTCAATAAATGGAAATGCTCGGGTTTACGTCTAAGAAAAATATTTTAAATCAATTTTAAGCTTATATGATGGTTTGGGATAGGCTCAAGTCGTTAAAAGTAAGAAAACGTCAAAATCGGGAATTTTAGAGTCCAAGGGTAAAATGGTCATTTTGCGTCCCGGGTAGTAGGAAAAGCTTGGCAGTGTCCCGAAAAATCATAATACATGCTAAATGATATTTTTAAATGTTTATGATGAAAATATGGAATTCTATGATTTATTCTAAAGCTGTACGATTTTTCCTGTTAAAAATGCTATTTTACGAATTTGGAAAGGACACGATATGTTATGAAATAAAAGGAAAGAAAAATATTTTGAAGGATGTGAATTAACTGTGACAAACAAGATATGATGTGATATGATATGATATGATTGAGAATAACATGAGGGAGAAGGCATCGAAGGGAGCTCGTTTACAGGAGAAGGCATCGAAGAGAGCCCGACGATCGTATTTCTATTTACGGCGGTGCCTAATGCCCTTCCCCATGCGCAATGGTGACCTGAGATTGATCAGTCGACGACATGATATGATTACAACTAGTCACTTTCAAGGATCAAACTTCACCCAAAATGATATATGATAATGGAAAAGTTTACAATTAAATGATTTATGATTTATTTATGCTTACAAAATTTACGCTAGCTATTTTAAATAAAATTATGATTTCTATGCATGTGTTGTATATGTATTATTTGTTACTCATGGTTAGAACGTGCTAAGTCATTAGACTCAATAGGTTTGGATGGTTGAAGGAGAGGATGAGACTGGGGGAAGGCGCTAAAGCTTGAGTGGATCGATCCGGCTGTACACTCCCGAGGGACATTGATTTCCGCATTTAGTTACTTATTTAGTATTTAAAGTTTTTACCAAAAAATTTTGAGGATTTACTATTTATAGTTTCATGCTTTATTTTAAAGTTTAATTTTGGTTTGTTTTGAATGTTGACATATGATTTTGGTGATTGACGTTATGGATTTTATGCATTTAGGATTTTGGAAATATTGGGTTAATTTAGTATGAAATTTTGAATTTTATAATAAAAAAAATTAGCATTTTAAAGTTAAAAGGTAGTGGACGTTTCATCTGGTTTTGTGGGTCCTAGCAGCACTTAGAGCTTGCTTCTTTCTGGGTTTGTTTTCTTGCAATGGGTTAGGCATGTAATTATTTTTTAAAATATAGACATGTATAAGAATGTATTTTCGAATTATGGTATTATTATAAAAAGAATAAATTCAAAAATATTAAACAATTCATGACATTCAAAATTTCAATAAATACATGAAATTCAAAAATCCAATACAATATAATAAAGAATTTAGAAAATTTAAGTCTATGATATCAATCAAATTTGGAAGAAAAAAATACATGCAAGACGGCTTGAATGAATATGATCGAGCGTGTCGTGCTAATAGTTGGAAGAAGATTTAAGAAGCGTTGTTGTCTCAGATTTTCAAGCTGGACGATGATTAATGATGAAGAATCAAGCATATTCAAGCAATTGAATGAGTTCAAAGAAGAATATAATGAAGGAGTGTCGGGCAACAAAGCATGCGGGTGCAAAATGACCCGTGAGGACAGTAGCTGGCGCGCACCCGTGCAATTGAACGCATAGCCACGCACATCGGGTAAACCCCGGCGCGCACCTACACCAGAATTGGCGCACCAGTGCACCCTCAGCTGGCCAAATACAGAAGCTCACGCGCACTCATGCGCACCCGCACGAATTCACGCGCATATGCGCGCCGAGATGCAGATTTTATTTATGGAAACCTTAATTTGCGAGTTTTTTGAGTTTTTACCTTTTTAGTTATTAACGATGTTTTATAAAACACATATACAAGAATTGTAATACACATTATTGAGTTTATACAAAAAAATTTATGAGTTTTCTCTCAAAAGTTTTGAAAACGTTGCTTTGTTTAAACAAAATCAAACTTATCAAAGATTTAATCTTTTGGCATTTGTCGATTGTTTTCACACGGATTGTCAAAGACAAATTTTTTTAAGGTTTGTTTGAATCTCAATTGTTTCATTCGTTATTATTTGTTACTAAGATTTTCATAGTTTAGGGGTGAATATCACACACAATTACTTGTTTCAAAAAGATCTGGATAACACAACGTTATTTATTTCATTGAATCGAGGGCGTGTCCTCAGTTTTTAGCGTTTTTGCTCTTCTTGTTTGAAGAATCGTATCATTTGGTAACAGAGCTTTTGGTTCAATTTGATTCAAGTAAGTATCTCATTATTATTATCAGATCTACTTATTCTTTCGTTTTGTTTTCAGATCTGCATTGTTCTATCATTCTTCGTCTTTCGTGAATTTTGTGATTCTCGAAATTTGTGAGTCGTGCTTTGTTTTTTCAAGTTGCACAAATAATTCTTGTGCAAATCCAAAAAAAAAAAGTACAAAAATTTCGAAAATTTTGCTATAATTGAGCATTGATTTTTTGTTCTTACCTCTTTGTGATTAATATTCAAGTGTTTCTCACAATCAAATATACGATATCTTATGTTTTGGCACAGTGAGAATTCAACTGGATATGGGTGAGAATCCCAAGATACGATAAGTTTACGGCCCTTACACGGTGAGATTGTAACCGCTATATGGCTTCGCCCTTTAAAGGAGTATTAATTAGGGACCGATATCAGTAAACCATGGAAAATATTTTGGGACTGGTAATAAAGAGGAATCAAGAAATCTATTTTCATTATTTTTATATTAAGTTTTTTTTAATTCGAGTTTCAAGAAGCTTACGCATATTTATTTATGTTTTGAAAATTTTTACGTTACAATGACAATGTTGTTTATGATTTATAAATTGGTTGGATACTTTGATATACGAGGTTTATTGTTTTCAATAGTGTGATTGTTAAAAAACGTTAGTGTCGGGTAACCCCGGGCACTGGGCGTGAAATTTAAGTAGTATCAGAACCATCATATTCATAATCTAATTGGGACAAATTTTACCAGAAAAATAAATAAATAAAAATCGATCAGATTATGGTAAAGGGTTTATGCAGTACTGTGTAATAAGTAGTATTCACAACTTTGTTGTGAGGCATGATTCGAAAACGCAAAACTCCTTCGTTTAGGCATCTGAAATTGCATTTTTACTGTTTTAAGAAGGTTTCGTAAAACTCATAAATTTCATAGGAAACTGGAATTTAATTCCGCCAGCTGTTCTGGAATCTTATTGATATATTATTTCAATCCATATGTCAATATCCGAACTTTCTATTTTTAGAAACTTTCTCGAAAAATCCCGTTCAACATGTTTTTTGTACTACTTGTCAAATATTCTATGGAATTGTATTACAAAGACAACTATTATTAGTCTATATTATTGAGAATATACATATAAGAGTAAAGTTGACTTAAGATTCTAACTTAATATGAAATATTTGTCTCAGAGGTGATAAATTATTTATGAAAAACTAATATGACAAAATCTGATATAAGAATTATATAATAAGTTTTGGCTATTCCAAAATAAAAGTTGATTTTTGTGTCAATAGTTAGTTGTATGAGCATTAATGTTGGATTATTCCTATGATAGACGGTCTTTTTGATCAACTTAAAGGAGCTACAGTCTTCTCCAAACTCGACCTGAGGACAAGCTATCATCAGCTAAAGCTCAGAGCAGAAGACAATATCCCAAAGATAGCCTTCAAAACAAAATACGAGCAATATGCTTTCACGACAATTTCTTTTGGATTGACAAATGCTCCAACGATCTTCATGGACCACATGAATAGAATTTTCAATTCATTACTTGAAAAGTTCATAGTGGTGTTTATCGATGATATCATTGTATATTCTCCAAGTGAGAAAGACCCTGAAGACCACATCTGCCTAGCTTTACAAAAATTAAGGGAAAAATAATTTTACACCAAATTCAAGAAATGAGAATTATGGCTAAGTGTTACTTTCTTAGGTCATGTGATATCAGAATCAGGATTGTAAGTGGACCAAAGCAAGTAGAGGCAATTCTAGATTGGCCGAGACCTAAGAATGAAACTGAAATTAGAAGCTTCCTCGGGTTAGTAGGCCATTACTGGAAATTCGTCGACCACTTCTCTTCAATAGTTGCATCATGACGAGAATCACAAAAAATACAAATGCAACTGGAGCGATGGATGTGAAAAGAGATTTCAAACATTAAAGGAGAAGTTTGCATCTACATTAGTGTTGGTATTGCCTATGGAGGACAAAGATTTTACCATCTACAGTGATGCATCAAAAGAAGGTCTCGCATGTGTACTTATGCAAGAAGGAAAAGTCATTACTTATGCATAAAGACAACTAAAGTTACATGAGAAGAACTACCCAACTTATGACTCGAGTTGGCAGTAGTGGTCTTTGCTTTTAAAATTTGGAGACAATACCTTATGGTGTCAACTTTGAAATCTTCACAAAACACCAAATCCATAAGTATTTTTTCATTCAAAAGAAATTAAATATGAGATAAAGACCATGGATAGAGTTACTCAAGGACTATGACTTGACAATAAGCTCAAAAATAAGTTAGTCGATACTTTAAGTCAGAAAAACATGGGTAAGATAACAATAGCATCATTCTCCGTGCAACCATGCCTTTGGGAAGAACTTAAGTTAAATCAGAGTCGAGAGATGACACTAGAGAAGTTCAAAGTATAAGCCAAGGAAAGAAAGTCAACGGATTTTCAAGTGGACCCAGACAAAATCTTATGGATGAGAGGACGATTGTGTGTGCCATACATCAACATTCTTTGACCAGAAATGGTGTCAAAGGCGCGTAAGTCAAAATTATCAGTCCATCCCAGTAGTACAAAGATGTATATGTACTTGAAAGAAAGTTTCTGGTGGAACATAATGAAAAAAAGATATCGCCAAATTTATTTCTAAGTTCCAAGTATGCCAACTGGTGAAAGTAGAGCATCATCGACCGGGAGGATTACTGCAACCATTAGAAATCTCAGAATTGAAATGAGAACATATTTTCATGGATTTCGTAGTAGGTTTTCCAAATTCAAGACAGAGTCATGACGGGATATAAATAATCATAGATAGACTCACAAAATTTGCGCACTTCATACTCATCTGCATGAATTACAATCTTGAAAAGGTGGCTACTCTATACATGGATAATATTGTGCGGGTACATGGAATGCTAGCAAGCATCTTGTCAGATAGAGATCCAAAATTTGTGTCACGTTTTTGGAAGACCTTTCAAGAAACCATGGAAACGAAATTTACTCTTAGTATAGCTTAGCGCCCTCAAAGTGATGGCCAAACAAAAAGAACAATTCAAACCCTAGAGTAAATGATAAGGTTATGTGCCCTATATTTCAGTAGTAATTGGAGTGAATATCTACCCCTATTAGAGTTTGCTTACAATAAAAATTATCTCAACAGTATTGGAATGACTCCATATGAAGCTTTTTACAAATGGAAGTGTTGATCACCACTGTACTGAGACGAAATAGGGGAAAGTGCCATAATTGGGCCACAACTAATCCAAGTGATAGTGAACAAAGTGGCAATCATTAAAGATAGACTCAAGCCTTCAAAAGACTGGCAAAGATTTGGCCGATATTAAAAGGAGACCAGTGGAATTCACAATGGGTGAAAAGCTTATGTTGGAACATTTCATGTTCGCAATCTTGATTTTGATGTTAACAAAACTTGTTATTTTGTTTTTAATTAATTTACCTACGTGCGCAGAAAGCTAAAACTGATTAGGATTCGAACTGATCGGTTTACGAGCCAAAACTAAAGCTATCGAGACGCAAAATGAAAGAACCAACTGATTGTTCGAACTGAACCAGCCAACTGATAAATCAAAGACCAGTTCAGCTGATAGGTGGCTTAGCAGAAGCCCGACCAACTGATGAAGAGCCCAACTGACCAGTCCAACTGATTCAGTGAAATCAGTTCAGCTGACGAGCCAACTGATTTCCCCAAACCAGTTCATCTGACCAGTTCAGAGCATCAGTTAGGAGCCAATCAGTTTGCAGAACACGACAAGCTTATCTAAGTGGAATCCAACTGTGCACAATGGTATAAAAGCAACTGTACGATCAAAGTACAATAGTGAACGTTGCACAGAGCTTAAGTAGAAATGTTCCAGAATGACTGTCGGAAAGCACAAGACAAATTTTGAGGAACGAATTCAAACTACAACGAACATATTTGATGAGTCTTGGTGTACGGTCACATTGTCTCTATAAATACAAGATCAAGACCATCAACATCAGAGTGTGTGAAGAACAAAAGGAGAGGAAGATAGGGCACACATAATTCATATCAGCTTACAAGAAGCAACCAGCCCAGATTTGAGGGAACACTTCAATGTGTTATCAGCTTAGATTAGAAGCATAATTCCCTAAGTGTGTGAGAACACTTTCGTGTTGTATTCATAGATCGGTTCTCACACACGCACACACAATCACTCACAAATATAGAGAGATAAGCTTATTGAATAGTTGAGTGAGTCTTGCACAAAGACATTAAACTTATGTATGTAGTCTTCGCACATAGACGTTAAACAAGTATTGGCTGGAAGGTGCTGCCTTCAGTCTAGACTAGAAGTTCAGTTAGGTAGTAATGTAAGTCCTAAACTATAATGGGTTATTATAGTTTTTGTAATCAATCAAAGTCTTCTAGTAGATGATATCAAGGTGGTAGAAGGGATGACGTAGGAGCAGTTGAAGTCTCCGAACATCCATAAACATATCCTTTGTCTTTAACTGTTTAACTATTGTTTTAAACTGACTTAATCAGTTCAGCTGATATCAGTTCAGTTCTTCCCATAACTGAAATGATACAAGCTCGAACTGATCCCCTTATTTCAGTTATTCAGTTCTCACAATTAAAAGCTTTAAACTGATCAGCTTTCTTAAGGAAGAATTATTTCGAGTATTTTCCGGTTGGTTTGAAAATCAAATTCAATTTAATTCATCGGTGTTTACATTCTTAGAATACGAGCTCTTGCAGCACATTGACAATATTGTGTTTGAAAAACCTTTAAACCGATCCTATCAGCTTATATAAGGGTCTCACCAATAAAAAAAATCGTTCAATTCAGTAAAGCTAGAAAATTGAATCATAGGTACGTAGAACCATTAGAAATTCTGGAGATATTGGGCACATTAGCTTACAGACTAGCATTTCCACCTGATATATCAAGGATTCACAATCGCTTCCACATGTCTCAGCTAAGAAAATACATCCCGAACCCAAGCCATGTTCTGGAAATTGAACCGTTCATGATCTAAAGTAACTTGGGAGAAGGGCTAAAATATGATGAGGTCTCTATTCGGATTGTGGACACCAAAGACCAAGTACTAAGACGACATAACATTCTCTACATCAAGGCGCAATGGTCCAACCACACAGAACAAGAAGCTACTTGGAAGTTTGATAGGATTTTCACCTCATCACATATAAATACTGACCGAGTTTGATAGGATTTTCACCAATAAGGTAATATGCATTGAAGAATTATCTCAAAATTATGAAATAAATACCAACCGAGTTATGATAGGATTTTCACCTCATCACATATAAATACCCTCATCCTATTCTCAAAAATTACACCTTCGAATTCAGTCTATATTTTGAAAATCATCTCCCTAAGTGCTGTCAAATTTTTGAGTCAAAGTTATGCCAAGTATCGAAATATTATCCATGTTCAAAATTTTCTTTTCATCGATTCACTGCTCATAATCCATTCTCCACCATTCAAAATACGTCTTATGTTTTGAATAGCATATCCAAAATTCAGCCAAATCCAACAGTTAGTTTTTCGTATATAGACTCCGCAAGAAAACTGCTAAGATTCTAGGTGAGAATAACTTACCTATTTTTTTTGTTCTTAAATAGGTCAAAACATTATCCAAACTCGATCTCCACCATTCACAATTTATTTTACTTACTTTTGGACGTATTGTAAAAGTTTAAGCCCGATCCAACGGTTCAATAAATCAAAAAGAATTTTTCAAGATCTCTGATTTTTTGACCGAAGTGCGCTACGTTTTTGAAGTGCTGTTTGCATGATTCTTGTGTGGTTTGGCTAAATAATGACATAAGAAACCCGAGTTGGATGGCTGTTTGGGCTCATATAAACTTGAAACCATATTTGGGTAAGTAATAAAATAAGACCCCGAGCTGGATGGCTATCCGGGTCCTTTGAACTTGAAAACAAAACTAGTTAAGTAATAAGTATGAAATCCAAACAGGATGGTTGTCCAAACCTTTTTTAACTTGGAACTAAGATTGGTTAAGTAATAAACATAAAACACGAACATGATGACTGTCCGAGCCCTTTTGACTTGAAAACAAGATTGGTTAAGTAATAAACTTAGATGTCGATTATCTGAGCTGGTTGGAAGACAGACTTAAAATAGATTATCATCGACGCCAACCTGAGAGAGTTCGAGATGAAATAAATAGCCATAGAATACGAATCTCATTCACGTTTCTGAGCATGCGGTCGAACTTATGGTGAATGTCACATTTGTGTCTTGCTTTTGGAATGCCACATTTGCGGGATTATTTTATGCCGATCGGATCAGGATTTTAGTGATTGACACATTCGTGTTCATGAATAGCTCATTCGTGGTCTTATTTTACGAATTCCACATTCGTGGTTTTTCTTTTATGAATGCCACATTCGTGGTTTGACATAGTGTCGAGCTGAAGGTTGGGCTTTTGGATGCATGCCACATTTTGGGGCTTTGTTTTTATGAATGCCCCATTTGTGAGCTTTGTTTTTATGAACACCACATTCGCGAACTTACAAAGTGATGAGCTGAGAGTCGAGATTTCGAGTGAATTCGACATTTGTGAGCTTTGTTTTTATGAATGCCACATTCGTTGACTTACATAGTTTCGAGCTGGTGGTCGGGCTTTCGTATGAATGCCACACTCATGGGCTTTTTTTAATGAATGTAACATTTGTTGACTTACATAGTGCGGAGCTGGTGGTCGGGCTTTTGAATGAATGCCAAATTCTTGGGCTTTGTTTCTGTTAATGCCACATTCATGGGCTTACATAGTTTTGTGCTAGTGGTCGGGCTTATGCATGGATATCACATTCATGGGTTTTGTTTTTGTGAATGCCACATTCATGAATTTACATATTGCCGACATGGTCAGGCTTTGACAAATGCCACATCCATCGGTTTTTCTTTTATGAACACCACATTTGTGGTCTTACATAATGCCAAGATGGTCAGGCTTTGACGAGTATCACATGTGTGGATTTTTCTCTTATGAGTGCCACATTTGTGATCTTACTTTGTGCCGAGCTGGTTGGGTTTTTGTAAATGCCACATTCGTAGTCTTAAGTGGTGCCGAGATGGTCAGGCTTTAGTGAATGTCACATTCGTGGACTTACATGACATCGAGCTGGTCAGGATTTTCGAGGTTTTCTGTCTGGAAGCGTCTTTGCAAAGATTGCCAACAAGTGTTTGGCTTTCATTTTGTTGTGTTAAATTACTTTACCACATCATATGTTTCAAAAATAACTGTATGACCAATGTAATAAAGTGTATTGATGAGAAAGAAATCAAAGAATAGCATCTATTGAAAATCACAAGGATCGTCTCTTCCGAGGATGACAATGGTGGGCTCTTCCAAGGGTTAGCTCTTCCGAGGATGACCAAAATAAGATCTTCCAAGTATGATCCAGATCGGCTCTTCTAAGCGTGACCATGATGAGCCCTTAAGGATGTGCTTCTGTGAGAGAGACTAGAATGTGCTCTTGCATGGAAGCGTAGGATGAGCTTTTCAGAAGACCATGATGTGCTATTTTGAAGAATACAAGGATGTACTTTTCCTAGGAAAACCAAGACGTGCTCTTCCGAGTAAGACCAAAATGTGACCTTATGAACTGTTCGGCGAAAGATCAATATCTCTCCATTGAAAATCAAAATAAGGTGTGCTCGACGAAAGACCAAGGTTTGCTCGGACGAAGATGAGAAGTGTTTGGCGGAAGACAAAGGTGTGCTCAGAGAAAGATCGGGATGAGATCTTCCATTGAAGATCAAAAACTTTTTCGGGTAAGACCAGGGGCTCTTTCGTAGAATACCAGGGTGTGCTCAGAGGAAGATCGGGATGAGATCTTCCATTGAAGATCAAAAACTCTTTCGGGGAAGACCAGGGGCTCTTTAGTAGAATACCAGGGTGTGCTCGGACAAAGACCAAAGGCTTTTTAGATGAAGACCAGGATGGGCTCTTTCCATGAAGATGAGAAACTCTTTCAGGGAAGACCAGGGGTTCTTCCATGGAAGACCAAAAGTTGTTCGGGGGAATACCAAGGGCTCTTCCAAGGAAGACCAGGATGCGATCTTGCTTTGAAGAGGATAAACTATTCAGATGATTCGGCTCCCCATAATAATATTCTTCATTTTATTCCTCTTCGCGGTGCTTATCCTCACGATTCTCATTTTCTAGGTTCTCTTGACGGTGAAACATCTTTCCTCTTCATATTTTATTTGCAATCTTATATCTTTTTCTTCAAGTTCCCACAGACGACGCTAATTGATGATACCAAAATTTTACTTTGGGCTTGGCCTGGTGAGCGGGTCTTCCAATCTTCGTTGCTCAATGGATCGGGTCGGTACTGTAGGTTATGCACAATCAAAATTAAGGTTAGGAGGCATCGGAGATTTTTCCAGAATGATCTCACCAATGCTTAAATCAATCCGGATAGTAAACTTTAGAGTGAGATATAATAGTGCTAATTGAGCAAGTGAATGTGAGTGAGTAAAATAGTAGTCAATAAATTGAATTTTTAGATGCATAAGGGGATAGATACCTTATAGGAGTAGGATTCTTGCTAGGGTATAAATTCCACCTGAGATGAGATGACTCCTTAACCATGCCGACTAGTTGATAGCGGCTAGGACTCTTGCCTTATCTCGTTGATATTTGATCGAATCTCGTATTTATCGAGTTCTCTTATTTATCGACGAGAATGTCTTCAAATTCTCTAAGTGCATTCGATCTCGGGCTTCCTGGCCACATGAATGGGCATGTACTTCTAGTAAACAGTTCGGACCTTTAATAAACAAGGTTGCTGAATCTGGTCTTATTAGAAATTCATGAGCTCGGACTCTTGGCTCGGATACTTACTATATGGTTGGGCTCGGTAGATAGGCACTTGATCAATAATGTGGCATGTGCATTAAAGGGCTATGACCAATTTTTATATGGGCTTAAATCCGTCCAGATGTGTCATTTTAAGAAGCATCAAGCTGTTGGAATATTATAAGTTTCAGAGTTTGAGATTTAAATCCACAAAAGAACTGAAGAACCAAACTGATCGGACGTAATCAAGAGATCATAACTGAAAGAAGATTTAAAATTGATGACATAAAGTTCAGTAAACGAATTGGCAATTGGAGGTGAATACTTCGCGTAACTAAATTGGAAAAACCTTTATCAACTGAAGTATCCAAAACTGAAATGACATCAGTTAGAACTAATATTGATCAGCTGAATTGATCTGTCGATCAGTTGACTCCTGATCAGTTAGCCACGTCATCAGTTGTAGTATCAGCCGAAAGACTTACAGTTTGTACAAAATCAAAACTGTTTGATACTTCGTATACTATTAGATAAAGTCATCTACTTGGACTAGACGACGATTCAACGGATATTAATCATTAAATGCATTCAATGTGACTGTTGGAATCAAAACTATATATATCTTATCGATTCAGTTGAAGAAGGTTGGTGAAATATATTGGACAAACAATCTACAATCATCAATCAGTTGCGATACATTTTTCGATCATTTCTCAGTTTACATATCTCACACTTAAATTTAATTTCATTGTATTTATTTATAGCATTCAGGCTACTCCTTAAGAGCGATTCAGTTATTTGTTGTAAGGTATTAAAAAACTAAGAGTTTCAGTTTGGCAGTGTATAAGTCCAACTGAAGTAGATTATTATAATATGTTGTAATACATCAAAGTCTTTTAGTGAAAAACATAATCTTGATATAGAAGGGTGGCGTAGGAGCATTTTAAGACTCTGAACATTCATAAAAATCATGTGTTCTATTTTGTTATCTATTTAGTTTTTAGAGTACCTCACCCTCAGTATTCAATCTACATTTTCGTCTAATTTTGCACTATCATTAGTTGACTAATTTATATCGACTAACAAGATTTCAAAATCAGTCCAATTAAAGAATTGATTCTTCTTCAAAAGATTTCAAAAAGCCAGAGTGTTTATTCTATCCCCCCTTCTAAACTCTCCAACTACATTAACCGATCCTATCAAGTGTTATCAGAGCGGTTAATCTTGTCTTGTATACTCTCACATGCTCAAACTGATAGTCATGCCATAATTCAACGAAATTATCATGTTCTTTAGAGAAGAGTTTGACGATTAAAAGATCAGAATGCAGGCTCATTTAGCTGCTCAGGAAGATGACATGTGGTATGTCATAATTTACGGACCCATGAAGATTATGAAAGCCAAAAAAACTGTTGCTCTTACTGACGGAGCACCACATCGTATAGAAAAGCCACGAGATGAGTGGACTTCAGAAGATGAAAGAAAGACTAACTTGGACAATGTTGTCAAGGACATCTTATACAAGACACTGGATAAAAACACATTCAGCAAAATTAAAATTTGTAAATCAGTTAAGGAAATTTGGGAGAAGTTAATTCAGTTGTGTGAAGAAAATGAGCAGACCAAGGAAAACAAACTTTCAGTTGTTGTTAAAAAGTTTGACAACATCAAGATGAAAGCCGGAGAATCAATGAGTGAATTTGATGAAAGAGTAAGTAGCATCGTGAACGAATTGAATGCACTAGGAAGAGTGCACTCGAATAAAGATATTGCATTAAAAGTAATGTGTGGTCATTCCAAGGAATGAGATGTCAAAACTATGGTCATGAGAGAATCGAAAGATCTGAATAATGTGGAGTTACGTGACTTACTTGCAGATTTAAAAGCATGCGAGTTTGAAATGCAAAACAGAGAAGGAGAGTAAGCAGTTACAACTGGTTTAAGTGCACTAAAACTAGAACCAAGAGTTTCAGTTGAGAAGTCAGCAGAATAACTGAGCAATGACGCAATGTCATTGTTTGTAAAGAAATTTTTGAAGTTTATGAGGAAGAATCAAGGTTTCTTCCAAAGAAACTATCATAAAAATGAATCAAATGAGGAACCAAATGCGTGCTTTAACTGCGGAAAGACTGGAAACTTCATTGCTGATTGTCCAAAGCCGAAAAAGGATAGCAAAAAATCAGTGGAAAGGGTAAAAATCCCTTTGAGCACATAAGAAGATTCAAGGATGAGAAAAAGTCACCCAGAAGAAAGAATGAAGCATTGGTAGCTGGAGAGAATAACTCAAAGTGGGCTGAAACTGACAGCGAAGCATCTAAAATCGAGAGCTCATGGAGCTCAAGTGATGAAGAGGAAGTGAAATACCTTATGACTTATGATGCAGAGCTGGATTCCAGCAGTGATCAGGTATTCGACTATAATTTTACTGATTTCACACAATAAGAACTCATCTCCACATTGCACGATATGGTTAACGAGTACCGCAAACTAGTTATCTCCTTTGAAGAAGCTAAGGTTAAGAAAAATGATCCCTCAAATGACACGGCTAATAGTTTTAAATCAGCTGAAAGTTTAAATGTCAAATAGGAGATTGCTAAGCTGATAGCTGAAAAGAGTGAAAGTAATTCTTTGATTCAGCAACATCCTCACCACACTCACTTGTCATACACAAGTTAGGTAAAGTTATTTGGAACACAGAAACTTGCAGACCAGTTTGATTGATCCAAATCTGGGTTCCCAAAAGACTAATCAGTACTGGACCCAAATATATTTGGATACCAAATTTTTTATTATTTGAGATTGCAGGTTACAGGTGAACTGATCAAAGATTCAGTCTGGTACTTGGACAGTGGATGTTCAAGACACATGACTGAAAATACTGAACTGATATCTCAACTGATCAAATATTCAAGTCCCAAGATCAGCTTTGGGGACGCCTCACAAGGTAAAATTTTGGGTAAGGGAAAGCTTATCCATGGTAATATTATTATTGACGATGTCTTACTTGTTGATAATTTGAATTATAATTTAATCAGCATCAGTCAATTATGCGATCATAATTATTTAGTTGAATTTATTAAACATGCATGTACCGTCAAAAATGCAACTGGTGATGTCATTATAACATGAAATAGATGTTGAAACACATACAAAGTAAGTTGGAGCAATCAACCCGGTAAGCCAGTTTGTTTGGTGGCCTCAAATCAATCTCAGAACTGGCTATGGCATAAAAGATTTGACCATCTAAATTTCAAAGCCATCGCACAATTGAGGAAACATGAACTGGTAACTGGTCTGTCAAAATGCGAGTTTTTAAAAGATAAAATTTGTTCTTCTTGTCATTTCGGGAAACAAGTGAGATCATCTTTCAAAAATAAAAGAAATAAATCTTCTACTCGATGCTTAGAACTGATGCATATGGATCTATTTGGTCCAATACAAGTCATGAGCATAGTGGGAAATGAAATATACACTAATGATTGTTGATGATTTCTTAATATTTACTTGGGTAATTTTTCTTAAATTAAAAGATCAAACTGCTTCGCAACTGATAAAAATTTTCAAGAGACTTTTAAATGAGAAATCAAATGGGGTTGACATAATAATATCGTTGAACTGAATTTGTCAATCAGACTTTATCTCAGTTTCTTGAAAATCTAGGAATCAGGCATGAGTTCTCAGCTGCAAGAACACCACAACAGAATGGTGTAGCTGAACGAAGAAATCGAACTCTTAAGGAGACAGCAAGAACAGTGTTAGCTGATCCCGGTATTTCTCAAATTTTTTGGGCAGAAGCAGTTAACACAGTGTGTTACACTCAGAACAGATCAATGATTAATAAGAATCATTCGAAAATACCCTATGAGATCTGACATGGTAAGAGAAGTGTGGGTTCATATTTTAGAGTATTCGGGTGCAAATGATTCTTTCATAACAATGATAAGAATCAGTTAACTGCCTTTGATGTTGAGTCAGATGAAGGATTGTTTCTTGGTTATTCTTCCGTTAGTAAAGCTTATAGGATATTTAATAAGTGTACTCTCAATGTTGAAGAATCTATACATGTTATTTTTGATAAACTGTGCTAACTGATAAGCCAACTGATCTAGTTGAGATGATTAATCGCTTAACAAATATAAGTTTGGAGGATGACAGTGAAGATGAAAATCATGTTGTCAAAAACATCCTTTGAACACCAGAGCCAGAAGTGGTAGAACAACCAGTTGGACAGGATACAGTTCCAAATGATCAGTTTGTAGAACAACAAGATCACATTCGAACACAAACTGACAATGTTTCAACGGAAGAAGAAGAAACTGGTCAGTTACAAACTGAACAAGATATACAAATATGTCTAACATATCCAAACTACAGATGGAGCGGAAATCATCCTCAGAATTTGGTAATAGGTAACCTATCTGATCCGATAAAAACTATAAATCAGATGTTGAACTTATTTATACATTCTGCCTTTATATCGCAATTAGAACCAAAGAAAAATGAAGAAGCTCTAGCTGATCCCAGTTGAATAATTGTTATGCAAGAAGAGCTAAATCAATTTACCCATAACAGTGTCTGGACTCTAGTTCCAAGACCAATTTCAAAATCTATTATAGGTACCAAATGGGTATATAGGAACAAACTGAACGAAGATGGTTCAGTTGTGAACAACAAAGCGAGACTAGTTACACAAGGCTACAGACAGGATGAAGTAATAGATTACGACGAGACATGTGCTGCAGTTGCTCGATTGGAAGCAATCAGGATATTCCTAGCCTACGCATCCTTCAAAAACTTCAAAGTATATCAAATCTATGTGAAAAGCGCATTTCTGAACGATAAGTTACAAGAATAGGTCTACGTAGAACAACCTCTAGGTTTTGTAAATCACCTACTCCCTGATCACGTTTATCATCTTAATAAAGTTTTATATAGTCTAAAACAAACACCTAGAGCTTGGTATGAGACATATCCAAGTTTTTAATTGATCATAATTTTATAGTGGGAACAGTTGATAAAACTCTGTTAAAATTTACAAAGAAAGATCATTCATTATGTTGATGATATCATATTTGGGTCAACTAATCTCAAACTATGCGACAAGTTTGCTAAGCTGATGCAGGATAAGTTCAAGATGAGCATGATGGATGAACTAATATTCTTCCTAGGTTTGCAAGTGAAGCAACTCGAAACTGGTATTTATATCAGTCAGATCAAATATACAAAGGAACTGCTAAAGAAATTTGGCATGGAAACATGTTCAACTGCATCCACTCTCATGAGTTCATTAGTTAAATTAGATAAAGATGAAGGGAGAATAACAGTTGAGATGGCAATCTACAGAAGTCTAATAGGTTCTTTATTATACCTAACTGCTAGATGTCCTGATATTATGTTTTATATTTATTTATGTGCTAGATTTCAGGCTAATCCTAAACAATCGCATTTCTTAGCTCCTAAACGCATATTGAAATATCTAAAAGGCACACAAAATTTGGGCTTATGGTATGCTAAGGATTCATCCTTCAATTTAGTAGGATATTCAGATGCAGATTACACAGGATGTAAGCTTGATCGCAAAAGTAAAAGTGGATCATGTCAGTTTCTAGGAGACAGACTAATCTCATAGTTTAGCAAGAAGCAAACATCCATTACTACTTCTACAACTGAAGTTGAATATTTAGCTACTGGAAGTTGTTGTGCTCAACTACTCTGGAAAGATTATAGAGTGATAGCTGAAGAGTCACCAATCTTCTGTGACAACACCAGCTCTCTTGCGGTTACATATAATCTAGTTCTTCATTCCAGAACCAAGCACATTGATGTCAGACATCACTTCATCAGAGATCATACTTTCAACAAAGACATTAGGTTGGAATATATCTCAACTGAACAACAAGCAGCAGATATATTCACTAAGCCACTACCTGAGACTAAGTTTTCTTACTTTAGAAATATTTTAGGACTTATTGACTTACTTTAGAAATATTTTAGGACTTATTGAATGACCTATTATTACGGTCAAACTTATAACGAACTGTCACACGTCTAAAATTTGAAAAGTCACGAGACATATTTAGTAACTGCCTTTTCTCATATTTGTTCTCACACTTTCCAAATTCTCCAAGTCTCAAATTCTTCAGAGCAAATCACATGTACTCTCTTTTCTCTCTTTACAGAGAAAATTCAAGATCCAAATGGCATTACAAACCCCAGCTTTCTTGTTGAATGCAGTTGAAATCAATTTTAAATCAACTCTCTCAAGCTCTAACGAATCATTTCGGAACGTTTTTTGAGAAGATTGAAGCATCTGAGCTTCGTCACTTCCTAGGGCTGGCTACTCAGGAACTTTACTCTCCTGAGCTCCTATCAATTTATGGGTCCAGCTCAGTCACCATTAATGGAAAGACTCATATGACAGTCAATAATCACTCGATGATTATTGATGAAGCTTATTCCAGCAACCTCTTTCAACTGCCAGCTGACGGAATTTCAAGATTCTCTGAAGTATCTACCGCTGATATTGAAGAGATGCAACTACTTCTTTCTGCCAATGGGCAGCCAATAAAAGTTTTTGATGCCAAGCGAGCACTGAAGCCAGAATATCAGTTTCTGGCAGATATTGCTACAAAGGGCATCTTAGCCAAGGCCACTTCCTTCTCCGCCTAAACACTAGAAAAGTTTCAGGTGCTGACCGCCATTATGAAAGGAATCAAAGTCAACTGGTCATCAATCATATTCACTATTTTGAAGAACATCTTTCAGACTGTCAAGAAGTCAAAGGGGTTTGCTCCTCAACTGAGCAAACTGATTGAAGATTCAGGGGTTCCTCTGAAATCATCTTATTCAACCACCAAGTTCAAAGTCTACACTGTTCAAAACACTCAATCCAAAAAAAGTGGAGTTGAGGAAGGAGCTGTTAAATCGAAGAAAGCTGTTAAGGCAAAAACAGCAGCTGCCCCTAAGTCAAAGAGGAAACTGGTCTTGTCCACCAGTGATTTGACCCCCTCTCCTCAATTCTTGAAGAAGCCAAGGTCTCAGAAGATTAAGCCGACAGCTACTCCAAGAGCTCTTCTTGAGCTCGTACTACTACCCTCTGGAGCTGAGGAACCTATTCATGTAGTTCTAATTCAGTCAGTTCTACCTGCAGCCAAACTGAAAACAAAAACTGCAGCTAGATACCCCTCTACAATCATAATTGAATTCAGTGAGAAGCTAAAGCTGACTAGAATTCCATATCCTCTCACCACAGTTGTCTGCCCCACAATCCTATCACAAGCACGCCCAAAAGGAGTGCTGATCAGAGAGGTAGTGGACACAACTAGGTCAGGATTAGATCTGCCTCATGCTCTAACTGATCCAAAGGGAAAGGCGAAGCTGACTGAATAACTGTGACCCATAAATGCTATTCAAACCCAAATTGATCTCACTATGGATGCCTTCAATGAGCATGCAGAGCTGAAAATATTGCATTATGAAGAATGGGTGCAATTCAAAACTGTCACACTTGCAAAGAAACTAAAGAATAAGGCGGTTCTGAAAAACTTTAGATCACTGGAGTCAACACTGATGAAAGTTGTGAAAGCAACCTCAGTTGCCCAAGCTATGGAAAGAAGGTCATACTTCTTTGACTTAATGAGAATCAAGATGCTGACTGAGGTGACAGCTGAATTGAATACGAACTATGATCCAGCTGGTCCGAATGCATACACTGATCGAGCAGTCTTTCAACAACTGGACTCTGATCTCATCTCTCTCCAAATAAAGGTTAAGAATTGGGAGATAGGACAGCAGTTACACGTTCCAGTGGATACCAGCAGTCCGAAAACAGCTGAGGAGTTCCCTCTAACTGAAGTGGCAGAGGAGCAGTTGACAGCTCCAGCTGAAACGGAGTCAGATATGGTGCCAATTCGGACTCACATCGACCTCATCTGAGTGAAATAAATGAGTTTGCTGAGTCTAAGCTGGAAGATTTTGATGAATGGGTAAAGTTCCGAACTATAGTCTTTGCTAGACGGCTGTGGAAAAAGTCAGTTTTAAAGGAATTTATTACTCTAGAGACTACATTGTTGAAGACGGTCAAGGCTGTAACCATCGCACAAGCCTTGAAACGAAGAGAATATTTTTTGATTTAATAAGGATGCAGAGGCTAGCTGAAGTAACTACCGAGCTGAAATTTGATTACAATCCAACCAGTCCAACTGCTTATGATGACATAGCAGTATTTCAGCAGCTGGAATCAGATCTCATCTCACTGCAAATGAAAATCAAACTATGGGAGATGGATCAGCAATTGTACATACCGGTTGAGACCACAAGTCCATAATCAACTGAACAAAGTCATCCAACTGAAGTAGTCAATGAGTAAGTTGTTGAACAAGTTTCTGAGCGAGAAACTGAATCTGTTCCTGAGCTGATTCAGCCATCCATTTCTGATGTACCTTCATCATCTCAACCAGCTGGACAACCTCTATACACAGATGTTGAGTTGTCATTGGCCAACGTTGACGAAGTAATCCAATCAGTTGCCACTGACATCCAGCTGAACTTCGAATCTGTTCAACCAGCTGAGAAAGATGTATGCCAAAGCTCAACAGAACAACTAGCCTTGGAGGCTATGCTAAAAGAAATTGAAGATGAGATTCATTCAGTTGTTATGACTGAAAAATGACATGGCCCAGTTGCCTTTTGATCAAGTAGCTGATATGCAACAGCCAACTGATGTGTCGTCCAGTTCAACTGCTCCTCAGCTCAACACCTCAGTTCAAGACGTTCAGCAGAAAGCAGTTGAAGCCTTCATAGCTGAATTGGAGCAACAGGCTATGACTGAATCCCATGCCTTAGAAATGGTACCTTTCAGAGAAAAAGAGAAAGGAAAAGCTCCTGAATTTTCTGAAGCCTTCTCTCCTGAAGTACCCATTGATACTGACATTATGCTTGAAGGTATTCAGTCCAGTCTACACAATTTGACAGCAACTGTCTCTGAAATGAAGTCAACTCAGCTGATGCATACGCTCATATTTGACTTATTCAAGGAGAATACTATGAAGGACCTCAGGCAGGTTACAAAGGATATCACTACCTTATTTCTCCTTGTTGATCAACTGAAGAGAGACAGAGTGACAATTCCAGCTCTTTTCCAGACTCAGGACATGCTTGTCAACAGAATTGATTTCGTACATACAAGCTTGTCTAAATGGATGGATTTGATGCAGGAACATATTCTGAATGCCATATCTCAAGTCAGCTCGGAAGTCGACCTTCTTTCTAAGCTTGCTGGTGTTGACAAAAAGGGGGAAGAAGAGCAATTAAATAATTCTAAGAAAATACCTAGTCAATCAACTGATCAAGGACCTGCTGACAAAATAGCTACAAAGTGAAGAGCAGTCAGTTCAGCTAGGTATTATTGTATTTGTATGAATCTGTATATTTGAAGATTATTTTATCTACAATGAAGTTTATCAGTTCTCGAATTCTATGTTTTGTCAAACACCAAACAGAGAGAAATTGTTAGAATAAAAATTTCGGGCTTCGACAAATAAAGTTTTTTAAGATTGCAGAACTGATCGGCTCAACTGAATTAATTCGAACTAAAACAATCTAAACTGAAGTTGCCCGAGCTAATAATTAATTAGTTAAATAATCGGAGGCAATCGAACTGATCAAAGCTAACTGAAGATTTACAATGATAAGTAATATTTTTGACATAAAAAATAATATTTTTCATTGATGACTCAATTAAGATATATGTCTCATGAAATTGACTCATGAGACCGTCTAAAAAAAAATTTGTGTAATTTGAAATAAAAACATAAATTATTCTATTGTTTCCTTGAGCTTTAGAGACTCGAAGGAATGATATATAGTAAGATTCAAATTCATTTGTTATATTCGACATTAAATAATTTTATTCTATTATTTTGATGACCTCACAGCCACTTTCCACGATTTTTCTAACATATTAATTGATTAATTCACATTTTAATCGATAATATTAATAAAATTCATATAAATTTTTAGTTGATACAATGTAAATTTCTCGAACCGCAAAAAAAAATAATATATAAAAACTATTTTATCAATTTATTAATTAAAAAAATTACATGGTCTCCTAATATTGTATAAATTTTACATGGTCTCCAAATTACATGACCTTACATTTTTTTTAAGTAAAAACATTGTATAAATTTTTTATACGATTCTTGTTTTTTTCATGAATTTTTAAATGAGAGATGATATGATCAATTGAATTTGGATAAAATTGAGATAAGATTCAAATAGTTGCGATAAATTAGCATCTCAAGTTTAATTATCGTATTTATATACGTTTTAAAATATAAATTAGGGGATATAATTGGCTTTTACTTATTTTTAAAATTTTATCCATTTCCTGTAATAATTTAATCCACTAAAGTGTCTTTTGATTTTCTAATTTGGTTGGTGCCAAAATACATATTATATTAATTTTCGGATGTAACATATAATTTCGGATGTAATAATTGTTTATGTTCGATAAAACAAATGAAACGTGGTGTTTGTGAACTATTGTAAGGTTTAAAATATTTGAGTTGAATCGTTATCATCAACTATAGATTTTGATAAAATAGCCAGCACTCAGTCCTATAATTGATACTAGAACAAGGTTATGAGTTCAAGTCTTCCAATAAACATATTTCTATACTTCTTTAAAGAATATTGGGTTAAGTGTACATGAATGAGAGTAGTAATAAGACGAGTGATCTCCTGAGAAGTTCTTGTGCTCCAAATTGTTGATGTTGCGTCACTTGATTTGGTTGGTTAGGTGGACAGTAAAAGACTAATATCAGATTTTAACACATAATATTGTCTCTGCTAGGGACATGACCAGCATTTGGGAAAGAATAAGACTGATCTCTAAAGGACAACACCAACAGATAGACATGTACCTCTTCAGAATCACCGGCGTAACAACCCCGACTCATTAGCACTCAAATAGATGCACTCTAAACTGTCAAGAGCATATGGAAATAAAATACGTGTCTTGACTAACTGATGTAGCTTTTGACACAATATACGATTATCCTAACATTAATCTATTATGATTATAAAAGTAATTGTTACATGTGTCAGCAAGATTTAAAATGAATTATGATTATAATTATATTGCTATTAATAGCTCAGAGGGAAACAATTTTAAATTTCTAACAGCTAATTGCGTTACAAATTTAAATAATGAATTTGTAACTTTAAAATTTATAAATAGGAAATGCCAGGCATGCAGATGTACTTACAATATAAATAATTACTACAAAGTTGTCCTAAAAACATATGGAATGTCTATCATACCCCACAGCATTTAAGCAGTTACAGCAACTTCACCGTACCATTAACACATTTGTCAACGTTCATTGCAAATTATGATTTTAGATGTCACACTTCATACAGAGGCGTCAAATGTTTTTTTTTTTTTTTTTTGTATTTTATTTGTTACATTGTCCCAAAATTTTAATCTATGATAAGAATATCCTAATGAGATAGATAATGAGTTTCTCATATAAATGAAGAATTGTGCGGATGCGCATGATCTCAATTTCGAGACGAGTTCTCGGTTTTGAAATTTAATTACTCTTTCGTAACTCAGGAAAAAAATATAATATATGAAGTACGAGGCTATATTTTCGCATTTATTTAAATCAAACATGTGACGTAGGGACATCGGGATCGAATTTTGTGCATATTAGATGTACAAGTAAAAGTAGATATTCAACCACAGAATGCCACGTGGCAAGAAGGACGTTAAAACAAGAAAGCGGCGATGGCAGAAGAATTTCCGTAGAGAGTGTTTGGTTTGGAAAGAAGTCGGCTTTCCCTCTTCACTCTGACATTATACCTCGGCAACTATTTTACCATTCAGATTCCCACTTTTCCCCTCCCTCTTCCCACGAATTCACACCGCTTGTCGTTTTCGCTTTTATCGTCAAAATCTATATTTTACGACCATCAGAGTCAGACCCACCTTATAAAAAATATCCATAGAAAAGACAGACTACATTTTCCCACTAGCTTCTCTTTTCTTTCAGTGGGTTTTTCTTCTTCAACATGGATTTTTAGTTAAAGGTGTGATCTTTTGTCTTTTGTTTGTTTGGTTTCGTTTTATCTGTTTTCTTGGTTTCTTGTTTCAGTTTAAATTTTGTTATTTTCTGTTTTTTTTTTTATCGAAGTGCAGTATGTGATCACTTTAAATGTCGCCAGTCGTGATGTTCACATTTACACGAGGTGTTTTTTTTTTTTTTTGTGTGTGTTTATCTTTGATAAACCGTTATTGTTGAGTTCGGTGCAATAATTTCACACTGATGTCAAGTATTATTAAGTTGCGTAATTTGTCAAGATCTGTTTGAAGAGGGACGGCTAAGCATATTCTATTTCTCGAAATTCTCGTGACTGTTCTGTTTTTAGTACATGAAGGGCATCTGAAGTCATCTGTTGAATATTTGAATTTGGATCTCTTTTTCTTTTGGTTTCCTTTCTGTGTGAGGATTGGATTTAAAAACATAGTTGCATTTGTCTGAAGTATATTCTACTTTGTTTGATCTTTGAGATTGTGTAGCAGGTGTTTGATTTTGTTTTGTGGGTCTTTCTTTATTTTCAGCGTATTAGTATGCCTGGGATTGTTATGGAAGGGATTCACGGTGAAGTGATTGGGGATGAGAATGCTAAGGAAAAACCGAGTGCTAATGGGACTTTTAATGGCAGTCTGACTTCCCAGGGTCCTCAGAATGGGAATATAGGTGATAACGCTGATGGGTTGGTGGATACCTCCATCGACCATCTTTACGAAAAAGTCTGTGAGATGCAGAGTTCAGATCAATCGCCATCAAGGCGTAGTTTTGGATCTGAGGGAGACGAGTCTCGGATTGATTCAGAGTTACGTCATCTTGTTGAAGGAGAGATGAGAGAGGTGCAGATATTGGAAGAGGATGAAGAGATACAGAAGCCTGAGAATAGCGATTTTGAGAGTGGTTCTTGTTCTAAGAAAGAGAGGTCTTCAGTAGAGAAGCCCGACAACTTGTCACAGAATGCTTCTTCAGTGTTAAGTCCTAGGAGCAAAGGTTCAGCGAAGCCTTGCATTGATAAGCAGAATGTTCAAAAAGCATCAGCTGTAGGCTTTCCGTTAAAGAAATACAAAAATTCTCCAATATGTACTCCAAAATTGCAGAATGGGAATGAGACCTCTGAAGCGGGCTTAGACAACCCTGACCTTGGGCCATTTCTGCTCAAGCAGGCTAGAGATTTGATGTCTTCTGGAGATAATCCCAGGAGAGCTCTTGACTTAGCACTGCGTGCTGCAAAATCATTTGAGAAATGTGCTGGTGGGAAGCCAAGTTTAGACATGGTAATGTGTTTGCACGTAACTGCTGCAATATACTGTAGCTTAGGCCAGTATATTGATGCTGTTCCACTTTTGGAGCATTCGATTGAGATTCCTGTGATCGAGAATGGCCAAGATCACGCCCTTGCTAAATTCGCTGGTTATATGCAGTTGGGGGATACTTTTGCGATGTTGGGTCAGTTTGAGAACTCAATTTCATGTTACACAAATGGTTTTGATTTACAAAGGCAAGTTCTTGGAGATAATGACACTAGAGTCGGTGAGACTTGTAGGTATTTGGCTGAAGCTCACATGCAAGCAATGCAGTTTAATGAAGCTCAAAAGCTTTGTCAGATGGCTCTTGACACACATAGAGAGAGTGGTTTGCCTGCTTCCCTTGAAGAGGCGGCAGATAGAAGACTCATGGGGATGATTTGTGAATCGAAGGGTGACCATGAGGCTGCTCTTGAGCATCTCGTATTAGCTAGCATGGCCATGGTGGCCGTTGGGCAGGAAAAAGAAGTGGCATCCATTGACTGCAGCATTGGGGACGCATATTTGTCTCTAAATAGGTTTGATGAGGCAATTTTCGCATATCAAAAAGCACTGACGTCTCTTAAATCCTCGAAAGGAGAAAACCATCCCACGGTTGCTTCTGTTTTTGTTCGTCTAGCTGACTTATATTACAAGACTGGAAAATTCAGGGATTCTAAATCCTACTGTGAGAATGCCCTTCGAATCTACGAAAAACCAGTTCCTGGGATTGCTCCTGAGGAAACAGCTAGTGGCCTTACTGATATCTCGGCAATATACGAGTCAATGGACGAGGTTGAACAGGCACTTAAGTTGTTACAAAAGGCACTAAAGATATACAATGACGCCCCTGGTCAGCAAAACACGATTTCTGGCATTGAAGCTCAAATGGGAGTTATGTATTACATGTTAGGGAAGTATTCCGAGTCCTACACCTACCTTAAAAGTGCAACTACAAAGCTCCGTGCCAGTGGGGAGAAAAAATCGGCTTTCTTTGGGATCGCCCTCAATCAAATGGGCCTTGCTTGTGTGCAACGCTATGCTGTTGACGAGGCAACGCAATTATTTGAAGAAGCAAGAATCATTTTGGAGCAAGAATGTGGACCATATCACCCTGATACGCTTGGAGTATACAGTAACCTTGCTGGCACGTATGATGCAGTTGGCAGGTAAAAAACCTCTCTTGTCTACAAAATTCACTTGCGCCTACGATTTTGTGATTACAAAAGAGCATTTATCACAAGTCGTTAGTTTTGGTTTTCATATCCCTCTTGAAAAGATGTTGATTCTCTTTGTGTAGGGTGGATAATGCAATTGAAGTTCTTGAACTCATTGTTGGAATGAGAGAAGAAAAGCTCGGGACTGCAAATCCAGACGTGGAAGATGAGAAGAAGAGGTTGGCTGGACTGTTGAAGGAGGCAGGCAAGGTTCGCAACCGAAAAAACCGATCACTTGAAAACCTTCTTGCTTCAAACCATCAAAAGAACACCATCAACAACGGTAGCGTTCAAGTTTGACAAAGATAAGATGTACAGTGAACCAACACAATCGAAGAAATGTTTATACGATACCAACGGAAACAAAAGAAAGGTACACTTGATTGAGTTTGGTGTTTTATATACAGTTGAATCACTTGTTCCTGGTTTGAGTTGATATATATATATATATATGCGCGCGCGCGCGGGGGATGATGCTTTACCCTGTTTTTCTGGTTGTTTAATTCATTCAAATTTCAAGTGCTATCTTTGATGAAGTGAATGGACAGAATAAGAATGACTTGTGTGAATTTGGTACGCCAAAATCTTTACTATTAAATCCTAGCAATTTACAATCATATCCTCCATTTTTTTTCTCTCCCCCCTTTTAAACTTGATTTATTTTACATAATAAATTATTGTGTGCTCATTATCTAATTAAATCTATAAATAAGTTTTTCATTATTAAAAATATATATTAAAATTAATTAAATTATGCAAGCACACGGGAACCGCATACAGGATGGCTAGTATTAATGATTCTTTTTCCATGTTTATTTTAGAAGCAAAAGCTGTAATCTCTCTTCTTTTTTTTCCTTTTTTTTTTCTGAGATTGCAGAAGCTGTAATCTTGTTTTACTGTCAGAGAAGAGGAAGAATTTTGTGTGAAGTCCTTTATATATTTTTTGTTAGGAAAAAATTGAGGGTCATTTATGTCCCAATTATATCTTTCACCCAAGATGCAATCTTAGCCTCGTTTTCTTTTTTATTTTTACGAAAATGGAGGTTGGTTATGAAACTATGTCATGGATCTATGTTTATGAGATGGGTCGATCCGTTTCATATCTACCATGAAAAATAATATTTTTGACATAAAAATTATATTTTTTCATGAGTCGTGTCGTGTTGGAGATCTATTTCACAAAATTGATCCATAAGTCGGTCTAACAAGAATTTTTTTTCAAATCTTATTGGCTCAAATTCAAGTAATTATGTGTCATAAATAAATCGTTTAGTTTATTAATATATTGTGAGGTTTTTACTTTCCATATGAGCTAATATGTAATACTTGGAATTGGATCTATATAATGTACCTAATGTTACTTATATGTGATCAACCTTTAATCACTGTCGTGAGTTACTGGCAAGCATATTTTTGTTCTTGGTTTACAACTAAATCGAGAACAACACAATTAATCGAACTTCGAACCTGTGATTCAGTTCGACTCGGGAGGGGGAGACTGGTGATACCCCATGGACATTAGGCCCAAACCACATTTGGGACCCCTGGCCCATCTCCAACCAACGTGAAAGACCCAACACGGGCCCAGATATTCTCCTATAAATTCCAGGTTCAGGTGTCTAACTCAGGCATTCATTATTTTGTTTTTTAGCAGCACCCTTAGTTGCTCTCTATTTTTATACTCAGTCTCTGACTTGAACGTCGGAGGAGCTACGTCGGGACACCCTCCTGGCCCCCTTCTAACGGTTTTATTCATGATTTCAGGCTCAGGACAATTTGAAACCTACGTCTGGACTAGTGACGCTTACTGGAATCAAACCCTAAATTTCCCGTGAGTATCAATGATAATTAAAAAAATATAAACTTTGGTGTGACTGTGAATTGCATGTATATTGGAGAGCATTCGTTTTTATAAATCTGTCATCTTGATTTAATTTTATTATTTTTCACAACACAAATTTCTTGTACAAAAATGAGCTAATTTTAAATTTATTATTATATAGTGGTATTTTTATATTTTGCTTGAATTTAATATGCTGAAATGTGTAATAAGTTTGGTTCCTTGCTTGTCACTAAAATATTGAACTTGTAACTTGCTTGTTTCCTCCTCTCTTTTCCTCTTCTTTTCTTTTTCATTAACATAAAAACTCTTATAAGATGGTCTGACGGATCAATTTTTCAGACGGACCGATTATGAAAAAAATTATTTTTTATGTCAAAAGTATTACTTTGCATTGAAAATATGGATCAGATCGACTTTTCTCACGAATATAGATATATCTGATTGTATCACAAGAGACTATTATTTCATAAAACGAAGACGACGGATAAATTAATGATATTATATTGGGATCACATTGCGTGAATGTGCATCCATTGATTAATTTTCATTGACTCGATAATAGTCAAGTGAGGCGTGAAATTTGGTTAATATTCGGTTCATTCATCATATTAGTCTGGATGGTAAAATATGGTGAGTCACTATCAAGATGTCAGAAGTTTAATATTTTCGTATCTCTGTTATCCTAGCTTTGAGTCGTCACATATGACTTACTCAGTGTGATTTACTTAGTTATCGTGATTACCAGGCTACTGCATTGATTCTTTGGATTACTCATAACACACTAAAAATAGCGACTGCGAGTTATTATGGTAATATATTCAATTCATCCTCCGCTCTTTACGTGTATATAATCGAAGTAAAATTGAAGAATTATTCATGTTTTTCAATTTTTTTACATTGTTTCGTTGGCCCATTCTTTTTTTAAAAAAAAAAAATAATAATAATAATAATAGCATGATAATTTAACCTAATAACATTACTTGTTGGGGTCATGGATGGTTGCCGAAGTTGAAATGAAGAATTTGAAAATGTGCAAACATTTGACTAATATATAATGGTTTATTACTTATAGTTTTATCGCCTTTTTTGACTGTGAATGAAATCCAGACCCTATGGTCCGTAACACACACACATATATATATTGTCATTGTCTCTCCCTGTGTTCATCGTTGATATAAAATTCGCTTATTGGATATGATGAAACATATTAAAATTATATATCAATTAGGTAGTGTCACCTCGATAGATATATAGGTAGATATGGTTAATGGAAATCATATATAAATTGTCGATAATATATTTTTGTTTAAAAAAATAACCTAATCTAATGAATACTACATGCAACTTGTTGGAGGGCATCGATCATAAAAGTGTGCTTGTCTTGTTTTGTTTTGTTTTTTTACAAATATTTCCAATTATAAAATATTTTATTATTCCAGTGCACTTTTTAATCGGCTTGCCTTAATTTTTTTATTCAAAAAAAAAAAGAAACTGGAAGCAGAATAGGTTGATAGAATATTGATCAGATGCAAAGATGGAATTTATAATACAAAAATCTATACATAATGTAATTTATGTTAAAAATAAAAATTTATGGTAAAAATTAAAAATCTCAAACGCACAAAATATATTAAATTACACATTTTATAAAATTTTGTCTACTTAATTGCGTGTGTTTTCTTCACAATTGAGAGACCTGTTTATAGAATTTATTTGGAAATAATCCAGAAATAAATACATCATTACATACATCATCACACACTAATTTTTAATATTTACAACTCTTATTTTCAAAATTTATTAATTTCAATACTTATTTTCAACACCCCCTTGTGATGATGATCGTGATATAATGATTCTCTTCATTACTTGTTTTTATACTGTCTCGTTAAAAACCTTATTAGGAAAAACTCATTGGGATAAAAACCATAGTAAGAAAAAATGAGTGTTGTCACGTAAACTCCTCCTCATGTTAACACGAACGATTCTTCAAAATTTCATAGATTGTGCATCCCAAGATTATATATATACTTTCTGAATATTGTCGTAGGAAGTACCTTGTGAAGAGATCTGATGAGTTTCACTTGACTGAATGTGACGAATATCAATATCTTTATTCTTCTTAAGCTCTTGGGTGAATGCGAAGAACTTAGGAGAATATGTTTCGCTCTGTTGCTTTTTATGTATCTTTCTTTCATTTGAGTAACACATGCATCATTATCTTCATGTAGTATCACAAACTTCTTGTCGAATGATAATCCGCATGAGATTTGGATATGTTCGGTCATTGATTTTAACCACACACATTCACGACTTGCTTCATGTAGTGCAATAATCTCGGTGTGATTTGATGAAATTGTTACGAGTGTTTGTTTCTGTGAACGCCAAAAAATTGCAGTGCCTCCACAAGTAAATACATATCCAGGTTAGGAACGTGCCTTGTATGGATGAGATAAATACTCAGCATCAGCATAACCAATTATGCTTTGATTGGTATCTTTTGAATACAAAAGTTACAAGTCTGTCGTTCCTCGTAGATAACGGAATATATGATTAATTCTCGTTCTAGTGTCTCTTTGTTGAATATGAGCTAAATCTTGTCAATAAATTTACAGCAAAAGATATATCAAGTCTTGTACAATTTGCAAGATACATAAGGACACCAATAGCACTTAGATATAATACTTCTGGACCAAGAATAACTTCATCATCTTCACGTGGACAAAAAAGGAACATGGACGGAATGATTCTTTTCTATGTTTAATGATCTAACAACTATTGGAGTAGTTAAAAGATTTGATTTATCCATATTAAAACGTTTAAGGAACTTTTCTGTATAATTTGATTGGTGAACAAATATTAAACATTCTTTTGTTCAATTTGCAAATCCAGACAATACTTTTTTTTTCCAAGGTCCTTCATTTCAAATTCTTTCTTCAAGTACGACACAACTTCTTGAATTTCTTTATTTGTTCCAATGATATTTAAATCATTTTACTCCTTCAAGTGTAAGGACTATAGGTCCAAAACTTTACGTTTATTTAGCGAATCTAATTCAACCTGGATGGCGTCTTTTCCTTTTATCCAGTCCTTTTGATTTTTACATCCAGTCCTTTTGATTTTTACATTCACCAAAAAATTTTGGTTCATGATCTTCATTATCATTTATGATATCAAATGCCACATTGTAAGAAAATATCTCATCAATTTCTTTTATATATTTTCGGTTCCATATTTTTCCAATATTAATATAATTTATAGAGATTTCACGATTCTCATCAGTTTGTGGTTCTAACAGAACATTTTCATCATCGAATTCTGCCGAAATATCATTTTCTATTTTGTGATTATCGTGTTTCTCTATACTTTTTTTTTCGAGGATTTTTATACTTGGAACCGATTGGTCTTCTACGCTTCAATCGTTTTATGACATCATGAGTGTCTTCAATTTGTTTCTTTGGAATTTCAATTCGAGCATGGGTATTTACAACATGTATATATGATTTAGTTAACCATTTTGTGTCTGCAAATGCATCTGGTATTTGATTTGCTATTCTTTACAAATGCACAATTTGTTGTACATATTTTTCATATTGTTTAGTTATTGGATCCAGATGTAACAATAATATTGTATACCATGTAATTTATTTTTCGATATGTTTCTTTTCTCCTCCTAATATTGGGAAGATTTCCTCATTAAAATGACAATCAACAAAGCGTGTTGTAAACATGTCGCCTGTTTGAGACTCGAGATATCGAATGATTGATGGACTATTATAACCATATAAATTCTGATCTTTCTTTGAGGTACCATTTTTGTTTGTTGAGGCGCAATAGGAACAAATGTCATGCATCCAAAAATTCTCAGACGAAAAATGTCTGGTTCTTTACCAAAGGCAAGCTGCAATTGGGAGCATTTATGATACACACTTGGTCAGATGCGTATTAATGCAGCAGCATGTAAAATTGCATGTCTCCATATAGAAACATGAAGTTTTGTTTTCAAATCATTGATCTAGCAATCAGTTGTAGACGTTTAATCAATGATTCAGCTAATCTATTTTGTGTATGTACATGAGCAACAAGATGCTCAACCGTAATTTCCATTGACATACAATAATCATTGAAAGTCTGTGGAGTAAATTCACCAGCATTATCAAGTCTAATTTTCTTGATTATATGATCGGGAAATTAATTTCGCGATTTTATTATTTGAGCAAGTAATCTTGCAAATGCCACATTCCGAGTTGATAATAAACATATATGTGATCATCCGCTGGAGGCATCAATCAATACCAAAAAATATCTAAATGGTCCACATGGTGGATGAATTGGCCCACAAATATCACCCTTAATAGGTTCAAGAAACATAAGTGATTCAGTTTGGATTTTAGCTGGTCATGATTTTATAATAAGTTTTCCAAGAAAACATGCTTTGAATTGAAACTAATTATTTTGAAAGATCTTCTGGTCTTTCTTCAGATGACTATGTGTATTTCTTATAATTCTTCGCATCATTGTTGAACTAGGATGTCCTAATTGATCATGTCGATTGATTAATAATGAATAATTATCAACTACTATGTTTGATTCAATTAGACTTATATGTATATAATGCAATCCAGTAGAGAGCATTGGTAGTTTTTCAACTACATATTTCTTCCCTGATTTATATGTGGTAAGACACATATATTTCTCATTTTTCTATTTATTGTTTGAGTATCATACTCATGGGAATATATGTAATTAAAACTCAAAAAAAAAAATTTCGATTGTCATGAATAGAAAGCATCATTTATCAGAAATTTTGTACCATTAGGTAACATATGTAATTTATTGAAAAATATAAGGCATATCATAATTATACAATAAAACATTAGCATATGAGCACATGAAAAATAAAATATTTTACATTTCAATTCCACCATTATATTGATCATTTTCAGAGAAAATCATTCAGAAAATCTGCAACATCAAAATGAGTTGAATCACTCAAACGACCACTGTGTTCAGTGAAGTTTGTCTCGTTTTCTTTTCCTTTTATTGATTTTTTATATAGCTTACAAAAGATACTTGGGGGCTCGACAAATATAATATTAATGTCTTGGAGTGCCGCACCTAAAACAAGAACTTTCAAATTGTTTTGAGTGATTTTCATCAACACTTATGTTCTCATTATGCATTTTCAGTGGATGGTTCGTGACGCCGTTTAGGGATGTAGAGTAAGTTTGTAGTAATTGAATGTGTTTGTAAAATCATATTTATAAGGTAAAAACTAGCCGTTTATAACCGTTACAAAATCTTAAAAAATTAAATGTAGGTATATGTGTATTTTATGGTAATGATATGATGTATATAATGCTAATCATGTTTAAATAATTATGTATATCACATAACAATATTATAATGAGATATCAGAGACTCCTTTTATATAACAATGTCACATTTTACAAATATATATATATAATTATTATATAACACAATAAAAATATATAAACAGTAAAATAATCACATCACGTTATTATAATGAGGTGTCATAGACTCCTTTTATATAATAACATGATATTTTTCAAATATATATATACAATAAATAAACAGTAATATAAGTAATGTAATTGTAACGTCCCGAAAATCGGAAGGTCCACGTGTACCACATGCATGCAATTTATTAACTTTCTTTTGTATTTTTATTAAATTGTTATAATTTATTAAATGCATGTTTATTGCATAAGTATGTGTTTTAATTCATGATTTATTAAAGTTTCATGCATTAGATTTTTAAGTTGCATTTCGCGCCCGAAGGAGAAACGGAGACCGGAGAATTTTCAGGAAAATTATTTTAATTACATGATTTGTTTTTAAATATTAATTTAAGATGTTTTTTAAGTGTATTTTTCAAAAACAGAATTTATTGGGTATTTTTACCCGCATGATTTTTATTTTTTACGGTACGCGAATTTTATCGAATCGGGAGACTTTTTGAAGGTTCGGCTAGTATTTCAAAATCTTTCCAAAACGAAATATTTTTCGGGAGTGTGTTTGAATTTAATGAGCCTAATTTTAATTTATCGGGCTTAAAAACCTTTTTATTTTAATTGAGACTCATTAGTACACGTTTTAATTAACCTAAATTATACTTAAAATTAAACTAAAGCTACCCTACACTCATTATTAATATTCCCACCAGCTGACCAGCTCTCACCTCTTCTTTATGTACGTGGGTTCAGCAGCATTTCTCTCCATGAATTGCAGCTGGTTGCCTCGGTTTCATTTGTGCTTGTGAATTAATCCATCCGGCGTTTCTCCATTTCTCTTTTCTTCAACCACTCCATTATCTTGGTTTCAGCAGCTCCCACCATCCTCATTCTAGGAAAATAATAATTAAAAAAAAAAAAACCAGCTGAAGGCTTCGGCCATCTCTTGCTCTTGCAATAAAGTTCTCCGGCTTGATTCCCGACGTTCGTTCTTCGTCATTCTTGCGTAGGAATCACCAAGGCACGCCACGTACTTTTATTTCTGCATCATATACGCCATAATACATGCTGATATGTGTGCCATTCATTTTGTTTTCAGTTCATGCATCGTTTTTACGGGTATGTTTCGGTTGAGCATGAAATGTATATTTGCTTTGCCTCCACTCACGTTTTCATCTTACTGATGTGCAAGGGACTGTGGGATCGAGTGTTAAGAGGCTGAAAAAGTTTATAAAGTGTGGGCTGGGGGTTCGATCGGGTCGGTGTTGCTGTGTGGAAGAACCGAAGGGTATTCTAGATGGTGTGTCTTTCACGAGTGAGGGATCGAGGTAGGGGTGGTGCCGGTGGTGCAAGGACTAAACTGGGGCTCGGACCAGACCCTGGTGGGTCTGAGTCACGGCCCAGGGTGGCCCAACCAATGCTGAAACCATCGGACGTAGCTGCTGCACGCATGAAGGAGAGGAGCTCGGTAGGATGCCTTCGGGGTTCTAGCGATCGTGCTTGTGTTGTAGGCTTGCATGGGAGGTTAGCCGTGGGTCTAGCATGTCCAAGGGGAGCTTTGGGTGGTCTAGGTGTGTTCGGGTAAGGATTGGTTCTATTGGACGAAGACTTGGAGTGAAATTAAGCGAGGCGCATGAATTAGAGCTTTGAATTGGGCATGTTCTGAAAATCCAGCAGCATACCAGCAGGGTTGTAGGGGTTCTAAGGGGTTCAAATTGGGTGGATTCAGGTCTGGTATGGTGTTGTTAAGTCATGTTTTGAGTTTGGTAAAATTCGGTTAAGTTTCGAGTTGGTTTGGGTTAAAACCGGGACCTCGGTCTAAGTTTTAAAACAATTTGGTTAAGTTATGAAATAGGCTCGAGTTTACGTCTAGGAATCCTTTTAAATATGTTTTGGGACATTTTTAAGAGTTTGGTAAGTTTCGGATCAAAATAATGAGTTTTAGATTTATCCGGGATTTAGTCGCCGCACGAAACGTTAATTAAAGAATTAAATTGAAACGCCTAGATTTAAGCTTAATAAAATTATGGAAAATTATATTTAAGCTCAAATAATTATTAGAATTCAAAGTTTTTAAATTGAGAATTTTATGCTAAGGTTTGGTTTAATTCGGGATTAAAATGCAAAATAAATTTAAAAGTCATCGATTTAAGCCAAATAAAAATATGTAAAAATTCGTGTAGACTTAAATAATTATTTGGGACATGTTAGAGTCAATGGAATTAAGAAAAGGTCAAAAACGTGAAATTTTACGTCTATGGGTGAAACGATAATTTTTGAGTTTCCAGGGGCAAAATGGTCATTTTGCACCTGGGGTGAGATGTTGGTCCTGGCAGCGCCCTGAGCACAAATTTATGATATTTTAAATGTTTATGCATTTTACGCAATTATAATAAATACGATGCATGCTTGGTTTAAATGAAAAATTACGTATATGCATTATTTTATTAAGTGATGAATATGATAACACGTTTTGAAGGAAGTGATTTAGTTGTGACTAATACGATGACACGATGACATGATGATATGATTGGAGATATCGTGAGGAAAAAGGCCCCAGAGGGAGCCCGTTTACGGGAGAAGGCCCCAGAGGGAGCCCGACGATCGTATTTCCATTGACATGATATGATGATAGATAGGCCAAGGCCCAGTTGACGGGTGAGAGTGTCGCTGGTGTCCCCGCCGCCCAGTACTGTGGTTACACGTAGATGGATCCATCGACTGACATGATGACATGATGAAACGAAAGTCACAGCTAATGAACTGAATTCAATAAAAAAGAAAATGTTTACTTATACGATTATATGAGATGACTTGTTTTGACACGACATGATTTTACACGAGACGTTGATGTTCATGCTTTTAAAGTTCATGAAAGATATGTTTACGTATATGATGAAATGAGATGACATGCTTTGACACGACATGATTTTACACGAGACGTTGATGTTCATGCTTTTAAAGTTCATGAAAGATATGTTTACATATATGATGATATGAGATGACATGATTTGACACAACACGTTTACGTTATACTTTTAAGTTCATGAAAAATATGTTGAGTATGATATTTTTCACTGCTGTGTGCTATGTATATGTACTTGTTATTCCTGGTACAGGCGTGTTGAGTCTTTAGACTCACTAGGCGTGTGTGGTACAGGTGAGCTAAATGGTTAGGAGACTGGAGGTGCCGAACTCTGAGTAGACAGACTTGGTGGGGTGACACGACCCGAGGACCACATATTTTCCGCATTACGATTTATGAGATTGAGAGGAGATGAATATTTTCATACGTTGATGAATTTAAGATTTTTATTAGTTTATGTTTTCGTATGATTATGGAGAAGTTTGGTTAATTTTTAAACGACGCTATTTTTAGTGTCAAATATTTAAATGGGAGCTTTATAAAAAAAAAATTTCCAAGTAGAATTTAAAACTAGTAGACGTTACAGTAATATTATAATCACATCACGTTATTATAATGAGGTGTCATAGATTCCTTTTATATAATAACATGATATTATATATTAAATATATACACAATAAAAATAAATAAACAATAAAATAAATATTCTTACTTTTGAATATTGTTACATTTTTCTTGTGTTTTGGAGCTTGAAAAAATATAGAGAATCGAACTTTTGAGTATTATCCTGATAACGTGTTAAAAGTAAAAATTTACAGTAAAAATTAAAAATTTCAAACTCACAGAATATATTAAACTACACACTTTATAAAATTTTGTCTACTCAATTGTGTATGTTTTCTTCAAAAATTGAGAGATCTATTTATGAATTTCTTTGAAAATAATTCAAAAATAAGTATATCATTACATACATCATCACATACTAATTTTCAATATTTATAACTCTTATTTTCAATATTCAATAATTTTAACTCGTATTTTCAATAATTTATATAATATCATTAGTTAGGAAATAGAATTTTAATTATCGTAAGTCATTGTTCTTGATTTATCGTCCGCCACCCCCAACGGCATCCGATTTAATTAATTTCTCATGGCATGCTAAATGAGTTGTTAAAATAATCCCTTTATTATTAATGTATTAATCCAAAGAGTGGATAACTGAATATATTTTGTACGATAACTGAATATATTATAAAAATTACCAAGTAATTTTATTAGTAATTTTTTTCAAAATGAATTTCAAATTTATAATTCTTTAATAGGACCGATGTCATGAAAGAAAGCAATTCTTTCTTGGACTAGCTACAATGGAATTTTCAAAAACATCATTAATAGTAACTTCCTGTAGAGGAGGAAGAACTTGTTTAGCTACTTATAGTAGCTGAAATTAAAACACACATAAACTAGATAGGTATTTGAATCCTCTGCTCCAAGTATAGAGTCGTGTACTCGAAAACTCTCTATTTGGGAAATCAATGGTTTCTCAATGCCTTGGAGAATAGGCCTTTGTATTACAGATCATAGCTGAGTATAAGCCTGTAAACATCATGTAATTCGATCAGAGATAATTCTCTTATCGGCTTGTTGTAGCCTACCCGCAACTTCTGCATTAAGGGCAAGCTTATTGAACTCGTTTTGAAGTATTTCAAGGTGTTACCTCAAATACCTCTGCATTTTTATGATGCCATCGATATCATCGTTGTCCATCTCTTGTTAAAAAATCTGCAAGAATTATAATTTTGACATAACGCTTGTCATCTTAATAATCTGGCCTTCTCGGGTTTAGATTCTATTATATTCCTTAAGAAATCTTTTACTTGTGTATTATCAACATTTAAAGTAAATTTTTTTGCAAATAAAAATAATGTCATTTTTCAAAAGCCTTTTTACTGCATAAAATTCTTTTTCGTTGATATGACATCTTATGGCTTCTGCATCTGAGAAGAGTCCACTGCAATATCTGCATGGTTGTTCTCTTTCTGGTGTGAGCTTTGTTAAAACTGCCACCATCAATGATCATTGGCATCCGTATATAATATCAGATCATCTTCATCTTGAAGAATAGCCATTTTTGGAAGATTTTACAAATTTTCTTGAGTTGGCTAAATCCTTGGGTGTGTTCTTTCGTCCATATAAATTTCGTATCTTTTTTCAATAATGAACTAAACACTTTTCTGTATTTTGCTAGGTTTTTAATAAATATACCAGCAAAATTAACAACTTCCAGAAAACTTTGAAGTTGTTCATTTTCTTTTAACTCGTTTGGAAAATTTTGCACTTTTTCTACTATATGATCCTACAAAATTATAGCAGACTCATCGATTTCTATTCCGAGGAATTCAATCTTTCTTGTTACCATTACTGCTTTATTTTCTGATAGAACCAGTCCTTCTTTTTTTCAAACATCAGAGAAAATCTCTAAATGCTTAATATGATCTTCCATATTTTTAGATGAGATTAAAATATCATCAATATAAACAAACATAAATTTGAAATAATCTTTAAATAGATTATCTATTTTCTTTTGAAATATCTGAGGTGAATTAGCCAATCTCATTGGTAATACCTCCCAGATATAATGTCCTTGTGGTGTGGAGAAAGCTGTGTATTTCTTGCTTTCTTCATGCATCCGAATCTGATAAACCCCAGACTTACAATCAAATTTAGTTAATATCTTCGCATTGCGTATGCAACTTATTAGATGTTCTCTACTAGGTATAAAATACCCATCAAACTCCAGAATCTTATTAATTTTTTGGTAATTAATAACTAATCTGGGTTTGTTTCTTTTTATTTCATCATGATTTCTTACAAGAAGTCACGGGCTGTTGTATGGTGAAATTCTTGCTTTGATTAAACCAAGGTCCAGATATTTCTTGATTATAATCTGCATATCCCTTTGATATATTATATTAATTGGGATAGGCTTGCATCAGACAAATTCATACTATTTTTCTTCCTTAATTTTAAGGCAAGTTTTGAGTTGAATTTTATCCCACCATGCCAATGGATCTTCATTGTAATTTTATTTGATATTTTTTCTTGACATTTTCTAATGATACCATTGATTCAAACCCTATCTCATTATGATGTAGAGCTATCTTGAGGCATCTATTTCTTCTAATTGGAGATACTTATATGCTCTTAATTGGAGCATTGTTTCTCCAACCGTTTAGAATCCTTCATTTCTCGGTTCAGAAGTTTTCCTTTATCATCACGCTTGCTGTGAAACTGAAATGACAATTTTCTGTTAAATGCCTCTCTTAGTCTCTGGACTATGATTTTGTGATCACAAGATATTGTTAACACTAATCTTATAGTTTTATTTCTTGCGTATAGGACTTAAACATTTGTAGGAAATTATTTCCGAACAAAATGTCAGCTCCTGTATCATGAAAATAAATTGTTGGTGTTTTTACCTTATACCAAGATGTTTGTCCAGTACCTCCAATTACGGTTTCTGTCATTTTAATCCTTTTACATAAGTTTAAAATCCTTTTAGAGAAATCTCTCCCAGAAATTTTAGGTAGATCTTCTTCCAAATTATTTGGAAAAACTCCTCTTTTTGTTATACAGATTGCAGCGCCTAATAAATATTAGCGACAAAATATTCTGTTTTATATTGTTCGTATAACATTCCTGTTAGAACATCGCATGTTTACAATCTTGCTTGATTTTGATGTTAACAAAATTTGTTATTTTGTCTCTAATAATTTTACCTAAGAGCACATAAACTGTAACTGATCAGGATTCGAACGGATCAGTTATTGAGCCAAAACTGAAGCTATCGAGACGCAAATTGAAAGCACCAACTGATCGCCCAAACTGAACCAGTTCAACTGAAATATCAAAAGACCAGTTCAACTGACTGTCCAACTGATAGGTATTTCACCAAAAGACCTTTAGAATCCCGGCCAGCTGATGAAGAGCTCAACTTATAAAGAGCTCAGCTGACCAGTTCAACTGAAGCAGCAAAATCAATTCAGCTGACGAGCCAATTGATTTCACCGAACCAACTCAAGAGCAGTTCAATTGACAAGTTCAGAACATTAGTTAAGAGTCAATCATTTTGCAAAACACGACAAACTTATTCAATGGAATCCAGCTGTGCGCACTGAGAAAAAGCTTTTGTCCAGTAAAACGACAATAATAAACGTTGCAGCAGTGCCTAAAGCTAAAACGTTCCAGAATGGCTGTCGAAAAGTACAAGACAAATATCGAGGAACGGATTCAAAATGCAACGGATACAATAATTGAGTCTCACTGTATGATCAAGCTTCGCCCCTATAAATAGAAGATGAAGATCAGTGAAGACCAACGAACAAGAAGTGTGTGAAGTTCAAAAGAGAAAAAAGGCATGCTATGAAACGTCTGCCTTTTTTATTGCTTAAAAAGTACTAGAAATTTTTTTTATAAACATTCAATTTCCGGCCATACACATAAACCTCCTGAAAATATTTTACCCTTTAAAATAAAACATCATCCAACTAGCATTTTAAAAATCAAGTGAAATAGTCATAAAAATGAAATCGTCTACTGTTTTACCAAACCTAGAAAAGCAATAATTTGAAAAGTATAGCTCATACTAAACCTCTCAAAAATCTCTCAAAAAGCATAAATAAATGATCTTAAAATCTTTAACATAAATCATGAGTCATAAATCATAATGCGGAAAAAGTAGAAGCGTTGGTCCTCGGGTTGTGTGCGTCTTCAGTCCTGTCAAATCACCCGTCAAGTCCTCCCTCAAACTCACATGCATCCATCACACCTAGTGAGTCTAAAGACTCAACACACCATCATCTTTATAGCAAGTAATACGTAATACAGTCAACATATAACAGTGAAAAATATTTGTACTTAAAATATCGTTTTCATGAAGATACATAAACTTCAAACATGAACATTTTCGTAAATCTTTTATGATGCATGAACTTTAAATAGAAACATTTTCATAATGATGCATCAACTTAAGCATAAACATTTTCATGACAGGCATCACATAAACCTTAACCTTTTCCTTTTTTTTTTCCTCAACATGACATGACATAAAACATTTTTTCGTGATCATAAACATTTTACCTTCTCCTTTTCTTTTTCCTTTGTTGAATTCAGATCGATAATTGTGACTTTCCTGATCATGATCATGAGGGTCGATGGATCCATCTACATGTAACCACAGTACTGGGGGGCGGGGGACACCAGCAACACTCTCACCGGTCAACTGGGCTCTGGCCTATCATTATTAGAATAGAAATACGATCGTCGGGGCTCGCTCTAGGGCCTTTTCCCATAATTGGGCTCCCTCTGGGGCCTTTTCCCCTCACGATATTCCCATTCTTCCGTTACCACAAAACCGTTACCACTTAACCGTTACCACATATTCGTAATGATGGAAACACGATCGTCGGGCTCCCACTAGGACCATAACCCTCACGACGTCGCCAACATTAACGAATTAGTCACAATCACTTCACTTTATTCAACATTTACATTCTCATTACTTTAGAAAAATCATGAATAATATTTGCATTTTTCATTTTGAAACCAAGCATTCAACATGTATTTTAAATGTCTTCTTCAATCATAAAAATCAAATAGACATTTAAAAATCATAATTTAATCATGAACATTTCATAAACATTTAAAAATAATCATAATATCATAAAAATAGTATTTCGGGCACTGCCATGACCTTTACTAATTTCCCGGTGTAAAAAGACCGTTTTACCCCTGGACTCGACATTTTTTGTTTTCGACTTTTTTCTTGATTTCATGACTCTAACATGTCCCAAATAATTATTTAAGCTTACATGAATTTTTCCATAATTTTATTTATCTTAAATATTAGACTTTTCATTTATCTTTACTTAATTGTTTTAACGGTATTTTAATCCCGAAAAAATCCCAAACTTTAATATAAAATTCCTAAATTCTAAATTTAGTCTTTTTATATTATTTTAGCCCTTATGGACCACAACTCGACCCCCGTGAGCCTATTTCCAATTTCTTCTTTATTTAACAGCCCTATTTGACACATAAATTTCAACCCCGAGCCAACTTCCGATTTTCACGAGTTACCCCCGAACCATGTTGGTCCAAAACTTGACCAACATCTTAAATTAACCTACTGGACTCTAATCTCATCAAGAAAACCATCCTAAACTCAAAAACGAGCCCCCTATTTCCTGACCAAAAGCTGGCCGAGAAACCTTGTTGGACAAGGTCTCTTGAACGCGCTGCCTAGCCCCTAACCACGAACCCAGCCACCAAACCAACCTGATGTGCACCCCCTAAGGACCCTAAGGACTAGACCTGACCCAGCCCAGACCCCCTGAACCGCGCGCCCAAGCTTGTGCGAAGCACAGAACCCTGCACGCGATTCCCTTGATTCTCGGGTGGGAGTCCTAGCTTGCTAGGACTCCTTCCCTACCTTAGAGCGCGAGTCCTAGCATGGCTAGGACTCCTTCCCTGACTCTCTCATGACCCTGGCTAGCCCCTAGAACAAGCCAACCAAGCCCTAGCCCCTGCACAACAAAAATCGAATCCCCATGCTCTTGACAGCAGCTTCTCAGTTTCTGCATGTTCTTGTTTCCTTTTTCTTTCTTTGTTACAGCCGATTTATGTGTGGTGTGTGGGACTCTATAACAAGTATAAGCCTTTCCTAACCATACCTAGACATCACGGCAGCCCCTTAGTATCATAAAAATCGTGAATCATGGCATGCAATAATAGATACGTAATTCATGTAAAAGAGAATACAAAGGTTGCAACTTCGGTTTCTTTCATGTTTCATAAAAAAAACTTTTAAAAACATATTATGATATGATGGATGAGAAAAGGAGATGTATGGCGTGCCTTTGCCTATAATACGCTCGAATAATCGTTGACGACGAAGAACGAGAGACGACTTTGGCTTCTTCTAGCTTGCAACCTTCGAAAACCCTTACCAAAATCTTTCAAAGTGCCGTGTATGTGTGCTGCCGTGTGTGATGAGGGTTGGGGAGAGTTTTTCAGTTTTAGAAAATAGTGGCCTATTGTTTTTGTTTCTAGCATAGGGTTTTGTGGTTTATTTAATACATTAAATACTAATTTAATCACTAACTAGCCCTTAGGCCTAATAAGCCATTAAATTAGGCCCACTAGTCTATTTAGGATTTAAATAAAATAATAACAAAGTTTTTGTTTAAATAAATTTGTGAACTTATTAGCCGGGTTGCCAAAAAGCTCGTATTTTTGTTGAAAATCCAACACCGATAAAAATTACGTCCCGGCGTATAAAATCACCTCAAAATCCCTTATTTTCAAAAATATTAAAAAGCATCACCCATATTTTAAATAATTAAAAACAATTGTTTAATAAAAACATTTTCTATTTTTTCAGCCATCGGTCTCTGTTCCTCGATCGCAACCTGAATAACTTTTAAAAATACATTTTAATGCAACAATGTCAAAAATATATTTTACACATGCAAAAATTCACAACATAAATAATTAATGCAATCTAAATAATTAATTAAAATACAAAAGAATTTATTAATTGCATGCATGTGGTTCGCGTGGACCTTTAAATTTTCGGGGCGTTACATGCTAACTGCTTAGTATAGAAGCAAAATTCTCAGTTGTGAGAACACCTTCGTGTTGTATTCATAGTTCAGTTCTCACACACGCACACACACAATCACTCAAATATACCGAGAGTTGAGCTTATTGACTAGCTGAGTGAGTCTTGCACGAAGACGAAAAACTTGTGTATGTAGTCTTTGACACATTGTAAAGCCCGAGATTATATCATTTTAATCCGAGATTATATCATTTTAATCCGAGATTATATCATTTTAATTCCGATATTATTTAATTTACAAATTTTGGAATGATGAATTAAATTCCACAAATTTTGTGATTAATTAGGATTGAAATGGAATTAAAAAGGTTTTGAGGACTGAATTGCAAATAGCGAAGAATTCAGGGGCTAAAGTGCAATATTTGATTGGAGTGGACACTTGTCCTTTAGCCATGCAATTGATATATATATATATAAACATCATTTCCTAGACATTTGCAAGGAAAAACCGAGAGAAAGCTTCAGGAAATTCTCAAAACTTGGTTTTGTGCGAGAATTGTGATTTTGGTTAATTCGGTTACCAGAATTTGAATCCGAACACAGTACTGAGATCCTCGCGATACAGGCTTCAACTGGACGTAAGTTTTACTAAGTTCTGTTATCATTTGAAATTATGATGTTGATGGAATTGAATATATTTCATATATGGTGTTCTGGATATACTAGACATGGTATAATTGAAGCCAGATCAGAAAATGAATTGATTATGGAATTGTTATGAATTTCTGATTATATTGATTTGAAATCGGACAGATTTGGATTATTGATTGATTACAGATTGTACCGGATATGGGTTATGATTTGTAATTGATATCTGGTGGTATTGTATTGACGGGAATATTGAGATTGTACCGTTATGCCGTTGAATTGAATTAATTCAGATTAATCAGATTCAGTTTTGAATTGAGAATGGAATATTGATATTAGTATTCTCGATATGTCATTTCAGATTTACAGAGACAGTCTTGAGTTCAGAACTGATATTGCTTCAGACTGAGACTACGAACGAAAGGTATAAGTCAATGTGGTACCGGGAGATCGACTCGAGTAGGATATACTTGAGTTTCCCTAAATCACATACTTATTGTTATTATATGCATTGATTTGATTATTATATGCTGTTCTATCTATTTATAGGAAGCATGTAATAGATGAGTATTAGAAGAGTGATCTTGTGACAAAAGTGCCTGATAGTGGCGGGATCGCCACGGGCACATTGCACGATGTCACAAGATAGTGTATTGGCGATAGTGCCACAGTCTGTGACGGATAGATCAAGACACCGGATGTTTGGTTATATCGACGTGGATAGAATCGGAGTTTCTTCTATTACTGTTGGTCGATATAGGAATACCAACGTCTGGAAACCGGGATCTCTAAACTAGGATTGAGTCTAGTCTGAGTCGTGGAGTCACGAGTATGATTGATAGTTTGATATTAATTGTGTTTCAGACTTTGATATATATCTGATATCTGCTTCTGCTTTATATTGATTATATGATTGCATGTTCGTTAATTTATACTGGGATTATATTCTCACCGGAATTATCCGGCTGTTGTCTTGTTTGTATGTGTACATGACAACATGTGGGATAGGATCAGGGTCCAGGAGATGAGGAGAGATCGTGATAGAGTGGAGACTTCGGACTTTGATGTATATAGGGTTTTGACACTTGATATTTAGATGTTGAACCTTAGTTTTTACTGATTTGTAGACGGTACAGGACTTGTACTTTATTTTATACTGAGTTGTATATTAGATTGATTTCACTACATTCCGCATTAAAAAGAAAAAATTTTATGACCCTAATTACCTGATTAGTAAATTGATCCTGACTGACGATTAGGAATTGATTAGCGTCCGGGTCCCCACAACAGGTGGTATCAGAGCCATAGATCCTTTAGAGTGTGATAGGAGCTAGTGAGCCGCATGTCTTACTGCTTTAATACATGTTACTTGATTTATCTGATTTGATATAGCAATGTGTATTGTTGAGTATGAATCAGCACCGATTCTGAATCAACAGTAAGATGATCGGAGGAGGACTGAAACCGGTTGTTATATTTGGGGTACTAATCTTTTTGATAGCAGATATGCCTCCCAGACGAATCTCAGAACATGGCAGTACTTCAAATCCTCCGATGGACGTCACAGCAACTCCAATGGAAACCTTGCTGAAAAGATTTCAGTCATTTCATCCACCAACCCTGAAAGGTACCGAGACTTCGGTGGATTGTGAAAGCTGGTTGGACGATATCGAGATGCTATTTGAATCCCTGGACTATACTGATGAGAGGAGAGTAAAACTGATAAGGGCACCAGTTGCATGATGTGGCCAAGAACTGGTGGATCACAACCAGGAGAGCCTTGGAACATCGAGGTACGGTCATTACATGGAATGTGTTTAGAACTTAATTTTATCAGAGGTTCTTTCCATTATCGTACAGGAATGACAAGGGAGCCGAGTTTGCTAACTTGAGACAGGGCCAATTGAATATTGAGGAATACGTGGCCAAGTTCTCAACGTTGTTGCGATTTGCGCCACATGTGGCTGAAAATGATGTGGCCGTTGCGGATCATTTCATTAATGGCCTAAATCCTGAAATCTTTACCTTGGTGAATACCGGGAGGCCGAATAATTTTACTGATGCTTTGAATAGAGCCAAAGGAGCCGAAGCCGGTCTGATGAGACAGAGAGGAGCTTCATTTGTGCCTCCAGCACCGAGACCAGAACAACCACCTCCTCGATTCGAGAGTGGCGGTGGTAGTGGAAAGAAAGACTTCTTGAAGGCTAGAGGGAAGCAATTCAAGAAGTCAAGAAGCAGTTCTTCTAGCTCTGGGAGTCCTCGACAGAGTCAGAGCTATACAGGAACTTACTGTAATACCTGTGGAGGGAAGCATTCCACTGAGCAGTGCCGAGGAGTGTTTGGCAGCTGTCGTATTTGTAGACAGCAGGGACATTTTGCCCGAGTATGTCCAGAGAGGGGTGCCCAGGGATCCCAGGCAGCAGAGTCATCTGGATCAGTGGCTCAAACAGGGAGACGATCATCTGCTGTTCATTCTTTTCAGCCAGCACCGTCTACTCAGTCACAGCAGAGGCCAGGAGGAAGCCAGACAGTGAGCCAGCCTCCGAGACAGCAGGCCAGAGTGTTTGCTTTGACTGAGGAGCAGGCACATGATGCACCTGATGATGTTGTTGCAGGTAACTGCTTTATTTCTGGTTATCCTGCATATGTATTGATAGATACTGGTGCATCACATACATTTATTTCGGAGCGATTTGCATTGAGTCATGCATTGCCTATTGAGTCGTTGTCTGCGGTAGTGTATGTCTCTTCTCCTTTAGGGACATGTTTGATGTCAGTGAAGTCTGTTAAATCTTGTGTACTGCAGTACGACGAGTATGAGATCGAATTAGACTGTATTGTACTTGGATTGTCTGACTTTGATTGTATTATCGGTATCGATATGTTGACCAAGTACAGGGCTACAGTCGATTGTTTCCACAAGATTGTAAGATTCAGAACTAAGATGGCTGATGAGTGGAAATTTTATGGTAAGGGTTCTCGAGCCAGAATTCCTTTGATATCTGCTATGAATATGACTCGATTATTGCAGAAAGGAGCGGATGGATTCCTTATCTATTCAGTTGATTTACTGAAATCGAGTCCATCATTGGCGGATTTGCCAGTGGTGTTTGAATTTGCTGATGTCTTTCCAGATGAGATTCCTGGTTTGCCTCCGATTCGAGAGATAGACTTCAGCATTGAGTTAATGCCAGGTACAGTTCCGATTTCGAGGGCTCCATACCGAATGGCACCGATCGAGTTGAAAGAGCTGAAAGAACAGTTGGAGGATTTACTAGCCAAGGGGTATATCAGACCGAGTGTATCTCCTTGGGGTGCTCCAGTACTGTTCATGAGAAAGAAAGACGGTTCAATGAGGCTCTGTATCGACTACCGACAACTGAACAAGGCAACGGTAAAGAATAAATACCCATTGCCTCGCATTGATGATTTGTTTGATCAATTGCAGAGTTCTTCTGTGTATTCCAAGATCGATATGAGATCTGGATACCATCAACTGAGAGTTAAGGATTCTGATATCTCAAAGACAGCATTTAGAACCAGGTATGGACACTATGAATTTATTGTCATGTCTTTTGGTTTGACGAATGCACCGGCGGTATTTATGGGATTGATGAACCGCATATTTCAGAGATATCTGGATGATTTCGTTATCATATTCATTGATGATATCTTGATTTATTCAAAGAATATGATTGAGCATGCTGATCATCTGAGAACTGTGTTGAAAATTTTGAGGGCTGAGAAGTTATATGCTAAACTGTCGAAATGTGAGTTTTGGTTGAGACAGGTAGTATTTCTGGGTCACATTATATCCGGAGACGGTATTTCTGTTGATACAAGTAAGGTTGAAGTCGTGATTTCTTGGCCGAGACCGACTTCTGTGCCAGAGATTCGCAGTTTTATGGGTTTGGCAGGATATTATCGACGTTTTATCAAAGATTTTTCCAGAATTGCCAAGCCAATTACACAGTTGACTCAGAAAAATGCACCGTTTGTTTGGTCAGAAGACTGTGAATCTAGTTTTCTGGAGTTGAAGGAGAGGTTGACCAGTGCTCCAGTGTTGACTATCCCCTCAGGTACGGGCGACTTTGTTATTTACTGTGATGCATCTCACCGAGGATTGGGCTGTGTTTTGATGCAGCGAGGGCATGTGATCGCCTATGCCTCAAGACAGCTGAACTCCCATGAATCTCGTTACCCAATTCCTGATCTTGAATTGGCAGCCATCATCTTTGCATTGAAGATATGGCGACATTATCTGTACGGTAAAAAGTTCGAGATCTATTCTGATCATAAGAGCCTGAAGTATCTGTTTTCACAGTCCGAGCTGAATATGAGACAGCGGAGATGGCTTGATTTACTTAAAGATTTTGACTGTGAAATCAAGTACTATCCTGGGAAATCCAATGCAGCAGCTGATGCACTGAGTCGAAAGGTATGTTTTTTATCCTTATCGACTATTGGTGTTTCGAATTTGATAGAAGACTGCTGTTTGTCTGGATTAGTATTTGAAACAGATCGTCAGCCATTGAGATTATGTGCTATTCGGGCCGAACCAGAATTGATAATGGGAATTAAAATGGCTCAGAAAAATTATCAGAACGTTCAGAATTCGATTGCTATGGTCAGAGCTGGACATCAATCGGAGTATCAGGTTCGTAATGATGTCTTGTATGTGAATAGTCGAATTGTTGTGCCAAATGTTTCAGATTTGAGACAGCGGATACTGGCAGAGGCGCACAGCAGTCGTTTTAGCATTCATCCTGGTGGCAGGAAGATGTACAATGATTTAAAGACACAGTATTGGTGGAAACAGATGAAATCTGATGTTACTGAATTTGTAGCCAAGTGTTTGAATTGCCAACAGGTGAAGGCTGAAAGGAAGAAACCAGGAGCATTGTTGCAGAGTTTGTCGATTCCTGAATGGAAATGGGATCACATTTCCATGGATTTTGTGACACAGTTGCCACGTTCCTCCCGAGATTGTGATGCGATTTGGGTGGTGATTGATCGATTGACCAAATCCGCATGTTTTATTCCATACAAGATGACCTATAGATATGATCAGATGGCTGAGATCTATGTCAGAGAGGTGGTTCGATTGCACGGAGTGCCGAAGTCGATTGTTTCAGACCGTGATCCTCGGTTTACTTCACACTTCTGGCAGAGTTTGCAGCAGGCTCTCGGTACGAAGTTACATTTAAGTACCGCATATCATCCACAGACTGACGGACAGTCGGAGCGGACGATTCAGACATTGGAAGATATGCTGAGAGTTGTAGTGCTTGATTTTAGCACTAATTGGCAAGATGCATTACCTCTCTGTGAATTTTCGTACAACAATAGCTATCAAACGAGTATTGAGATGGCACCTTTTGAAGCTTTGTACGAAAAGAAGTGTCGATCCCCTCTTTATTGGGATGATATCTCTGAAGTTCCTGAGACTGGACCTGACCTGATCAGAGATATGACTGAAAAAGTAAAATTGATTCAAAAGAAAATGAAGGCAGCTCAGGACCGACAGGCCAAATATGCCAACATCAGACGACGACCGTTGGTATTTGAGACTGGAGATCGAGTATTTTTGAAGATTTCACCTTTTCGAGGAGTTGTCAGATTTGGCAAGAAAGGAAAGTTGTCTCCCCGATAAGTTGGTCCATATGAGATTCTTGAGAAGATAGAAGATCGTGCCTATCGACTCGCATTGCCGCCTTCTTTATCAGGGATACATAATTTCTTCCATGTATCTATGTTGCGGAAGTATCTCCCCGATGATTCTCATATTATTCAGCCAGACGAGACCGAGCTGGTTGAAACATTGAGTTATGTCGAGAAACCGATTCGGATTATCGATCGTAAAGAAAAACAGCTCAGAACGAAAATTATTCCTCTTGTGAAAGTTCAGTGGACTCGTCATGGCATTGAAGAAGCTACTTGGGGACTGAATCAGATATGAGACAAGAATTCCCAGAGTTATTCCACTGATGTGAGTTTACTATTTAGTTTCTATTATTTCTGATTTGATTATCTGTGATATAATTGCTTGAGATTTCGAGGACGAAATCATGTCTCAGAGGGAGAGAATTGTAAGGCCCGAGATTATATCATTTTAATCCGAGATTATATCATTTTAATTCGAGATTATTTAATTTACGAATTTTGGAATGATGAATTAAATTCCACATATTTTGTGATTAATTAGGATTGAAATGGAATTAAAAAGGGTTTTGAGGACTGAATTGCAAATAGCGAAGAATTCAATGGCTAAAGTGCAATATTTGATTGGAGTGGACACTTGTTCTTTAGCCATGCAATTGATATATATATAAACATCATTTCCTCGACATTTGCAAGGAAAAACCGAGAGAAAGCTTCAGGAAATTCTCAAAACTTGGTTTTGTGCGAGAATTGTGATTTTGGTTAATTCGATTACCAGAATTTGAATCCGAACACGGTACTGAGATCCTCGCGATACAGGCTTCAACTGGACGTAAGTTTTACCGAGTTATGTTATCATTTGAAATTATGATGTTGATGGAATTGAATATATTTCATATATGGTGTTCTGGATATACTAGACATGGTATAATTGAAGCCAGATCAGAAAATGGATTGATTATGGAATTGTTATGAATTTCTGATTATATTGATTTGAAGTCGGACAGATTTGGATTATTGATTGATTACAGATTGTACCGGATATGAGTTATGATTTGTAATTGATATCTGGTGGTATTGTATTGACGGGAATATTGAGATTGTACTGTTATGCCGTTGAATTGAATTAATTCAGATTAATCAGATTCAGTGTTGAATTGAGAATGGAATATTGATATTAGTATTCTCGATATGTCATTTCAGATTTACAGAGACAGTCTTGAGTTCAGAACTGATATTGCTTCAGACTGAGACTACGAACGAAATGTATAAGTCAATGTGGTACCGGGAGATCGACTCGAGTAGGATATACTTGAGTTTCCCTAAATCACATACTTATTGTTATTATATGCATTGATTTGATTATTATATGTTGTTCTATTGATTTATAGGAAGCATGTAATAGATGAGTATTAGACGAGTGATCTTGTGACAAAAGTGCCTGATAGTGGCGGGATCGCCACGGGCACATTGCACGATGTCACAAGATAGTGTATTGGCGATAGTGCCACAGTCTGTGACGGATAGGTCAAGACACCGGATGTTTGGTTATATCGACGTGGATAGAATCGGAGTTTCTTCTATTATTGTTGGTCGATATAGGAATACCAACGTCTGAAAATCGGGATCCCTAGACTAGGATTGAGTCTAGTCTGAGTCGTGGAGTCACGAGTATGATTGATAGTTTGATATTAATTGTGTTTCAGACTTTGATATATATCTGATATCTGCTTCATGCTTTATATTGATTATATGATTGCATGTTCGTTGATTTATACTGGGATTATATTCTCACCGGAATTATCCGGCTGTTGTCTTGTTTGTATGTGTACATGACAACAGGTGGGACAGGATCAGGGTCTAAGAGATGAGGAGAGATCGTGATAGAGTGGAGACTTCGGACTTTGATGTATATAGGGTTTTGACACTTGATATTTAGATGTTGAACCTTAGTTTTTACTGATTTGTAGACGGTACAGGACTTGTACTTTATTTTATACTGAGTTGTATATTAGATTGATTTCACTACATTCCGCATTAAAAAGAAAAAATTTTATGACCCTAATTACCTGATTAGTAAATTGATCCTGATGACGATTAGGAATTGATTAGCGTCCGGGTCCCCCCACACATAGACGTTAAACAAGTGTTCGCTAGAAGGTGTTGTCTTCAGTCTAGACTAAGAGTTCAGCTAGGCAGTAGGGTAAGTCCTAAGCTGAGTGGGTTTGCACAAATCTTTGTATAAATCAAAGTCTTCTAGTGGAACCTACCTGATGTGGTAGAAGGGGTGACGTATGAGCAGTTGAAGTCTCCGAACATCCATAAACATATCTTGTATTATTAACTGTTTAACTACTATTTTTTAAAACTAATTTGATCAGTTCAAGCAGTTATTAGCTCAGTTCTCACCATAACTGAACTGATATATGCAAGAACTGATCCTCCTTATATCAATTAATCAGTTTACACAAGTTAAAAGATTTAAACTGATTAGCTTTCTTACCGAAGGATTATTGCGAGTATTTTACACTTGGTTTAAAACCAAACTCGATCTAATTCATCAGTGTTTACGTTCTTAGAACACGAATTATTGCAGCTCATTGAGAATATTGTGTTTGAAGCACCTTTTAAGGTGCCCGAACCGATCCATAAATTCCAGTAGGAATGTATATCGAGAATGAGCTTGTGGTCATTGAATTTTCCACATTTTATCCTCAGCCATAAACTTGATTCCAAATTCTAGACGTTTCCAAGGTTTATGTTCCTCAAGAAACTCTAGCCCAAGAACCAATCGCTCTGGTTCTTTTCCTGGAATTCTTTTGATATGAACTTCCAATTTTCTGATATTGATTAATTCTTGGTAAGTTCCTATCATAGGTTGTTCTAAATAGTATTTGGTATTACATGGAAATTGATTCCTTTGTTTCGTAATATCAAATACTATTTCTACTTCCTTCCGCCCTACTGGACATCTAAGCTTTCCTATTGTTGAAAAACTTTTTAGTGTCTGTTGGGTTTCATTGGATTGATGTTTTTCCCCAGCTGTAGTTTGTAATCATATCTCCTTAAAAAGATATTCTTATTGATTCCAATCTAAGACTTTGATTCCTCTGTAGTCTTATTGTTTTATGTATTAAAGGAAACTCAACTCTTTCTGGATAAATTGTCTGAGCCACTTTTCCAAATATCTCAGATATTTCAATAAACTAATTTCTAATTCTGAATTATGTGTATTAGATAGAGCATATGAAATTTGATAGGTAATAGAATATGGTATATTACCCTCTTTCATCGGCCTTTTTTCTTTGAAGTTCTGATGCAACGTCAAAGCTCGGCTGAAGTCTCAATCTGCCAGGTTGTAGGCAATCCTTGGATAAATTACTCCTACAATTTTTCCTGCACAGAGATTTTCCGAGATTGTTCCCAGTACTGAATCTTGAAGTTTACTCATTCGTTTATCTCATATAGCGATATCAATGGGTGAATCTATTCCTTCTTTAAAAGTAGCTTTTATCATAATCTGGATTGCTCCGATATGAATCCAGGACATGGTTCGTAGCTACTTCTGTCTTTAAAAGTGGCTTTTATCATAATTTGGATTGCTCCGATATGATTTCCTTCTTCTCTGTATCTTGACTATTAAAATAGTCTACTCCTATAAATTGTGTTTTATTAAGGGTAGCCATTATTCAGGCTATCTCGCTAAGAGATTCTCCGGCTAGGACTGATTCTTTGGTTTCTACCGAAGTCATGTCCCAAGCAATTTTAACTGATCCCATAAGACTCATAAAGGATCGTGTGATGGTGCCTTTGAAGGCATTTCAAACACAATATTCTACAATGAGCTGCAATAGCTCGTGTTCTAATAATGTTAACACCGACGAATTAAATCGAGTTTGGTTAAAAACCAAGCGGAAGAAACTCGAAGTAATCCTTCGTGAAGAAGACTGTTAAATTAGAAAACATTTTAACTTATGTAAAGTGAATAACTGAAAAGCAGGGGATCATTTGTCGCATATATCAGTTCAATTATGGCAAGAACTGAACCGACGGATGCTCTAACTGATCAAGTCAGTTTGAAAACAGCAGTTAATCAAGTAAATACACAAGATATGTTTATGGATGTTCGGAGACTTCAACTGCTCCTACGTCACCTCTTCTACCATCTCGGGTAGGATCCACTAGAAGACTTTGATTGTACAACTACTTGTACAAACCCACTCAGCTTAGGACTTACACTACTACCTCAACTGAACTCCTAGCCTAGACTGAAGGCAACACCTTTCAGCCAACACTTTTTTAACGTCTGTGTGTCAAAGACTACATACACAAGTTTAACGTCTTTGAGAAAGCCTGTATTTGGGTGGAGGCGGTGAGAGTGTGCGTGTGGGAACTGAACAAAGAATACACCGGAAAGGTGTTCCCACACACTGAGGGTAATTTGTTTCTAATTTAATCTGATAACACGTTGAAGTGTCTATTTGGACTGATTGCTTCTTGTAAGCTAATATGCAAGTCCTTTTTCTTTGTATCTTCACTCACTCTCACTTTTGGTCATCACCGATCTTCTATTTATAGGCAGGAAACTGATCGTACAGTGAGACTCAATTATTGTATCAGTTGCATCTTGAATTCGTTCTTGAAATATGTGTCTAGACCTTTCGACTGTCCTTCTGAAACGTTTGTCTTTAATACTCTGATACAACGTTCATTATTGTCCTTTGACTGGACAATTTCTTTGTACCTTTGTATATAGCTGGAATCCACTGAATGAGTTTGTATTTATCTACAACTGAAAGATTCTTAACTGACGTTCTGAACTAGTCAGCTGAACTGATCTTCAGTTGGGTTGTGAAATCAGTTCACTCGTCAGTTGAACTGATTTCACTCTCGTTCAGTTGAACTGATCAGCTGGTTTTCTTCATCAGTTGAACACTCCTTCGGCTGGTCGAGCTTCTGAGGTTCTCCTGCTGAGCTACCTATCAACTGGAAAGTCAGCTGAACTACTCATTTGACGTATCAGTTTGCCTGATTCAGTTTGTGCGATCAGTTAGGTCTTCAGTTTGTAATGTAAACAGCTCGTAATTGATCATAGCTTCTGCACACTAAGGTAAAACATTAGTAATACATAATAACAAGTATTGTTAACATAAAAATTAAGATTGCGAACTTGAAAAGTTCCAACAATCTCCCTTTTTTGATAATCACAAAACTTGAGCAGTTAAGAACAATATATTCAGTTCAAGGGTTAGTCCAATTAAACATCGTTAAAAGCTCTCCCTTATGAACTGAATTAAAGATGGTTTTGAAAAACGATTTAAAGATTGAGGGTAAAAGAAAAACTCTCCCTCAAAAACTTAATTAAAAAAAAAACTCTTTGAAAAGAAAACAGAGTTTAAGAGAACACCTTCAGTTGAAGAAAAGAAGGCTCCTCTTTAACAACTGAATTGAAAAACAATTTTTCAGTTTGAGATTACAAGAAAAACCCCCCTCAAAAACTGAATAAAAGCTCGTATTTGAGAAGTAATTATCTATGCATTCATTCAGAGGTTATAATCATCCAAGCAACCTAGACAAGAAATCTGGAAATATCCATTCAGTCACAACGAAACATAGCTGGATAAACATGATATTTATTTAATCAAATAAATTTCCTTGTATTTTTACATTTGAGTACATACAACAGTTGAAAGGAAAATTGCTACTAAAATAGCATATTTTAAACAACATCAGATATCAATCGATTTATGTGTGACAGAACTGGATATACCAACAACTGGTTGCATTGACTGCTTGAAATGCTTCACTGGTCGTGAGTTCAATTTGCTAGAGAAACGAGCTAATCTGCCTTGAACTTGATCTCTTTGCTAGCTAACTAGTCGAGCAGACTCAAACTAGGCTCACACGGAATACAGCTGGTGATTTAATCAACCAACATCCCAACAAGAATGAGTTTCGTCTAAAGAACAGCTAACCTGGAAGATTTGCAACTAAAATCTTGTTCATCGAACAATTTAGCCGTATATCTTGACAGATGAAGCTCAGGACCCTGCAGGCTGATTAAAGCCCCAAAGCTATGAGTCGAGAGAAGTGGCGACAATGTTAATTGCAGAGTCAATCCTCTCAACCCTTCGCAATGAGTGATAGATAAACATTTTCAAATAGTTTTGAAAATAGTATGAAATAATTTATGCCTTTTAACACTATTTTAAAGTAACATATTTTAAAACACAGTTTTCTTCAAATGTTCTTCTTAGAACAACTAGCTTTGATACCAATTGAAGAATCGTATGCTTGTGCCTTTGAAGGCATTTCAAACACAATATTCTCCAATGAGCTGCAATAGCTCGTGTTTTAAGAATGTTAACATCGATGAATTAAATCGAGTTTAGTTAAAAACCAAGCGGAAGAAACTCGAAGTAATCCTTCGTGAAGAAGACTGTTAAATTAGAAAACATTTTAACTTATGTGTTAGACTTACTTTAATTGTGGTGATGAAAGTCAAACCAGTAGGTGGTGATAGTAAAAACAGAGGAAAATATAAAAAGCAGAAACACTCGTATCGCTAAAATAGAAGCAGTACTTATCGAGTATTTCTTAGCTAAACTTAACGGTTAGCAAAAGTAGAAGCAGAACGTAGCCAAAGCAGAAGCAGAACTTAAAGTCTTTCATTTGACCGTTACAAGTCTTAATGTTACTGTTACCTTACATAGTACTAGTTTTAATTGCACCAGTTTAATATTGTACGAAGACATTTAACACGCCTTACTAGTTTTGGTATAAAACAAAGACTGATTATTCTGAAGCTTTCTGCAGGACCCTTTTTCGGTGATAAAGCTGATTCACTCAGAGTCAAAGAAGTCGTTTTGTTTATAGAAGTTGGATTCAAGGTTTCTATATATTAAAGGATCAATCTAATATAGAAAACAACGTTTATTATCAACAAGGAACATATTCTCTGTCTTTCATTCAAACGTTGTTTTGAGCAATCAAGAACCATTCTTTATCTTCAAGCTATACAGAAATCAGCACACTCTTTATAGCAGATATATGATCTTCTGAGATCGTCTTGTGTTGTTGTTTCTTTATCTCTTCACGAACTATTCACCTTATTACATCTTATTGAGAATAGTTTGTAATCTGAAAAGAGTCTTTTTAGAACCTTGTTGTATTCATTATATTGTGTTGTGAAACTAAGAGTTTCAGTAGGCGAAGGCTAAGTCCTACTGAAGTGGGTGTGTACAAGAGTTGTACTGTAAAAACCAAAATCTTTTAGTGATACCTTCTGAAAATAGAAGAAGGTGATACGTAAAAGATTTCATCTTCGAACTTCAGAAACAACTACTGTCTACTGCCTACTGTTTTATTGTTTTCACCTCAAACCATCAGATCGTTTTCGCACAAGTTATTGTGATCTGCTGGAAATATATTCGAACAAGATAAGCTATAATCTCTAGCAAGATTCTAACACCTTTGCAAAAACATCAAAGAAAGGAACGAGTTTATTCACCCTCCTTTAAACTCTAAATCGATCCCCAACATTATGTAAACTGAATAACTGAAAAGCAAGGGATCAGTTGTCGCATATATCAGTTCAGTTATGGCAAGAACTGAACCGACGGATGCTCTAACTGATCAAGTCAGTTTGAAAACAGCAGTTAATCAGTTAAATACACAAGATATGTTTATGGATGTTCGGAGACTTCAACTGCTCCTACGTCACCCATTCTACCACCTCGGGTAGGATCCACTAGAAAACTTTGATTTATACAACTACTTGTACAAACCCACTCAGCTTAGGACTTACACTAGTGCCTCAACTGAACTCCTAGCCTAGACTGAAGGCAGCACCTTTCAGCCAACACTTCTTTAACGTTTGTGTGTCAAAGACTACATACACAAGTTTAACGTCTTTGTGCAAGACTGTATTTGGGTGGAGGCGATGAGTGTGTGTGTGTGGGAACTGAACAAGGAATGCACCGAAAAGTTCTTCCCACACACTGAGGGAAATGTGCTTCTAATCTAAACTGATAACAAGTTGAAGTGTCCCTATGGGCTGATTGCTTCTTGTAAGCTAATATGCAATATGTGAGCCCTTTTTTTGTATCTTCACACACATTTTTTTGTTGGTCTTCACTGATCTTCTATTTATAGGCAGGAAACTGATCGTACAGTGAGACTCAATTATTATATACGTTGCATCTTGAATTTGTTCCTTGGACTATGTGTCTCGACTTTTCGACTGCCCTTCTGAAACGTTTGTCTTTAATGCTCTGATGCAACTTTCATTATTGTCCTTTGACTGGACAATTGCTTTATACCATTGTGTATTGCTGAAATCCACTGAATGAGTTTGTCTTCACCTACAATTGAAAGATTCTTAACTGACGATCCGAACTAGTCAGCTGAAGTGATCTTCAGTTGGGCTGGTGAAATCAGTTGACTCGTCAGTTGAGCTGATTTCACTTTCATTCAGTTGAACTGATCAGGTGGGTTTCTTCATCAGTTGAACACTCCTTCGGCTGGCCGAGCTTCTGAGGTTCTCCTGCTGGACTCCCTATCAATTGGAAAATCAGCTGAACTACTCATTTGACGTATCAGTTTGCCTGATTCAGTTTTTGGGATCAGTTGGGTCTTCAGTTTGCGATGTAAACAGCTCGCAACTGATCCTAGCTTCTGCACACTAAGTTAAAACATTAGTAATACAAAAAATCCCAAGTTTTTTTAACATCAAAATTAAGATAGCGAACTTGAAAAGTTCTAACAACTCATTTCCAGAAGTTTAATGAATCCTTCTCTATTGAGATCGAGTGTGCCTGCTGCGATTCTCATAGCAGATGTCCAATCATCTATGAGATCTTCTCTGTTTTTGAAATCTAATACATCTAGGTTAAGCATAACTCCATAAGGATGTATATGTTCTAAAACTGATTTCAGAGGAGGTGTTTAGTGCAAAGAAATTTGATTCTTCCTTGACATTTTTCCCGTTGGGTGTGATTCTCCACCAGTATAAAAGTCTGGTTGGGATTCTCTAATATTTATATTCTGAGATCCACACTTTCTCTTGGTGGTTCCTGCGAAGATGAGCAGGTTATCGTGGGTTGTTCGCTCACAGTTGTGTTCATTTTTAGATCTACAACCTTGAGATTTGCAAAAGATTCTGCAAGGTCTTGGAGATTTTTTAGACCAATCCTTTCAAAAGTTGTCATCACATTAATTTCTTTTCTGTGACTGTTTTGGTTAAATTGATCATTTTGTCTTCTGCAGTTAAATGTTTTGGCATCAATTTGGCCTTCCTTCTTTGATGTAATAAGGGTTTAGTATAAAATGATGGTGTTAACCTTCTTTCTGAAGTCCTCTTACTAGAACTTGGTTATTCTAGGTTTTGAAGTCTTGTTCGAATATCATTTAATATTCCAAGAATTTCTTCTGTGGTACATAATACATCATATTGCCATAATTAAGTACTGTATTCTGAATTTCTCTAAGATCTCCGGAAATTTTAGAGGAATTTTAGGAATATGTTATTTTGAATCATAAGTTTACCTTATAACTCTGATAAGTTCCTCTGTTTTCTTGATATCTAATCTTGGTTAGATCTTCTTGCTTTGAATATTCCCAGCCATTTTCCACAAGAAAATCAATCATTAAAATATATAAGAATGTTTTTGTTAATTTTCTATTGAGGGAGTTTTGCTAAAGTTTTGTAGGTGCATGGAGTTAGGGTAAAATTAAGTTTGAGTTTGGGGATTTATTTTTAATTTTTCATAAATAAATTATAAATTAATTAATAATATATAAGTTAACGTTCAACAAATAGCTGTCATTTTCAATTGTCTTTTATATATATGTATATAAAGAAAAACATGAATAACAAGTTTATAAACAGACAACCGAAGTGCAAGTTTACAAGCACCTCCATTCAATTCATACGCAGCTGTCTCTCAAAAGCGTAAGTACTTTGCCAAAATAAGAAACTCCTTGTTCGTTGTACTTATCTTTGATTCTTGAAATCACAACAGATTTTGAAGAAGAAATTCACGTAGTGGGGTGTGGTAGTGAAAAGCTATGGCTTTGAATTTGGTGTCTCCAACTGAAATCAAGGCCCTTTCTTTCTTGGACTCCTCGAAATCCAATTACAACCTTAATCTCCTCAAGCTTCAAGGTATGACATAACAGACTCCTGATTCTGTACGTATGTTTGAGTTGTTTCCTATGCTGGATGGTTTAGTTTTAAGTTGAAATTTACGATCTTTGTGTGATTTTTTAAGGAATTGCTGGTGTATAAGTTGTTTGGTTTTTTTATTTGTTTAAAACTTTGTTTTGTTTTTTTTTTTGGATTTAAGTATTGCTTTGTTTGATTCTTTGGGCTTCTTTGCTAAATGGGTCATCCGTTTTATCTCCAGTGGAGGATGTGGTTTGTAGCTTTTGGTTACATTTTATCTCTCTAATTGAGTGGAGATTGGTCTGGCCAATGTACTGAGGGATTTGATTGGTGCAAATTTCACTCGTGGTTGTGGTAAAGATGCGATCTTTTTTTGTTCATCGTTAACAACAGTTGAATCATCTTTTGCTTTTTCCTCTTTTATTTTCCGGGTTGTATTTGAAATTTTACAAATTCGGTGAAATTTTCAGGTGGGATTGTTTTTAGGAGGAAGGATGGATGCACAGTTGCCAAGAGAGTCCATTGTTCTGCTCAGCCGCCACCTCCAGCCTGGCCGGGCAGGGCTGTTTTTGAGCCAGGTCGTATCAGTTGGGACGGTCCAAAGCCTATTTCAGTAGTTGGGTCGACTGGCTCCATTGGAATCCAGGTGAAATTATGAATTGTATCGCATTTAAGATGATTTGACGGATAATTGTTAGGCCTATATGTGCATGCCTGTGTTAATCATGGATGTATTAGGACAGAATCAGGATTTAGAAGTTAAATGAAAGAAACATGGGGGAAAACTTTACATTTATATATAAATTACAGATTATATATAAAGTTTGTTGTTATTCGAGTTGACATTTTTTGAGCCAATGTCTTTTTAAAGAATGGTGTCTGCTCAGAAGTACCTGAATTTGAGTACGAGTTGTTTTTAGGCCATAGCTCAATGAGTTTCATCTGTATGGCGTATGATTTGAGTTTGTGCTCTGCAGACATTGGACATTGTTGCGGAAAATCCAGATAAGTTTAAGGTTGTAGCACTTGCAGCTGGTTCAAATGTTACTCTTCTTTCTGATCAGGTGATTTATCCAGTAAAAACACGATTTATACCAGGACTATGTGTGTTTTAAATCGAGTTGTCTAATCTAGCAACCTTGTCGTGCAGGTAAAGACATTTAAACCTCAGCTAGTCTCGGTTCGAAATGAATCGTTAGTTGATGAGCTTAAAGAGGCTTTGGCTGGTGTCCAAGACAAACCTGAAATCATTCCTGGAGAACAGGGAGTCATAGAGGTTTGCTTTCTTCTGTATCATCGTCTTTTCTTGTAATTTTTGTGGTTATAAGATCTATTTTTAATCTAATCATTTCTTTTATGATATTCCAGGTTGCTCGACATCCAGATGCTGTTACTGTTGTTACAGGAATTGTGGGATGTGCGGGATTAAAGGTAAACTCGAGTCAGCGAGTGCTTTTTTCTCTTGTTTTATGTATCCTGTTCAGTTAAAGTGTTTCAAAAATTGGGAATCTCATCTCAACTTTCTACGCTTCATACACAATGCCAACAAGCATGATGGTCGAACCAGGGGAAGCCTCTAGAAGTTAGTCGAGAGAGTGTGACTTAATAAATTATAGTGTTTGAAAATACGTTCTTGAAAATATTGCATAAATTTTTATTTTTGTCAATGCTTTCTAACATTGAGCTCCGGATTATTTGACAAAAAATTGTTGAATAATGACATTTTTACTAATTTTTTTGCGTGAAATGTTTTCAAGTTAATGAACTAGAAAACTCCTTACCATTTATTTTGTATTTGACTTTGCAGCCTACAGTAGCTGCTATTGAAGCTGGAAAAGACATCGCATTAGCCAATAAAGAGACACTGATTGCTGGAGGCCCTTTTGTCCTCCCGCTTGCGCACAAGCATAACGTTAAGATTCTTCTGCTGATTCTGAACATTCTGCCATATTTCAGTTAATAAAATTACATACGTAGTCCAAAATTCTGTGATATTAAACAGGCGGAACGGATTTAGTGGTAAGAGATGATGGATCATATTACTTTTCTTTCTTATCCATCTTTATCTTGTGTAAAGTTACTGCCACTTTACCGATTCTAAAGCATAAGGTGTATATATTTTTCAGTGTATTCAAGGCTTGCCGGAGGGTGCTCTCAGGCGCATCATCTTGACAGCATCAGGTGGTGCTTTCAGGTATGAAATTTTGACCGTAAAGACGATTTTTAGAAAATTCCTAGCTGTGGCAGATTTTTGTTCATTTATTTTCCTTGCCCTTTTTCCTCTCTTGAAACACATTTGAGTTAACTCGTATTTACATTTCTCATTTTTCTAGCATGTTTCTCTAGTTCAACTTTTTATACCAGAATTTATAACATATGATGGTGCTATTGACAGAGATTGGCAGGTGAATAAATTAAAGAAGTGAAAGTAGCAGATGCTTTAAAACATCCTAACTGGAAAATGGGAAAAAAGATTACGGTTGACTCAGCTACACTTTTTAATAAGGTATTTTCCATTGGTTTGTGTTCCAAGCCTTGATAACCGAAGCCAAGCAAAACAATTATGGGTTTAGATTTTAGAGCAACCAATATCTTTCGTGGGGAGAAATAATTATCTCAATTATTTTTTTTTAGCTGCCTCAATAGCACATCGATTGAAAGACGGCATTTTGGTTGATGTACATTTGAAAAAATTTGAGTTGGACTGTTATTAATATTTATAGTTTCTGGTCTGGTACAGCTGCAAAAGACTGAAATCTTTTCTTGGCTTTGAGTGATTTATTTTGTCATTGCAGGGTCTAGAAGTCATCGAAGCTCACTATCTATATGGGGCCGATTATGATGACATCGAGATCGTTATTCATCCCCAATCAATCATACATTCAATGGTTGAGACTCTGGTTGATTTGTTGTTCCCTTGCCACTTACTAAAGCTCACTTAGATTCCTTTTTTGCTCAATATTCTGAATTTGCTCTTGTTTTCCCAATTCAGGATTCATCAATATTGGCACAACTCGGGTGGCCTGATATGCGTTTGCCTATTCTATATACCCTATCTTGGCCAGACAGAATCTATTGTTCCGAGATTACGTGGCCTCGTCTTGATCTCTGCAAGTAATGACCACAACCTTGCACAAAGATTTTATGACTTGCTGAGTAATTTGTGGTACATGTGTATTATTACTATGGTAATAACTGAAATGAGAATTTGTTGGTTCAGACTTGGGTCTCTTACATTCAAGAGTCCCGACAATGTTAAGTATCCATCCATGGATCTTGCATATGCTGCTGGACGAGCGGGGGGAACCATGACTGGTGTCCTTAGTGCTGCAAATGAGAAAGCTGTAGAAATGTTCATCGACGAGAAGTAAGTGTTCACTTTAATTAGTTTTCATTTTTATATAATTATCTCAAAGCAAATTATGATCCTAGACAAGGTTATTCTCCCAACTACTAAGGGTGTCATCAAGTATTAATCAATCCTGAATGGAGATTGCCAACTTACCTCCAGTTTGTATGAGTGTTCCGTTCGAACTGTCGTTTGGTTCATGAGCGTTAAGAGATGGTAGATTTTGTCGCCCTCACTGTCCCAGGTCTCGGCTTTTCTCACTTTATTGTGTTTCATCATTTTACTGATCTACTCGATTGTGATTCAAGATTCCATTTCATATCACAGGTTTTACTCGGTGTTGCTGTTTTAAATAAGATGTTTACTCTTCTTCTCCACATCACTTTTTTCTTTTGGCAACCACATACGGCATTGTTTTTACCATGTTATCGCCTCGGTGTTATAGCAAACGACCTTTTGTCCATGTGGCAGGATTAGTTACCTGGACATATTCAAAGTTGTGGAGCTGACATGCGATAAACACCGGAAAGAATTGGTGTCTTCACCCTCTCTCGAAGAAATCATACACTACGACTTGTGGGCACGGGACTATGCAGCCATCAGCCGGTCTGACACCGTCTCTTGTATGAGCGTCTCCAGGGGATGAGAAGCTGCTGTTATATACGATGGCGAAAACTGAATATTTGAGCTGTTATCTGAAAATGGTTTGTCCCTATTTATGTACTGTCATGAAATCACATCAATGAAGAGTAGAATACATGCTCTACAGAGTTTTGGAGCATAACAAGGACTCTAGCTAACCGGTGTGGGGCATATCACCCTCTCTTCAAATTGGAAAATTTTTAAATTATCAAATATATTTTTATAATTTATGTTTCTTTCCTATTAAATTTATGGGATTTGTCAAATGTATATACGGAAGTTCGACGTAAATTATATTATAATAACAAAGTATGAGTATATTATGCATATGCATACTAACCATATATAGATGTTCCAATCAGATTCTGGAAGAAAATGGGTATTGTATTACTAAACTAGTACTCAAAACTTCCTGTAAACATATGAAAAACAGACACATAATAAATGTATGTATAAGAAAAATCAGTTTGGACTTTTTTTTTCTTTAGTTTTTCAACTAAACTATAATGACGCACAGCAATTATGGAAAATGTTGTGCTCAATGTAATAAAAAAAATACGACGTGGCGCCTGGTGATGGGGCACTCTTTTTAGACGCTTCAATGCCTCCCCTACTGTCTGAAAAATTTCTACAAAACTTTTAACGCACATATTTATTTCGTTCGAGTTTTTTTTCGTCTTTTCTTTGCTTAATTTGCATTCATTAAGACTGAAAAATTTCAACAAATTCATTTGAATTCAAGAAGCATGTGGGAGAGTTAACGAGAGAGGATATTTTACCTGACTTGTATAAAAAAATATGATGGGAGCTACTAAATTTAGGGTAGCTTGTGAATAGGAGTCTAAGCCCAATTAGAGTCTCAAATTGGCATAAATGGATCGGTGATTTGCATTATCATGTTGGGCAAAGCAACTTATACAAACTTATAAGTTGTTTTAAGATTTATAAGCTTTGAAATTTTGTTTGATAATTTTTTTCACACCTTAATTCCTAATTTTAGTTCGGGATATTTTATTGTTTGAAATAATCTTATTTTACAATGATGTGTTTAAAATAAAAATATATAATTATGATTTTTATTTTTTATGAGTTGAGTATAGATTAATAAATTTTAATTTGAAATAGTATTTTTTTTGTTCGTAAACATTATTTATATAAAATTGAAAAGTAGTTTTAATGATTTATTAAGTCTAAACATATTTTTATTTTATGATAACTAAAATTCAAAAACTATTTAATTTTAAGAGAGTCCGATTGGATTTGAGGTCCAGGACAAGGCGGGACGGGTCTTGGAATTCGGCCAAACCCGAATCGGATCCACCCTTTTGCCATCCCTATTTTCACATGATTCAAGTTGATTTATATGTTCATTTCTTTTATTATTTTTTATTGGTTTCCCTCTCATAAATTATTTTTTAAACAATATTTGTTTCCAACTTTTCCCCATCATAGGCACTTAATTATGCTCTATGTTTGCCCCACCATGTCTGTAAAAGCTCATCCGAATTCCACTTGCTTTTGCGCTCTGTCTAATGTTTTTTTCCAATTAATTATTAGTAAAAATAATGTTTTTATACGTCTGCCTACAAGATGAATTAAGATAATTTAAATTCAAGTGTAATATATAAAAAAAACATATAAATTTATCCACGAAAAAGTATATCTAACCGTCGATAAATTCGATTATAACAATGATAGATCTAATGTCTCGTGTGTTGTCACACGAGACTGATCGATAATGATCAGGTCCATATGGCCTTACCTGAAAGGTATGACTTAGATTTTCTCTAATTGTATTTCCTAATACTATGTGACCAAATTTTTCCTAGTTAAAAGGAAAATCCGAATAAAAGGGTAAGATCGAATTATCCCAAACTCTATTGTCCCTTTTACATTATTGAGCCCTATTTGAACACATAAACTCCTGTGAGACGGTCTCACGGGTCAATTTTGTGAAAACGGATATTCTATATTGGTTACCCACGAAAAAATATTACTTTTTATGACAAATATATTAATTTCTATTGTAAATATGGATATGATTGATCCGTCTCACGAATAAAAATCCGTGAGAACGTGTTATAAAAGACCTACTCCTAATTGAATGGACTGGAATCTAGAACATGTAAAGTTCCTCTCAATGAAAATTCATAGGTGTGCCCCTCCAAGTTTTGTTTTGTTCTATGATTGACTTAGTTGTAAGCAAGAAAAAACATTTGCATGTTGATATATATATATATAAAGTTTTCTTTTTTTATTTTATTTTGTTTTGCAAATTAATTTCATATGATTTTTCTACGACATTTATATATTTATAATTAAAATCTTTAAGATTTAATTCATTTGTTCTTCCACTTTTTCATTGGTTAGTAGCCTAGTAGGTAAAGTTTGAGGGATGGGATATTAGATTGACGTTTAGCTAACTTTATTTCAAAATAAACTAAAATCTTGAAAATTAGAGATCCCAAAATGGATGGTAGTCTTCTTTCAAAAAGTAGTTGAATATGCTGTATTTACTTTTGAAATATTAATTATCTCCTCAAAAGACATTCATTAAATTTTTATAATAATAATAATAATTAAATTAGAAACAAGAAAATCAATTCAGAAATAGAAAAAGTTAAAGACATTGTTTTCCAAAAGTAGGGCTTTGTTTCAAGTTGAAATAGCAATTAGATTGGTTTTCGGTTTGAAACTTACAACTTATGTTCAAAATCGAATCGACCTATACATACAAATATGTTGTGTTAAGTAATCGAAACTTTTTAAATTAATTTTAATGAATAAAAATCTTTTTCGCTCCGTTTAGCCTTATGAAACAGAAATAGAAATGCACAAATCAAACCAATGTATGTATAGGTCGATTCGATTTTGAACATATCAAACCAATGTACAACCTTACCGATCCTCCTAAGATTATGACACGGAATTTTCATAAATAAAGTCGGGCATTATATGTATGTAATAATTAATAATTCCCATATATGATCGCCATAAAAAAATACATGTGATATGGAAAAAAAGTGGTCTAGCTAGCTTAGCTACTTTCCCTTTTTCTCACATCCCACGATGTGTGGGTGCTTTTGCTTTGGAATTGGACTGCAAAATTTGACATAAAGGCCATCCCACAATAACGCCCGGGCCATAAGATTGCCAATTCCATCTTCTTACCAACTCACTATTATACTTTTTAACGAAACTTTGGTGCTTTCATATTTACATAGTCACGACCTGAAATCGGGGTCAGGAGACATTCGGTGTTGTTTCATGATCAAATAATCGTAAGATAACGAGTATCGTAGTAAATCAAATAATCAAACTAGACTAACTAATTCATAAAATAGATAATTGTCTCTATAAATGATTGAAATCAACAAAAATGCATAAACATACAATGATAAACAAAAAATAATGTAAAAAATGTGTGCTTATCCATGAAATAAGTGTTGGAGTATTGTTTTCTCACACTTAATGCGCAATGGAAGTTTAAAAATTTTCATTCTGACATTCAAAATGTTTCTTGGACGTTGGTTTTAAAGCATTCATAGGACGTCTAGAATATTTATTTTGGCGTTCTAAATTTTGGACACCAAACTATTCCAGATTTTAAGCGAAGATAGTCATTATTGTAAATCTCTTTGAACGGATCTTTCTCCTTCTTCGGTCGTCAAATAAGTTCAACGATCAGAGACTGAATTCTTCGTATAGATCGCACTAGAGATCTAAACAATTTAGCGTCAAAATTAGATTGCCGGAATTTTACGAATTTGGCAGTCTTGCGGTGATGTCGAGACGATGACGTGATGGAAGAGGGTGACCGAATTTTTCCTTACAAAACTAAAGGGGTGGCCGAAATTTGCTTCTAGGATATGAGGGAGAATTGCGTGTGTTTTTCTTGTTTGGTTATATATGTATTACATCTATGAACACATACTAATATAAATATATATATGTATAGACATATATATATATATATAATTAAATAATATTATCTACTTTCTTTATTAATTGTCAATTAATTAATCAATTCTAGATCACTCTCGAATATTTCACGAGAAATATGTACATATAGTAATCATCACCACAAACATTATTATTTAATTAGTATATTTTAAATTTACTAAATAACTAATTGTGAATTCATTATAACCATGATCGATGACCAGATTGCGCCGATGTATCGAGTGTACAAATCTTTTAATATATGAAAATTGAAAATTTCGAAAGACAAAATTTCCAATGATCCATTTTTGGCAGTTGCCAGCTTTGTGAACCACTTTATTAAAACAGATAGTTACTTGCAATTAAGCTAACTTCAACAATTTCAATTACATGGAATCCACTTATAAACTCCTTTATAAGCAATCTGTTTGATCTCCATCAAACTATAATCACCAAATTCAACTCCTTGAATTTGATTATCTCGACAGGAACACAAAATCTGATACTTGTGTGATCCTCAATAGTTCAGGGATACAGCTAGCTGTGGGTTCACAACTACATTGTGATTCTAAATAACATTTATTCTTATACATGCTTATCCTAATTAGTCTCATTCTTTTCATCAACCCCTTGATCAAGAATGTCAGAACTCAAGTCTGAGCGTACTCATCAGAACATGGCAAGAGCATCTAGTAGCATAGCCACATGATCCCCTATGTATCACTGATAGTTCATGTAAGAACTTTAAGTTATGTTAACGTACAGTAGAGTCCATTCGACTCATAATCCCGATCGAATATGCTATCATTGGTATATCGATAGTTACAAATGAATTCGATAATGATGTGATGTATCTTTGAGTAATTATAGTGACATGGTATGTGCAACTAGAAAAACACTTTCTCTAAAGCATATGTCTTGCTCTGCCAGAGACTCCTTGCACTATTAACTCATCATATTACATAGTATCTTCACCCATGGGCAAATAGTGAATCGCGACTACAATGCTTGGCTCCTACTTATTTTGAAACTACACCCAACCTCGCTATCTAATGACCCTCAATGGACTCGATAAACGAAACAGAGTGCAGTTCTAATAGGTAGAGCCTCTATGTTGTCTCGGATCAAGGACTAATGATGTACAACCATAACTACATATTTTTCCACTCAATAAGTGATAACCACTTGGAAAGTTCGATGGAGAGTTGTTTTGTGCATCATATGATGATCAGTCGTCTGTATGAATAGACATCTTCATACTCTTACCAATGAAACACGACGTTTACATCACAAATGCTAGTCTCAAGCTCAAGCGACATTTATCCTTATTTTAGGTGGTTGATTCGACTAAGAACCTGTTTAGAATATACGGTACATGTCCTAATGCGTTTCGTGATCTTATATTGTGAGACATACCTCATTATACCTATTGTATGTTCAAGATATTTATCTATGCAGCTTGAAGGAGAATACATATAAAGTAAATGTCACAATTAGATAAAACCATAAAATATTATTAAAATAAATATTATTTTTACATAAGAATTAATAAAGTTCAACCCACAAGTTAGTTCGCTCGACACCTACTCTAACAATGAGGCTGCATCACCATCCTTAGAAGTGTTCTTGCTCCTCGAGATTATATGAGTTATTTTAAAACTTGAAGAGTAGGTCTCGCGAATCTTTATCTGTGAGACTAGTCAAACTTTATCGATATTAACAATAAAAATTAATACTCTTAGCATAAAAAGTAATACTTTTTCATGGATAACCCAAATAAGAGATCCGTCCCACAAAATACGACTCGTTAGACCGTCTCACACAAATTTTTGCTGACTTCAAAATGCCAACACCGCCAACTGGAGAAGCCTGTTGGTCTACCATGTGATTATTTATCCAACATAATCCAAGGCAGGTCAAGATGTCAAAAGTTCCAAGTTTTTATGATCTATATTAACTGTTTTATTATGATTTTTCCACATCTCGTGTCACGATTAAAGCATTTTTATTTTTTCAATCGACATAACATTAATATTTTTGTAGAACCGAGCGTTTGTCGTTTCACCAAAAATTATAGTCAATGATAATGACGCAAGTTAAATATTTTAAACTATACAACACAACTCATGTTTCACGTTTAGATTGCGCTACCAACAAGTACGAATGCACAATTATTGCACCCGACCGTTCTTATACAATTATAACATGAATCAATTTGTTACAACTATATTCATATATAGGTGCCGAAATTTATATTCTAATATTGTTTTACAAGTATATTCGAAACCCGTCATACACTTTAGAAAATTAAAAATAGACGAAGCAAAAAAAACAAATGTCAACTTGAATCATACATAATTGAGGATAGGTACAGTCAATTAACAAGAAAAAGAAATCTTAATTTTAAATTTAAAATTTAATTGAGGTGGTAGTAGTTCGAATTATTCCATCATTTTCCAATATCTTGATTGACTTTGCAATAAAAAAGAAAGAGTAGGTCTCTTATGAGACGGTCTCACGAATCTTTAACGATATTAACAATAAAAAGTAATACTCTCAACATAAAAAATAATACTTTTTCATGGATGACCCAAATAAGATACTCGTATCACAAAATAGAACCCATGAGACCGTCTCACACAAGTTTTTGCCAAAAAGAAAATTCATTTTCAAACTAATGTTGTTTACCAATAAAGTTATTAATTTTCTTCTTTTTGATTATTTCTTTGGAAATAAGTAATTGTATTTTTTAATTTTAATGATAATATTGTCACAGTTACATTTGATACAAGAAATCGGCGCAGAAGAATAATTATACTATATGACTATATCTAACAAAATTGATTTTTTTTTTTCAAATTTTGTCGATAATTTGTAAGGAAATAAATTTTTCTACCTTTCTAAATCGATTTTTATTATATTAGATCTGAATTATTAGTGATATACGAATAATTTATTCTTAAAAAAATATAAGTACCATCATTATATATTACATAATATGAATTATGAGTGATTCTTATATTTTGGATCTAAATAATCAGTTTTATGTGTTTCTTAAACTTATGCAACTTCGGCTTAATTTAGACGAAATCCAAAAGCTAATGGGTTGTTGATTATGTTTTTACAGAGACAAAAAATTGTGTGAGATGGTCTCACGGGTCGTATTTTGTGAAACAGATCTCTTATTTGAGTCATCCATGAAAAAATATTACTTTTTATGCTAAGAGTATTACTTTTTATTGTAAATATCGATAGAGTTGACCCGTTTCACAGATAAAGATTCGTTAGACCGTCTCACAAGAGACCTACTCTTCTACAAAAATAATTATACTAAAAATTTAATATTAAAATCAATTATTTAAGAAAGATAACTCACTTTGATTTTTCATTTTCTTAATTTTATTTTCAAACATTACCAACTACTGATTATTTTTTATCCCTTCTTCAAAATTTATAGATTTTATCAATTCTTTAAAATTTACAAACACTTCCTAACTATCTTCTCATTTCACACTTAGTATGTGAACCATATTATATATATAAATTTTAAATCATGTGACTCCACATTGAGTTCTTATATAATATAACATGAATTATCAATCGTGTGCCAATAAATTAAACTGATATTAATGATCATGTAATGCACTAGTAATAAAAAATTAATTCAATATTTTTTTTCACTGAGGAAAATTAATTAAAGAGTTGTTTTTGCATCAAACTCCTCTAAAATATCGAAAACTCGTACTTTTCCTATGTGAAAATTAAATAGGCATTTTAGACCTTAATTTTTTTTTTTTATAAAAATTGCACGAACACTACTTGCACCAGCTGAAAATCTAGAGAATTGAAGTATTTTGATGATATCTCGTAGATCAGTGATCAAAATGACTAGTAGACAAAATGATTTGAAAGAAAATTCAATTTCTTACAAATAATATTTCAGTCTAGACTAGTTCGTATGTTATCTATGCTAACTGAACGCTGTAAGATCTAGCTAGATGACACAAATACGACAACAAACAATGTCTTGTTAGTATAGATAGAATTCTAACTAGTCATTTTATGTGTTCAACAATACACATAATTACTTTATTTACCAGAGTCGTATTTGCAACGCTGTGAGAAACATTGGAAGATAACAGAAAGTCGAGGAAACAGACAGTTGCAAATTTCAGAAAATATTATGTGTTCAACAATACACATAATTACTTTATTTACTATATTATTTCGATAATTATGGATTAGTTTGAGTTAAACATTAAAGAAAAGGGAGGAGACTGGAGAGTATAACATCTTCAAAAAAAATAGAAGCATAGAAATTTTACCAGAGTGGTTGAAGTTTGGCACATGAGAAAAATAAAGAAGAAATAGGAATTTTTATATAAAACTTAAAAATATAAAATTCTACCCTAATTTGGCGGGTCAGCCCGTCCCTGTTTAGACCCGCCCCGTCTTGGCCCACAACCCAAACGGGCTCAACCCGTTTGGCCCGCCTCCAAACGGGCTGCTATTTTATCAACCCAACCCGCTCAATTTTTATGGCGGGTCGGGCCGGCCCGACGGGCCTGACCCAATTTGACAAGTCTACTATATACATATATAGGTGTCGAAATTTATATTCTAATATTGTTTCACAAGTATATTCGAAACCCGTCATACACTTTAGAAAATTAAATAGACGAAGAAAAAAAAATGTCAGCTTGAATCATACATAATTGAGGACAGGGACAGTCAATTAACAAGAAAAAGAAATCGTAATTTTTTAAAATTTAATTGAGGTGGTAGTAGTTCGAATTATTCATCATTTTCCAGTATCTTGATTGACTTTGCAATAAAAAGAAAGAGTATGTCTCTTATGCGATGGTCTCACGAATATTTATCTATGAGACGAGTCAATTTTACCGATATTCACAATAAAAAATAATACTCTAAGCATAAAAAATAATACTTTTTCATGGATGACCCAAATAAGATACTCGTATCACAAAATACGATCCGTGAGACCGTCTCACACAAGTTTTTGCCAAAAAGAAATTTCATTCTCAAACTAATGTTGTTTACCAATAAAGTTATTAATTTTCTTCTTTTTGATTATTTCTTTGGAAATAAGTAATTGTATTTTTTAATTTTAATGATAATATTGTCACGGTTACACTTGATACAAGAAATCGGCGCAGAAGAATAATTATACTATATCTAACAAAATTGATTTTTTTTTTCAAATTTTGTCGATAATTTGTAAGGAAATAAATTTTTCTTCCTTTCTAAATCGATTTATATTATATTAGATCTGAATTATTAGTGATATACGAATAATTTATTCTTAAAAAAATATAAGTACCATCATTATATATTACATAATATGAATTATGAGTGATTCTTATATTTTGGATCTAAATAATCAATTTTACTTGTTTCTTAAACTTATGCAACTTCTGCTTAGTTAAGACGAAATCCAAAAACTAATGGGTTGTTGATTGCGTTTCTGCAAAAATAATTATACTAAAAATTTAATATTAAAATCAATTATTTATAAAAGATAACTCACTTCTGATTTTTCATTTTTTTCAATTTCGTTTTCAAACATTACAAACTACTGATTATTTTTTTATCGCTTCTTCAAAATTTTATCAATTCTTTAAAATTTACAAACACTTCATAACTATCTTCTCATTTCACACTTAATATGTGAACCATATTTTATATATAAATTTTAAATCATGTGACTCCACATTGAGTTCTTATATAAGGCAAAAATTTGTGTGAGACGATCTCACGAGTCGTATTTTGTGAGACGGATCTCTTATTTGGGTCATCCATGAAAAATTATTACTTTTTATGCTAAGAGTATTACTTTTTATTGTGAATATCGGTAGAGTTGACCCATCTTACAGATAAAGATTTGTAAGACCGTCTCACAAGAGACCTACTCCTTATATAACATAACATGAATTATCATTCGTGTGCCAATAAATTAAACTGATATTAATGATCATGTAATGCACTAGTAATAAAAAATTAATTCAATATTTTTTTTTCACTGAGGAAAATTAGTTAAAGAGTTGTTTTTGCATCAAACTCCTCTAAAATATCGAGAATTTATACTTTTCCTATGTGAAAACTAAATAAACATTTTAGACCTTAATTTTTTTATAAAAATTGCACGAACACCACTTGAATCAGCTGAAAATCTAGCGAGTTGAAGTATTTTGTTGATATCTCGTAGATCAGTGATCAAAATGACTAGTAGACAAAATGGTTTGAAAGAAAATTCAATTTCTTACAAATAATATTTCAGGCTAGATTAGTTCGTATGTTATCTATGCTAATTGAACGCTGTAAGATATAGCTGGATGATACAAATACGACAACAAACAATGTCTGTTTAGTATAGATAGAATTCTAACTAGTCTAACAAGTCTCATATATGACTTGGAGCAAATTTAGTTTTCTGTTAACTGTTATATTTCTAATCATTTTGATAAGTGGTTTATGAGATATCATTAAAATATTTAAACTCGTCAGATTTTCGGCTGATGCAAGAGATATACATGCCACTTTTAATATTAGTTAAGATATAAGATATTTATTTAATTTTCATATGAAAAAAGAGAGAGCATATTTTCGACATTTTAAAGAGGATTTGGTGAAAAAACTGTTAATTTATGAAATCATTAAAAAACAGGCGAAAGGGCAATCAATTAATTTTAAAAGGTTGCAATATTCGATTTGTACAAAGCACACCCGATTCTACTCACAAAAACGAAAAAGTGAAAAATAAAATAAAATATGATATTACAATAAAAATAATTAATATTCATAATTAAAACGTGCTTACTCCAAGGCCATTTACATTAGAGAAACCCAACCAAATCTTGTCTGTACGGTAAGTACGTCCGCCGCTTCACCCCGCCGTCTCTGGTATACGGCGACGTGGCCGGAGGATGTTCCGCCGCAGATTTCACCTTCACAGCACCCGCCTCCGTTTCTTTAGTTTTATATTCACTTTCTTTTTTTATGCCGCTGTTACTAGTAGTCAACAAAACGACACCGTCTTTGCTTCCCTCACTGTGGCTCCTATGCAAAAAGTCCTTCAACTTCCACCTCTTCGAACTAGACCCCGTTGAGCTGCTCTTAAGCGGCGTCGCCTCCTTCGGCCTCCACACGCAGTACGTCTCCGCCGGGACTCCGTCGAGTTCATCCGCGTCTGAAGAGGAGCTCGACGAAGTCGTTGCCGTTTCTCTTTCCTCAATGAAAAGCTTCCTCAACGAAAGCCGAATCGGTTTCGTTCCCTTTTCTTGGAGAACCTCGTTCTGAATCTTATCTCCCCCGATCAACAAATGAGTTTCGAAAACCGGGTAAACGGGTCTGATCTTACCGTCGCAGAAGATCTCGTCTGCAGAAATCGGCGACGATTCGGAACCTTTAGTAGCAAACTCGAATTCCTCATCCTTATCATCGTACTCAGCTTCCCTTTGGATGGACTGGAAATCCTCTTTCCTTTCAGAGTAAAATTCATCGTATAATTCATCATAATCGTTCCCCGCCCGAAATTCTTCAACGACCCGAGCTGCTATTTCGACAAGATTGGTGTTAGAATAGCTGTTGAAACTGGGAGAAAGCGAGGATACCTCTCCCGCCTGCATTTCTTCCTTCAGGTTGGGAAAATGGCGGAACACGTCGAATGTAAAAGAGAAAGAGAGAGAGAGTGCAGGCTAGCATACGAGATTATATAGCAGCGAAATACATAGTAGAAATTTTAAGAGGAAATCAGGAAAATAAAACGCAATCGCGCCACGGGAAGAGTGTGATTGGGTGTGGTAGGGTGCAGCATTATTTGGTAGGGTAATTATTTGGTGATAATATTTGTGCATGTGACTCCCATTGCTTTTTTGGGACATACACAAACTCAAATTTGTTTCATGTCTGATTTAGGTATTAGTTCTTGAAGCTCGAGTTAAAAGAAAATTGAGCCAAAACAAAAGTTATATTTCGAGTACTCAAAACTAAATATTTGATTTTTATGGATGAAAGTGAAATGTATTTATCGAAGATTAACTCGATATTAAGAGCCTAAAAATACAAAAATCCTTAACTAGAAGTGATCCAATGTCAAGTGATTAATCTAATGACATTTTGCTTAACATATAATGTGTGTATTCAAATTTTCACAGGGGTGTCACTTGAAATTTTATTTTTCTAAATGAAAAAATTGTGTAGATCATTTAGGTGAGAAAGAGAAGATTGACTTTAGACCATTCATGTCTTTTGAATTCCTTGCTTGGTTCATACGTAATGATCCCTGCTTCACACGTACATTATATTTTTAATGTTTTCCCCAAAACTAATTACAAATTGACGAACTCCGGAAAGACTTAATCCATTCACTTTTGGCCTTAGCGACCTGATCAAGTCATGTAGTAGATGGATATTTGATCAATAATTAGTATTTTGATTTTCTTTGTCATTATTTTTTTAGACGAGCATGTCATATATGGTTTACCCAGTGCAGTTTATCTGACTAACATGATTTAAAGACTATTACGTTAATCAAAAGTTTACCCAGTTAACATCAAATGACAACAGTGGTAGATTCCCACGTCATAAAATAATAATAATAAAGAGCGATTCTAAACTTAATTTTACATAATGGCCACACGTAAGAATTTGTATTCAAAAATATTTAAGTATAAATTTTATTTTGTAAAGCGTATTTACATGGTCTATTACCTTCTTTCATCAGCTTTTTTTCCTTGAAATTTTGGTGCAATGTCAAGGCTCGGCTAAAATCTCGATCTACCAGGTTGTAGGCTATCATTGGATAGATTATTCCTACAATCATTCCTGCACAGAGATTTCCTGAGATAGTTCACAGTACTTGAATCTTGAATGTTCCCATTCTTTTATTGCATATAGCAGTATCAATGGGTGAATCTATTCCTTCTTTGAAAGTAGCTTTTATCATAATTTGGATTGCTCCAATATGAATCCAGAACATAGTCCTTGCTACTTCTATCTTGAGTTTTTGTAATTCCTCCTTAATTTCTTCGGAAAGAATTAACTGCATCTCCATTCTATTTCCTGTAAGTTCCATCGGAATTGCCATTTCCCTTCTAGAAACTTTATAGATTAGATGATGCTTTCTGCTTCTTAGGCCAAGACTGCCTAAGAACTTTTCTACATGTCCTGCAGAGAATCCTTAATATCTCTGAAGACTAGGATTTTCTCTCATGATTCTTTGAACCATATTATGAGATATTGTAGTCTGACTGAAAAATCCAGACAAGTATTCATGTATTTCTTGTCGAAACACCTCGTCTTCAGTCAGATTTCGATTCAGTTCCATCAGATTCTCCATGACTTAAGACTTCTTCTTCTTCATATATACTTTCATCTGAGGCAATGTCCTCAAATCGGTATACCTGAATAAGATCTTGGTAATAAACTGCTTCTTCAATGTCCGGGGTTGGATCGAAACGTTTAATACCTCTTTTTTCATTTTCTGGACAATTAGTCGAGATTTGACATCTTGCTCCACATGTCCAGCAGTTACAATCGTTGAAACTTTCATTAGCTCGAGTATGAGCTCTTCTGAAAATTTTCTTTGTAGGTATTCTTCATGTGCTTCGAGATGTACTCGATGCTTGGGATGATATCCTAATTCTTGATGGTCCACTTCTTTGTCCAGATTTGTAAGATCTGGCTTTCTGTCTAGACCATACTATTCTTGGTTTCCAAGAACTTCTTCCACTTCGGGCATAAGGATGATTCCTGAAACTTTTCCTCTTATGCTTCTGTGGTTTACTTCCAATAATTGTTGGAAGATCATTTTCCTTACAACACAAAGGAGTTCTTTTGTTGATATCCCTTAAGCGTCTGTAATTCTTTTGTAATGCTGCCATATAACACCATTCTGCCAATTTTCCTTTGAGAAAAAGGCTCTCCGTGCCAACATATCTGGATTACTAGGTACGTATTCCCTTATGAGCATTTCTCTCCAAGGACTTGGCATTTTTGCGAAGAAAAGCTGCATCGCTATGTCTTCTTCGACTCCTGAATTCCATCTATATTTAGTGAATAACATAATATTTTCATCCACCAAACATATGTCATGTAATTCAAGACTATACAGAGTTTGAGTATATTTCTTCCTCTTCTCTGTATCTTGACTGTTAAAATAGTCTACCCCTATAAATTGTGCTTTAAATAGGGTAGCCATTTTTTCGGCTATCTCGCTCAGAGATTCTTCGGCCAGGACTGACTCTTTCATTTCTAATGAATTCATGTCCCAAGCAATTTTCACTGATCCCATAAGACTCAATTCTAAAAGTTTAATGAATCCTTCTTTGTTGAGATCAAGTGTTCCTGCTGCGATTCTCATAGCAGATGTCCAGTCATCTATGCGATCTTCTCTGTTTTTGAAATCTAATACATCAAGATTAAGCATCACCCCATAAGGATGTATATGATCTAAAACAGTTTTCCCATAAGGTGTTTGGTGCAAGGAAATTTGACTTCTCCTTGTCCTTGTTTCTGCTGGGTGTGATCCTCCACCAGTATGGAAATCGGGGTGAGATTCTCTCATGTTTACATTCTGAGATCCCACACTTTCCCTTGGTGGTTCCTGAGAAGATGACCAGGTTATAGCCGGTGGTTCAACTCCTACTGTGTTCATCTTCAGATCTACAACTTTGAGATTTGCGAAAGATTCCGCAAGTTCTTGTAGATCCTCTAGACCAATCCTTTCTAAGGTTGTCACAGATTTAATTAGATTGATCATCTTTTCTTCTTCAGTCAAAGGTTTTGACAGTACTCTGGCCTTCCCTTGTTGAGGTAACAAAGGTTCAGTACCAAATGATGGTGGTAACCATCCTCCTGAAGTTCTTTTACTAGAACTTGGTTGTTGTTCTAGTTTTTGCTACTTACTATAATAGCACTTATGTCAGGCCTCGATAAAATATTTTTTAATACAAACATTCCAAAGATTTCTATCTACTTAAACAATTCACACAAGTGAGACTCTAACTCAAAATCATTTGGATTTGGAGTATTGACATAACTTTTATTTTTTTTATTATAATTATTGAGTATTATTTTTATTGTGGTGGTGTCGAAATTAATAGGGTAATTTACAATCAATACCCAAACCAAACATGAATCGTTTCCAACTCCCTGGTAAGAGAATTTTTCTTTAAAAATGACACAAATTCCCTTATTCCCTATTTGATTTTAATTGATCCCCGCGCTTTCAAAATGGTATCAGAACCTAAGGTTAATTTATTTCAAACACATGATTTATTATTATAAAGAAACTAAAATGTTTGAGAAGGAGAATTTTGAAAGATTATGAACCCGAACTTAGGTTCGAGAAAAATAATTTACAAGGATTATTCCAATAGTTTGGAATATACACAAGAGCATCTAAATATTGTTAGATATCAGGAGCAGAAAGGGAAACCTCAGCACCCTCAGGTAAACTTATGATTCAAGCAAATAAGTTTATGAAAATAGTACTAGATTTCTCTAAGCTCTCTTCAGATTTTAGAGAAATTCAAAAAACAGTACAAAATTATGGCAATATTCTATACTTTGTACCTCAACGAGTTGAAAAAATCCTTGAAAACCAGGAAAAAATTCTTGGAATATTAAAGGATATTCAGATAAGAATTCATATGCTCTATCTAATACACATCATTCAGAATTGTTTATTAGAAATGAGTTCATTGAAATACCTGAGATATTTGGAAAAGTTGCCCAGGCAATTTATCCAGAAAGAGTTGAGTTTCCTTTAATACAGGAAACAGATATCCAAATACAAGACAAACCGATTCTACAAAGGAATCAAAGTCTTAGATTGGAATCAAGAAGACTATCTTTTCAGGGAGATAGAATTACTAGTCACAGGTGGGGGAAGACACCAGTCCAAGAAACCCAACAGGAGCTAAAATTTTTCTACAATAGGAAAACTTAGATGCCCAGAAGGATGGAAAAAAGTAGAAATAGTATTTGATATTACTAAACAAAGGAATCAATTTCCTTGTAATACCATATACTATTTGGAACAACCTACGATAGGAACTTACCAGGACTGATTAATATCGGAGAATTGAAAGTTCATATTCAAGGAATTCCAGGGAAAGAATCAGATAGACTGATTCTTGGACTAGAGTTTCTCGAGGAACACAAACCTTGGAAACGTCTAGAATATGGAATGGAGTTTATGGCAGAGGACAAAATGTGGAAAATCCAATGACCACAAGCTTATTCTCTATATACATTCCAGTAGGAATGTTATATGAACAACATAAGGCAGAATATTTTGCCGCTTATATTGATTCAGGTGCTGGAATATGTACAACAAAACAAGGAGTTTTTCCTAATAATTTGGAAGAAGAACTACCAAAGATTGTTGGAAGAGATTTTTCAGAAGAATCTTAATCTTATGCAAAGGGATTAAGATGACTAAAATCATGATTGGCGGTGCTGGACAGACACCTTGGTACAAGGTAAAAACAACACCAATTTAATTTCATGATACATGAGCTGATATTTTGCTAGGAAATAATTTCATACAAATGTTCAAGTCCTATACTCAAGAAAATGAGACTAGACGATTAGTGTTCACAACACCCTGTGATCACAAAATCATAGTCCAGAGACTACGAGAAGCATTTTACAGAAAATTGCCGATCCAGTTTCGCAGCAAGCGTGGTGATGAAGAAAAACTTCTGAACCCAAAAATGAAAGATTCAAGACGGTTTAGAGAAACAATGCTCCAGTTAAGAGCAGATAAAGAACTCCAACCAGAAGATATAGAATGCCTTAAGATAACTCTGAGAATGAAGTAGAGTTTGAATCTAAGGTATCATTGGAAGATGTCAAGAAGAGGATCAAAGAAAATTACAATGAAGATCCCTTGGCATGGTGGGGCAGAAATCAACTCAAAGCTTGCCTTAAAATTAAGGAAGGCAAAGAGTATGAATTTGTCCGTTGCAAGCCTATCCCAATGAACATAATTGATCAAAGGGATATGCATATTATAATCAAGGAACATTTAGAACTTTTTTTATCAAAGCAGGAATGTAATCATATAGCAGTCCAGATTTTCTGGGAAGAAATCATGGTGAGATAAAACGAGAAAAACCCAGACTGGTTATTAATTATCAAGAAATTAATAAGATTCTAGAATTTGATGGGTATTTTATACCTAGTAGAGAATACTTGATTAGTTGCATACGCAACGCCAAGATATTCTCTAAATTCGACTGTAAGTATGGATTTTATCAAATTCGGATGCAGGAAGAAAGCAAGAAATTCACAGCTTTCTCCACACCTCAAGGACATTATATTTGGGAGGTATTACCAATGAGATTGACTAATTCACATCAGATATTTCAAAAGAAAATTGATAATATTTTTAAAGATTATTTTAAATTTGTGTTTGTCTATATTGATGATGTTTTAATAGTATCTAAAAATATGGAAGAACATGTCAAGCATTTAGGAATTTTATCTAATGTTTGCAAAAAAGAAGGACTGTTTTTATCTGAAAAGAAAGCAGTCATTGCCACAAGAAATATTGAATTTCTAGGAATAGAAATCGACGAGTCTGTAATAATTTTGCAAGATCATATTGTAGAAAAAGTGCAAAATTTTACAAACGAGTTAAAAGAAAAGAACAACTTCAGAGTTTTCTAGGAGTTGTTAATTTTGCTGGGATGTTTATTAAAAACCTAGCAAAACACAGGAAAGTGTTTAGTCCATTATTGAAAAAAGATGATCTGGTATTGTATACCGATGCCAGTGATCATTGGTGGGCTGCAGTTTTAACAAAGCTCACACCCGATGGAGAACAACCATGCAGATACTGTAGTGGTTTATTCTCAGATGCTGAAGCCATCAGATGACATATCAACGAGAAAGAATTTTATGCAGTAAAAAGGGCTTTTGAAAAATGGCCATTATTTTTATTTGCAAAAAAATTCACTTTGAAAGTTGATAACACACAGATGAAAGCTTTCTTAAGGAATAGAATAGAATCTAAACCTGAGAAGGCAAGAATATTAAGATGGCAAACTTTATGTCAAAATTATATTTTTTATATAATTATTATTAAATATCATGAAAATATTCTTGCAAATTTTTTAACAAGAGATGGACAGCATTGACATTGATACTATCATCAAGATGCAGAGGTATTTGAGGGAACACCTTGAAATGCTTCAAACCGAGTTCAACAAGTTAGCACTAAACGCAGAAATTGCGGGAAGGCTTCAACAAGATGATAAGAGAATTGTCTCTGATCGAATTACAGGATGTTTATAGGCATACACTCAGTTATGGTCTGTAACGCAAAGACATATCCTCCAAGGCATTGAGAAGCCATTGGTTTCCCGAATAGAGAGTTTTCGACTACATGACTCTATACATAGAGCAGGGGATTCAAGTACCCCAAGCACAAGTGTTAAGCCGGGATCATCTTCTGATGAGTCGGCCAAAGCAAAAATTGAAACTCCAGATTTTAATCTTGAGTCTTCAAGTCAACCCTTCACCTCGGGGATTGAAGAGGGAGAGATCAACCTTAGACCCAATACTGACAGGGGCAAAGCTAAGGTTGGTACTAATGAAACTGCAATTTCTCCATTTCAGGTTTACCAACAGACTTGGGAGAAATTAAACACAAGAATTGGCATCAACCCAGCTATGATTCGAGTTGATGTTGCAGGAAAATATCCTAGGGTATGGATGAAACAAAATTTATATCCCAAGGAGGTTAAAGCCTGGTATGAATTTGGGGATCTTGCCTCAGTTTATACTGCCTCACCTAGCTTCCCGGAGATTTCAGCCTTACCAAAGTGGATACAGGAAGCGGTACATGAAACTTGGACAAACAATGATCATTTGTCCAGAGGAGATATTCTGGAACTGTATTTTTTCAGTACAACACCACAACCAGCAGGGAAAGGTTCACACGAAGCCTTTCATTTCATCAAGTTAAGGAGGCCAGATACGAATGCTCAGAGATTCATCAAAGATCCTCCTACAAATGAAACACCCCTGGTCTCTTCATTCAATTAGATGACATATCTACCAGGAGAGCATGAGGAGTTTGGGTCTGTCTAACAGAGATGGACAAAGTCAAGTATCCATTTAAATTCTATCAAAATTCTGTAAATGGATCTTTCCTGTTAAATACGATGACAGGAAAACAACAAGCTTTGCAGAAGACTTGTTCGAAAAGAAAAAAAGAATCTTCTGTGGAACAGCAAGTTGTCGGCAAATAAAGAGACACGCCGAAAATTCTGTAATATGACACATGTAGGAAGTTGGTCGAAGAACATCTGTGCAGAATGCCAGAACCAGAAAGAGCCGGAGTTTGGTAAAGGGTTCAAGCCGAGATCTGATCGGAAACACTTTACCGAAACAAGTACAAGTGGGGAAGGACCACAATCACGTTTTCCTCGGGGACACAGAAAGCCAAAAATTCCTCGACAAAGCTAAAAGTGGACATGTGATCAACCCACTAATAAAAAGAAGGACCACCATGTGAAACACCATGTGAGTGGAATGCAAGGACCACCAATAATCGGTGGAAAAAGGACAAAGGACCATTGGATTCCCTATCTTTAAAAAAGAAAATCCAATAATAAACAAGAAAACTGGACCCAATCATATCTATAAATAAGATCAAATGGGAACTAGTAAATCACACCAGAACAAAACTCAAAGATGTATTTTACATATTTGAAAGTTTTGAAAAGAAAAATCAAGAAAAACAGAGATCAACCGGAAGCTCTTAGATGATTAATTCAACATTTTAAAGAAAAAGAAAATGAGATTTCAGCAGACATCTTACAAGCTCATCTCTACTGGATATGTGGAGAGATAAAGGAAGAAGAAAAGTTGATTTCTAGATTAATAATCTAGAAAAAGACATTTCAAGAAAGTGGAGGGACCATCTCAAAGGACCACTCAACCACTAAAGGGTCCCGAGGCAAGCTGTAAAGGCTTATCAAGATTTGGAATCCGAGTTTCAAATCCGAAGAAACCTTCTATAAATAAGGAAGGAAGAATGAAAATGGGATCATCGAACATTTCCTCATCTTCTTTCTACGAATAAATTGTAATATTTTCTTTCAAGTCTATGTGTTTTTCAAGTTTGGCTACTATAAGTAGCTAAACCAGTCTCTCCTCCTCTACAGGAGGTTTCAATGTAATAAATAAATATTTGTGTTTGAATAAAGAAAATATTTGCTCTAGCCCCTCTCATGAATTATTTTCAAAATTTTATCTTTTATTGTATACCCTAAGGTAGGAAATGAATTAGGGTTGTGCCAAGTTCTGCTGAAGGAATCTACATCAGTAACTATCGGTTGCGATCGCGTGGTTGGACTGTGAGGAGCAGTTTGTAAAATACGGTGGATATAACCCAGTGGTACTCCGGTCAAAGAGGTAAAAGATTTAATTTACTTTACGGAAGCATGATGGGTCTTTTATTACAAAAGAAAATCAATTATTAAATTATAAGGTTGAGGAGTATTTTGGATAATTAGGGAGTGGAAAGAAAGTTGTAAAGATTCGGGTATTGAATCGAAAGTCTCCCAAATTAATAGATGTGAATGCATTGAATAAAATAATCAATCTTTTCATTCAAATATACTTGGGACAAAGAAAAATGGAAGACACGACCAAACATTGATTATATTTTCCAAGAAAGAAAATGAGTGGTGGAAGAAAAACAAACGTGATTGGATTTCGTAGCTTTGTTGAAATTAACAAGAAAAAGACATAAAAACGAAATCATTGATCTAGAAACATTAACTAATTCATAATATAGTTAGTTTTCTAGAAAGAGTTTGCCCTTATCTTTGTCCAAACATGCTTGGAAACAACGATTTTCATTGGAATAAGTCAGCTACCGAAAAGTTTTGGTTTACATTTAGAAAGCATAAACATTGAAATTAGTTTATTAGGTCGTCTCCGACTCATTGTACTGCATCTATTTATGCATTGCATTCTGCAAAACGATAAATATGATGGTAACATTGAATTCCATGAGGAAAATGGATATTTCTAAATAAAACAACTAACAAATTTTTTCAGTGAATTAACAAATCGTCACTAAAATAATAATAAAATTTATATATGATAAGACAAAAACTTGTGTGAGACGGTATCACGGGTCGTATTTTGTGAGACGGATCTCTTATTTGAGTTATCAATGAAAAATATTACTTTTTATGTTAAAAGTATTATTTTTTATTGTAAATATCGGTAGGATTGACCCGTCTCACAGATAAAGATTCGTGAAACTGTCTCACAAAAGACCTATTCATATAATAATTGATTTGAATGGGTATACATTAGAAAGTAAGCAATTATTTTTGCTTCTGAATATGGCCAACTAGCTTAATAAATAATTATGAAAATCATTAAACTACCCATTGTTTGGACAACTCACCGACTAGATTTTTTGCCCTAACAAATAGACAAAATAATTCATTCTTTAAAAGTGGTTTTGAGTTGATAAATAGATTAGAGAATTCTCTTATCAAAGTCGTGAATGTCGGAGAGGGAAATATACATTAATAAACAATTATATCGTGAGATTTTGCTAATTTATAGTGTAATTTTGTCATTATTTCCTGAGATTTTGTATTGAATTAATCACGAGATTTTGATAAATTGAATTTTTTGTGTTTTAACAATTGTTGTACAAATTAATTTGGTCGTACATATATAATTAATCTTATATAATTGGATGAAAATGTTGTTTGAGTTTCTGGTTTTCAGTTCGTCGCCATAAATAATGCAGGAAAGGAATAATTATTTCCAAAATTAAGTAAATTTTGATTTATCATATCTATTACCAGTGATTAAAATTAAGCGAGAGGCCCTAGTTGCGTTTGGATGCAATGATTTGTATCTATCTAATGGAGTATTTGAAAAAACAATTTGAAATGATCCAAATAAATCAATTAGGTTATGTTTGAACCGAATGATTTGAGTTGATTTTATTTCAAATTCCACACATTATTATGAATTTAAAATAATTAGCTTCAAATTCATCCATCAAAATAAAACACAAAGTAACCAATTTTGGTGTTTAAGATAAAATATATTTTGCTATACCTATAATACACTCGTTATTTTTACATTTCTTCTCCTACTTTATAAGAGTAAAAAATAATTATTTTCTATAAAATCATTGAAATGATGTTGTTGATCTTAAACAAACAAGAAATAAATTATGATTTGTGTATCGGAAGTTAGCGCTTTGTTCAGGTGTTGTCAATACCAGTACACAACATGCAATGGAAATTTAATTATTTAACACATGTAAAATTTACTAGTCAGAACGAGTCAGATTAAATTATGCACAAGTACGAATACTTGTACAATGTCTAATGACAAAAATTCACTAGAAAAATATGTAAATCGTTTACACAAACCAATAGTAGTGAGATTAACAAAATTAAATTCCTTGACACTCCAAGGAATTAAAATGCATAAAAAACTCAAACCAAATACTAGATGAATATAAAAAAAAGGTATTGCTTAAAATCAAACGAAACCACTATTCACCCAATAATTCACGCAATGTTGTTCTTCGAGTGTCGCCAACACCAATTAGCAACACGGTAAGTATGTGAATCAATGACACAAACTCGTCATATGAAAATCTTCAACTCCGAACTTTATGTGTGTTCAGAAAAACTATGTACTCTTTTTTTCTGAATATTTCGTATATATACTTCCACAATATCTTGACCTAATTATCTTCTCATAAAACCAATCCTACAAATATGGAAACAAGAGTCTATCAGGAATAAAACTCTATTCAAATCTAAGGTACGATATGTTAGGGATAAATACCAAAAACAAATTATGTAGGAAAAATACCAAGATTAGATTAGGTCAAACAAGTCTAGAAATGCAAAATATTTATATTTCAAATTATATAAAAGACAGATTAATTAGGAATAAAATATTTTTTTCAATCGCTCGCTTTTGCATTTCTGGACACAATATCACAAAAACGACAAAAATGATCATCTTCGCATTCAGTCTAGCTCCCCCTTAGCAAAAGAGTATCTCCTTATAAATAAATGATTCATTTTAAATTCTCTTCCTGAATTAAGCAAGTTAACATAGTTTGTGAGATAGGTGTTGTTGACAGTGTTGTCAACACGAGTGCAAAACACAGAATTAAAAAAGAATTTTATAACACTTGGACCATAACATCCAAAAAAACATCCATGACAAAACAAAACTAATCAGCCATCAATCTCATCGGTATCCTCTGCTGCAGCTTCTGCATCATCATATTTATCTTCATCAACATCGGTTGTTTTTGTTACTCCTAATTTGTGTTCAGAATGACTGCCACATCCAGGAGCAACCTGTACTCGGCAATCTGGTCTTCATATATAGTGGGCGATAAAATTCTTAGCATTTTGGATCAGCTTCAATCCAAAGTCTATTTGAGCCTGCAAAACACATGGAGACACCAAAAGATAACCCTGCGGTGTTGTGGTGGAGGAGGAAGCAATGTTGCCAATATCAATGGCAACACCAGCTGCAAACCAAGGAAGATCTAATTTGCAATTTTCCTTGAAATAAGCTAGGGCAAATTTCAGCGACTCCCCTATATCTATCAGGTGTTCATCATCTTCTTTGAAAAAGCCTTGCAATTCTAGAATTCCATAGATGAGATATGAGAATGGGAGTCGAGTGGACTTCAGTCCACCTTCGGCAAACTGCTAGACAGTCTAGAACATAAGATGGCCAAAATTTAATCTGCCACTTGTTCCAATGGCATAAAAGATAAAGCTTGTGGTCGTGTCACCACTATCGTATTGGACGACGGTGTCCAATTTCTAATCACCTTCTTGTGGAGAACGGAGTAAAAGGAAGTTAAATTTGTAGCAGCAAGTCGGTGAGGTCGGATTGGAAATTTGGATATGACACCACCAGTTAGCACAGTCGTGATGGCATCAATATCAGCAGGAGGAAGGTCCGTAGCAACCGAAAGCGTCCAGTAGTATTCATTGATAATATCAGGCGAGAACTGGTAGATAGCATCTCAAACAAACACTCGTCTGAACTGGACATAGTTCACATCTACGATAGCAGCAGTGAGATTGTAGAAAAATTCTCACAAGGGCCTCTTTGGGTAGGGCATGACACAGGTCACCGTTGCGAGCAATCCTCGAGTTGTGAGGAAGGCGATCAGATTTTTCCGTTCATAGTCATCGGTATCGATATTCCTCTCATCGAAAAACTCTCTGCGTACATAGAGATGCCATCTGGCTATAGCAGCTTCAGAGTAAAAGACATTGGAGAAGGTGGTAGATAGATCATAATATTCCATGATGGTGTCGTCCATGATGTTGCCAACACCAGCGACAACATCAGCAGCAGCATCAGTCTTTTCTACGGCTGGTTTAGAGTCTTCATTAGAGGACTCTGCTTCAATGAATTATTCACTCTCAAAATCAGAGGCAGGGGAGGAACTAGAGGCAGAACCTGGATGATTCTCTTCAAATTCTTGAGCCATTTCCTGGTCAGGCTCATCATCAGACTTCTGCTCTACTTTCTTTCCGATTCTTTCCTCCTTTAACCTTTCGAGGATGTCAGCTAGTGTTTGTTCATCATCAGCGGAGGCAGACACGTTACTTGGCCCTGTGGGAAATGAACTTGAGAGCATCTCAGCAACAATTGGTTTCGAGCGAGCCACCATTTCAAAATTTTCATCATTAGAATCATCCCGAAGAGAAATCGGGGTCTAGAACATTTGTAATGAAAGAGGAGACCGGTGGTTTCTATGCTGGAGTAAAATCAGGGCCATAACCTGATTGTCGTTTAGAGCGCTTGGTACAGGCTGCAGGGGAAACGCCCTCCGCACAGCTTCATAATCCAGTGGATTTTCTATATCAATTACATTACCCAGTTCTCCTGGAGCGATGGTTTCTAGTGGGATGGCCTCTGGAGCAGCAACAACCATCTGTAGCAGATTCTTAGTGGGGAGTACTGTTGGTGGTGTTGAGGGCGGTGTTTTCACACCGGGTGGAACACTACGGATGTCAGCCATCTCACTTCTTGTATCCAATGGGTCGGATTGATTGTCAGTCATCTGTAAGATTCAGCAAGAACAAAAGGGAGTTAACACGAAAGAATTGTAAGGAGAGTGCGATTATGCGAAAGGGATAAGAGACAAATGCTGTATCAGTAAAATAATTTTAATGCAAGCACTTTCAGCATAAATAATCACATAGTGCAACGATAAAAAAACGTAATTATCACACTCCCGTAACAGACGCCCCCGAGCCCAATCGTAATATTTATGATAATTCACCCAAAACACTAATCACAGTTTTACCCCTAAATCAAACGGTAAAATTGTTGTATTGCAACGATTCCAGAAGATTATCCAGTTAAAACCCACGTTGAGTATAACCCACTGACACAAGCAATCGCAAAAATCCAAAATCTAGGTAATCAAGGTTTTTATCAACTGTCATAGGTCAGATATGACATGTCACTGCACATGATGAATTCACAGAACAAAAATCAATATGTGTGTCCTAAATATGCCTTCAATACGATGAATTATCGAAACTAAGTTGTTCTGTGTCGGAAATTGGTGTTGGGAACACCACCGTGCAACACCACTGGTTATGAGTCAATAATTCCACAAAATATTTTGGTTTAGACATGGTAGCTCCTACACTAGAAGAACGGTCTTCAAAGGACTCCTCTAGGTAGCTTTGTGAATATCTATTTTGACTTAGAAATGGTAGCTCTCACACTAGAATAACAATATTCAAATGACTCATCTAGGTAGCTTTTTCCATTTTCTTCTAATCTGATTATTTTTATTTTCTTCATCTTTTCTGTTTCTCACCAAACTGCTCAAGTTTTTCAAGTCACCATTTTCATATTGGACATGATCAGATTTCTCAATTATTTGATGATTGAGATCGAGCATAAAACACCTACAAAACTAGATTGGAAGATTGATCTCCGTCAGGGTGCACACTAGGAGATTGCCTTCACTGTACACATTACACACTTAAATATGATGATTATGATTATGCAGTATCCCTATGATATGAATCTGGCCAGACATGGCGTGCAAATGACTGGACGGAGGTTCAAGGAGGCATCGCGTCAACTCATGAGCAATCGAAAAGAGCTTGCAAGCAAGGTTCCAAGCCTTGAAGATGCATGAAAATGAGCTTGGGGGCCATAGGATCGTTGTGCGAGTGTTAAATGAAGAGGAAGGCAGAACACTTCGCGCTCGAGCGGTAAAATCCTTGTAAACAGAAATTAACAGCTGCTACATACTCAGAATCAATGGTGGATAGAGACACACAATTTTGCTTCTTGCTGTACCAAGACACAAGGTTATTCCCTAGGTAGAAACACCCACCCGATGTGCTCTTTCTATCATATAGGTCTCTGGCCTAGTCAGCATCAGAAAAACCTGCCAAATTTGTGTTTGTCTCTTGTGTGTACCACAGACGTGACTCTAGCATACCTGCAATGTATCTAAGTAAGTGTTTCACAGTTTTTAGGGGTGAAAATAAATAAAAAAAGAGATTAATTTTGAATTTACTTGGTACCCATCACACAAACAGACACTAAACATAATATCGTGGCATGTAGCAGTTAAGTACAAAACACTACCGATGATGATGTGGTATATGGTGTTGTCAACATCGTCGGCAACATCATCTTCAGACAATTTTTCACTTGACCCCATGAGAGTTTTCATATATTTAGAACTATCATTAGAGAACTTTTTAACCAGATTCTTAGCATACTTGGAATGACACAGAAATATATCATCATGCAGTTTTTTTAACTTGCAATCCAAGGAAGAAATTCAACTCCCTACAATGCTCATTTCAAATTGCGATAACATGCACTTAACAAAGTTATCAACAAGTTTTTTTTATGAAGCACCAAAGATAATGTCATCTACATAAACTTGGCAAATCAAAATATCATGCTTCAATTTTTGAATAAAGAGAGTTTTATCGACCTCACCTCATTTAATGCCCAAGTTGATCAAATAATCAGCCAACCTATCATACCATACTCATAGAGCATGTTTCAGTCTATATAGAGCCTTCTTCAGCTTGTACATATGGTACATCCAATATGGATATTCTTTTAGTTGACTTAAATATGCTTCCTCATTTAAAATTCCATTAAAAAAGCACTCTTTACATCCATTTGATACAATTTTATGGGCATATGGCATGCTATGGCAAGAAACAGTCGTATTGACTGAATTCGGGCTACAGGAGCGAATGTTTCATCGAAATCCACCCCCTCAATCTCTGCATATCCTTGAGCTACAAACCGAGCCTTGTTTCGAATGATGTTACCGGATTCATCTATTTTATTTTTGAAGATCCATTTTGTTCCAATAACATTTGCATTCGAATTTTCCTGGACGGCACCTCGCGCGGACGTCCTTCCTAAATCACCCAAAACCGAGCCCTTGCCATCCTTAAACCCTCGAGTCGTGCAGCCCTTAGCCTCCCTCGTTCCAGCCTTGAACCGTTACTCTTAAAGCCCCTAAACATTGTGAATTTGACCCCTTTTAACGTCCCTACCATGGCAGCCCCCTTGGTGCAATATTAACAAGAGTTTTGAATTGTAAAAACACATGTTCTAAACATAATATCGCATAAAAACTAAAATAAATACAATGCAACATATTTTTCATGCAAATAAATCAAACACATAATATCGTGTGATATATGAGAAAAAAGAGATTGAGGCGTATCTTTGCGTATATTACGTTCGAAATATGGCTTGCGATGCGAGAAACGTCGATGGAGATGGACCCTTGCTGAATATCCCTTCAAAACGTGAGTTTTCTTCTCCAATTCGTGTGGTATGTGGCCATGTGATGTGTGAGGGAGAGTCCTAGTATGATTGGAGGGGTGGGGCGTGAGTTGTGAGGGTTTGGGAAGGGTTTTAGGGCCTTTTATTTTAATTAAAACACATGGTATAATTTTAGATCCATTAACCTAGTATAATATGTCCATTAGGCCCATTAGTTAATATTTAAAATATTTTGTTTAGGAAAGACTGTGAAAATATAAGCCGAGTTTTCGAAAAATTCATACCGTTTAAAAATATGACTCGGCGTGTAAAAACACCTCATTTTCGAAAATTTCATTTAAAATACACCAGACATTAAACAATTAAAAATTATTATTTAATAAAATATTTTCTCTCATATGGTCCCCGGTCTTCGTTCCTCGATCGCAACTTGAATAGCTTTTAAAACACAGTTTTATGTATTCATCTAGAAAGGTACATTTTAAACATGCAAACATGCACACCCATTAAATTTATGCAATTATAACAATTTAATTAGTCATTTTCCATTTTCTAAAGATTTGCATGCAGTTAGGTTACATCATCGTATTTTGGACCTTAAAATTATAGCAGCTTGCGCTGAGGCGGGTGAATTTGACCGTCCTAGCACAATCTGTTGAGGAAAAAATATGGCGCTCGATTGTTTCCACTTTTCTAGATCCTCGCCTACATGGAAAGCCTAATACGCTGTTTTTGAGTGAGTCATTGAGACTTTTGATAGAGAAGCAGGACGCAAGAGAAAAGATGAGAGTCGAGGGAACAAGAAAAACTCGAGGATTTCTACGCAACATTTCTTTTGTTCTTCACTTCTTTTAGTAATTTTAGTTTTAAAACTTCGTTTTGATAAAATTAATATGCGTGTAGTAGCTAAATTTTTTTATTTATTGGGATTTAAGTGGATCATACCCGAAACATTGTTTTGATTAATTTGATTATTGACTTTGGTTTTATGTTTGATTATATTACTGTTTTTCGCAGAATTATTAATGTGGAACTAAATTTCATGATATTTTGATATTGCAAGTGAGCTCAAAATAATAGTTTACAGTAAGAAAGAATAATATAGTCTGTAGATTTATAATTTACATAGACATATGAAATTGAATACACGTGATAGTGAAAGTCCAATAGGTCAAAAATTAAGAGATTCCATAAATCTTGCATGCAATCACTTTTGATAAATAATAAAAGACATTTAATTATTTAATTATGTTGAATTAGTTTAACATAACTTGAGACACCGTGTTAATAAATTATGGAATTTTGTCAAAATCATGATAATAGTCAAGATTAGTTATTTGAAAAAACAAGGAGTATGTGAACTGAAATTTCCGACAAATTCATTATCATCCGATTTAAGATTTTATCAAAATGTTTTTTTGTCATATTGCATTATATTTGTCTTCAAATTTTAAGCAGATAAATTTACATCAATAGTCATTTACATTTAGCTAAAGTTTAATTTCTAAAAATAATAATTAGGAAATACAATCTTTATGGGACAATATCCGTACTTTCTACAATATTCTATAACTTGACTCGTGCAATTGCGATTATTTCGAGCAACAAAGTTAAAATTATTTTGTTGATTTTTCAGTTAAAAAAACTCGATCAATCAGTCAACAAGAGATGTGATGCTTAGAGTTAAAATTTTACGCAGCTCGTATTTTTTCCATAAATTTACGGGAAAATTGTATTTGGTCATGTATATTTGTATATTTACGATTTTTGTCTTTTACATAGTTAAATTTCAATTTTGGTACTTTATCTTTAATTTAAAAAAATTTAAGTTAAATTTTTTTCCCAAAGTGCTGACATGATGACACTGCACGCGTCAAAGTCATTTTGGTACCATTACAACGTCATATCAATGTCACATAAAATGGACTAAAAGTGCAACACCAAACAATCAAAGATAGAGAAATAAAATCTAGATTACTAAAAAGTAGATAGACAAATATACAAGATTAAAAATTATAGTTTTCTTAATTTTATATCAATGATTTGATAAACCAAATTGTTATTAATTTATTTCTTTAAAATATTATTTCAACAAAATTATACTAATTCACATGTTTTAACCGTAAATGATTTTTTACAAAAGAGATTATTCGTTTGTGAAGTTTATCTTCTGTTGGAACTATAATTTCAAAATTTGACAAATTGAGCGTGAAAAGATTGAAGAACTGATCAAGACAACTGAAGATAACTGAACTGAATATGTGTAACTGATAGTTGCCCGAACTGAAGATTAATGTGCAACTGAACTGTTCAAATCTAACTGAAGCTGTGTAGTCAACTGGACGATCAGTTAAGACTGATCAGTTACACATCAATCATTTAATCCTATTAGCTATAAAGAGTCAACTGATAAATCAGCTTGACACGTCATCAGTTAAAGTCCGTAGCCAACAACCGACAAATTGTACAAGAGCAGACTGCAACTTATAGTAGAAACTCCCCATTTCAGAAAATTTACAATGTACGATTGTCAGAAGAATGTTGACGTGTCTAACGGATATAACTATTCAAACGCATTCATTGTTACCGTTGGAGAGCAAAGCCTATAAATAGCCGAGAAGATCAGACGAGAAAAACTCTAGAAGCACTTACATTTATTCTTGAGTTAAACAATTTGTAAATATTAGTTACAAGAAGCTCACACTCATCAGATTTATTCATAGCTCTCAGGCTATATTTTGAGCTTAAGCACAAACATTCATTGTTGTAATATTCGATCTTTTAGAGATCAGTTGTGCTTAGAAATTACATCATTTGAGTACTGTTAAAATTGTATTGATACTAAGAATTTCAATTTTGGCATTGTTAAGTCCAAACTGAAGTGGGTTTGTACAAAATGTGGTATAGATCAAAGCATTTTAGTTAACATCATATCCTCGAGATAGAAGGGGCGACGTAAGAGCATTTGAAGTCTCTGAACATCCACAAATCTTGCGTTCTTTATTTTAAGTTTTATTATATCTGTCATTCAGTTTATTTCCGCAATTTCATTAATTAATTGATTGAAATTGACAACAAGATTCGAGAATTCAGTTTATCACTAAAATGATTCATCCTTTGAAAAGTTGTGAAAATTATCAAGTGTTTATTTAACCTCCTTTCTAAACACTTTATCACACCCAGTCTGTAATGCCCGAGATTTTGATTCTATTAATCCGAGATTATTGATTATGAACTAATGTGATTATAGCCGGGCCATTTCGAAAACCAGATTGGGCAAAGCATATGAATTGTACAAGTTTTGGACATAACTATTGGCGCCCGAGCGGTAGAAAGTGACCGCCCGAGCGCCAATGTTCAACAAAATATGCTGCGGACAGAAGATGTGGCGCCCGGGCGGTAGTTTTTGACCGCCCGAGCGCCAATGGTGATTGTGGAGGACAGAACCTCCCGCGCCCGGGCGGTAAGTTTTAACCGCCCGAGCGCCGGGCTAGCGCCCGAGCGGTAATTCTAGACCGCCCGAGCGCCGCCTGAAGGTTGTGAAAAATGATGCCACGTATCATTACATGCAATTGATATATATAAAAGCGATTCCTTCATTTCCTCCGGCAAGAAATCGAGGAGAAGCTTCAGAGAATTCTTAAGAAAAATCATTACGCCTTTATATTTCTATCCGTCCGTCCGATTGTGAATCCGACTTCGGTACTGTGTTTCTATCAACGCAGGCTTCAACTTGACGTAAGTTTTGCTACGTTTTGACATGCTTTGAAATTATGTCATTGTCATAATTGAATATGAGTCATATATGATGTTCTTGATATGTTAAACATCATATAATCGAAGTCAGATTAAGAAACGGACTGATGATGGAATTGTTATGATTTTCTGATTATATTAATTTGAAATTGGACAGATCTGAATTATAGATGATTATAGAATGTATTGCATATGGGTTATGGAGTGTAACTGTTATCTGGTGATGTTGTATTGACGGGGATACTGAGATGGTACCACTATGCCGTTGATTTTGAATTAAATCCAGATTAATCAGATTCAGTGTTGAATTGAGAATATAATATTGATATTATGATTCTCGACGTGTCGTTTCAGATTTACAGAGATAGTCTTGAGTTCAGAACTGAGATTGCGTCAGATCGAGACCACAAACGAAAGGTATAAGTCAATGTGGTATTGGGACATCGACTCAAGTAGGATGTACTTGAGTTTCCCTAAATCACATACTTATTATTATGTTTTATGATTGTGATTATTGATTTGATTAAATGCTTGTTCTATGGAGTTATAGAAGCACGCATTAGAGGAGTAATCTTGTGACACAAGTACCTGATAGTGGCGGGATAGCCACGGGCACATTGCACGATGTCACAAGATAGTGTATTGGTGATAAGACCACAGTCCATGACGGTTAGGTCAGGACACTGGATGTTTGGTTATATCGACGTGGATAGAACTGGAGTCTTTTCTATTACCGTTGGTCGATATAGGAATGCCACATCTGGAAACCGGGATCCCTAGACTAGGATTGAGTCTAGTCTGAGTCGTGGAGTCACGAGCATTGTCGACAGTTTGATATTGATTATGTTTCAGCTTTTGATATATATTGCTGTTATCTATCCATGCTTCTATGTTTATCATATGATTGCATGTTTCGTTGATTTATACTGGGATTATATTCTCACCGGAATTATCCGGTTGTTGTCTTGTTTGTATGTGTACATGACAACAGGTGGGACAGGATCAGGGTCCAGGAGATGAGGAGAGATCGTGATAGAGTGGAGACTTCGGACTTTGATGTATATAGAGTTTTGACACTTGATATTTAGATGTCGAACCTTAGTCTTTACTGATTTGTAGACGGTACAGGACTTGTACTTTATTTTATATTGAGTTGTATATTAGTTTGATCTCACTACTTTCCGCATTAAAAAGAAAAAAATTTTATGACCCTAATTACTTGATTAGCAAATTGATCTGATGACGATTAAGAATTGATTAGCGATTAGTAAATTGATCCTGATGACGATTAAGAATTGATTAGCGTCCGGGTCCCTACAACAGGTGGTATTAGAGCGATAGATCCTTTAGAATGAGATAGAAGCTAGTGAGCGGGGTAGATTGAGTTTTCTTTCCTGCTTTTGATTGCTAGCACGATTTACTGCTTTATAATACATGTTTACCTGAAATATCTGATTTTGATATGGTATTGTGTATTATCTGGAATGGATCAGCTGTAAGATGATCCGAGGAGGATTGAAACTGATCTGTTGTACTTGGGTTATTAATCCAATTAATTATCAGATATGCCTCGAGAATAGTACCTGAACAGGGTAGTACTTCAAATCCTCCAATGGACGTTACAGCCACTCCAATGGAGACATTGTTAAAAAGGTTTTAGTCCTTCCATCCACCGACTTTGAAGGGTACGGAGAATTCCGTGGAGTGTGAGAGTTGGCTGGATGATATTGAGATGATGTTCGAATCCTTGGAATATACGGATGAGAGGAGAGTGAAATTGATAGGACACCAGTTACACGACGTTGCTAAGAACTGGTGGATCACAACGAAGAGGGCATTGGAACACCGAGGTACGACCATTACCTGGAATGTGTTTAGAACTGAATTTTATCAGAGGTTCTTTCCAGTGTCTTACAGGAAGGACAAGGGAGCCGAGTTCGCAAACTTGAGACAGGGCCAGCTAAACATTGAGGAATATGTGGTCAAGTTCTCTTCACTGTTGCGGTTTGCTCCACACGTGGCTGAACATGATGAGGCCGTTGCTGACCAATTTATTAACAGCCTGAATCCGGAAATATTTACGTTGGTAAACACTGGGAGACCGAACAACTTTACCGACACCTTGAACAGAGCCAAAGGAGCCGAAGCCGGTCTGATGTGACAGAGAGGAGCTTCGTTTGTGCTTCCAGCACCGGGATCACAACAACCACCTCCTCGATTTGAAGGTGGCAGCAGCAGTAGCAAGAAAAAGGATTTCTTGAAGGCTAGAGGGAAGCAGTTCAAGAAATCCGGAAGCAGTTCTTCTAGCTCTGGGAGTCCTCGACAAAGCCAGAGCTATACTAGACCTATTTGCAATACTTGTGGAGGGAAGCATCCCACTGAGCAGTGCCGAGGAGTATTTGGCAGATGCTGTATCTGCAAACAACAGGGACACTTTGCTCGAGTGTGTCCACAGAGAAGTGCCCAGGGATCCCAGGCAGCAGAGTCATATGGATCAGTGGCTCAGACAGGGATACGACCATCTGCTGTTCATTCTTTTCAACCAGCACCGCCTACTCAGTCACAGCAGAGGCCGGGAGGAAGCCAGACAGTGAGCCAACCTTCGAGACAGCAGGCCCGAGTGTTTGCATTGACTGAGGAGCAGGCACAGGATGCAGGTGCTTCTCATACATTTATTTCGGAGAGATTTGCATTGAGTCATGCATTGCCTGTTGAGTCTTTATCTGCTGTAGTGTCTTTCTCTTCTCCTTTGGGGACATGTTTGATATCAGTGAATTCTGTGAAACATTGTATGCTACAGTATGACGGGCATGAGATTGATTTAGATTGTATTGTACTTGGATTGTCTGACTTTGATTGTATTATCGGTATCGATATGTTGACCAAGTACAGGGCTACAGTCGATTGTTTCCACAAGATAGTGAGATTCAGACCTGAGATGGCTGAGGAGTGGAAATTTTACGGTAAGGGTTCTCGAGCTAGAATTCCTTTGATATCTGCGATAAATATGACTCGATTATTGCAGAAAGGAGCGGATGGATTCCTGGTATATTCAGTTGATTTACTGAAGTCAAGCCCATCATTGGCGGACTTGCCAGTGGTGTGTGAGTTTGCTGATGTCTTTCCAGATGAGATTCCTGGGTTGCCTCCGATTCGAGAGATAGACTTCAGCATTGAGTTGATGCCAGGAACCGTTCCGATTTCGAGGGCTCCGTACAGGATGGCACCGATCGAATTGAGAGAATTGAAAGAACAGCTGGAGGATTTACTGGCCAAGGGATATATCAGACCGAGTGTTTCTCCTTGGGGCGCTCCAGTACTGTTCGTGAGGAAGAAGGATGGGTCGATGAGACTTTGTATCGACTACCTGCAACTGAACAAGGCAACGGTAAAGAATAAATATCCATTGCCTCGCATTGATGATCTGTTTGATCAGTTGCAGGGTTCTTCGGTGTATTCCAAGATCGATCTGAGATCTGGATACCATCAACTCAGAGTTAAGGATTCTGATATCTCAAAGACAGCATTCAGAACAAGGTATGGACACTATGAATTTATTGCCATACCATTTGGTTTGACGAATGCACCAGCGGTATTTATGGGATTAATGAACCGTGTCTTTCAGAAATATCTCGATGATTTTGTGATTATTTTCATCGATGATATTTTGATCTATTCAAAGAATGTGATGGAGCATGCTGAGCATTTAAGAACTGTGTTAAGAACTTTGAGGGCGGAGAAACTGTATGCTAAACTGTCGAAATGCGAGTTTTGGTTGAAACAGGTGGTATTTCTGGGACATATTATATCCGGAGACGGGATATCCGTTGATCCCAGTAAGGTTGAGGCAGTGATTTCTTGGCCGAGACTGACATCAGTACCCGAGATACGCAGCTTTATGGGTTTAGCAGGATATTATCGACGATTCATTAAAAATTTCTCCAGTATTGCTAAACCTATTACACAGTTGACTCAGAAGAATGCTCCATTTGTTTGGTCTGAGGAGTGTGAGTCCAGCTTTGTAGAGCTGAAGAAAAGACTGACCAGTGCTCCGGTGTTGACTATCCCGTCAGGTACTGGTGATTTTGTTGTTTATTGTGATGCATCTCACCGTGGATTGGGTTGTGTTTTGATGCAGCGGGGGCATGTGATTGCTTATGCCTCGAGAAAGCTGAAACCCCATGAATCTCGTTATCCAATTCATGATCTTGAATTGGCAGCCATTGTCTTTGCATTAAAGATATAGCGACATTATCTGTACGGTGAGAAATTTGAGATATATTCTGATCACAAGAGCTTGAAGTATTTGTTTTCACAATCGGAGTTGAATATGAGACAGCGAAGATGGCTGGATTTATTGAAGGACTTTGATTGTGAGATTAAATACTATCCAGGAAAGTCCAATGCAGCTGCTGATGCACTAAGTCGAAAGGTATGCTCTCTATCCTTATCGACTATGGGTGTTTCGAATTTGATTGAAGACTGCTGTTTGTCTGGATTAGCTTTTGAAACAGATCGTCAGCCTCTGAGATTATGTGCGATTCGAGCTGAACCGGCATTGATATTGAAAATCAAAGAGGCACAGAAAGGTGATCAGAACGTACAAAATTCGATTGCTATGGTCAGAGCTGGACATCGTTCAAAATATCAGGTTCAAAATGGTATTTTTTATGTGAATAATCGTCTTGTTGTGCCGAATGTTTCGGAGTTAAGACAGCAAATACTGACAAAAGCGCACAACAGTCGTTTTAGCATTCATCCTGGTTGCAGGAAAATGTATAATGATTTGAGGACACAGTATTGGTGGAAACAAATGAAATCTGATGTTACTGAATTTGTAGCCAAGTGTCTGAATTGCCAACAGGTGAAGGCTGAAAGAAAGAAACCAGGAGGACTGTTACAGAGTTTGTCGATTCCTGAATGGAAATGGGATCACATTTCCATGGATTTTGTGACACAGTTGCCAAGATCCTCCCGAGGTTATGATGCGATTTGGGTCGTGATTGATCGACTGACCAAATCTGCATGTTTTATTCCATACAAAATGACCTACCGATATGACCAGATGGCCGATATTTATGTGCGTGAGGTGGTCAGATTGCACGGAGTGCCGAAGTCGATTGTCTCAGACCGTGATCCTCGGTTTACTTCACACTTCTGACAGAGTTTGCAGCAAGCTATAGGTACGAAGTTACAGCTGAGTACCGCATATCATCCACAGACTGACGGACAGTCAGAGCGTACGATCCAGACATTGGAAGATATGCTGAGAGCTGTAGTGCTTGACTTTAGCACTAATTGGCAAGATGCATTGCCTCTTTGTGAGTTTTCGTACAACAATAACTATCAGACGAGTATTGAGATGGCTCCTTTTGAAGCGTTGTACGGAAAGAAATGCAGATCCCCTCTTTATTGGGATGATATCTCTGAAGTTCCTGAGATTGGACCTGACATGATCAGAGATATGACTGAAAAAGTAAAACTAATTCAGAAGAGAATGAAGGCAGCTCAGGACCGACAGGCCAAATATGCCAACATTAGACGACGACCGTTGGTATTTGAGACAGGAGACAGAGTATTTTTGAAGATTTCTCCTTTCAGAGGTGTTGTCAGATTTGGCAAGAAAGGAAAATTGTCTTCACGATACGTTGGTCCATATGAGATTCTCGAAAAGGTAGGAGATCGTGCCTATCGACTCGCATTGCCGCCTTCATTATCAGGAATACATGATGTTTTTCATGTATCTATGCTGCGGAAGTATCTCCCCGATGATTCTCATATTATGCAGCCAGACGAGACCGAGCTGGATGAGACATTGAGTTATGTCGAAAAACCAATTCGGATTATCGATCGTAAAGAAAAACAGCTCAGAACAAAGACGATTCCTCTTGTGAAAGTTCAATGGACTCGTCATGGCATTGAAGAAGCCACTTGGGAGACTGAATCAGATATGAGACAAGAATTCCCAGCATTGTTTCACTGATGTAAATTTTTATTCGACTTTAATTACATTCATTCTTAATGATATGATTTGACAATCTGTGATTTCGAGGACGAAATCATATCTTAGGGGGGGAGAAATGTAATGCCCGAGATTTTGATTCTATTAATCTGAGATTATTGATTATGAACTAATGTGATTATAGCCGGGCCATTTCGAAAACCAGATTGGGCAAAGCATATGAATTGTACAAGTTTTGGACAGAACTATTGGCGCCCGAGCGGTAGAAAGTGATCGCCCGAGCGCCAATGTTCAACAAAATATGCTGCGGACAGAAGATGTGGCGCCCGGGCGGTAGTTTTTGACCGCCCGAGCGCCAATGGTGATTGTGGAGGACAGAACCTCCCGCGCCCGGGCGGTAAGTTTTAACCGCCCGAGCGCCGGGCGAGCGCCCGAGCGGTAATTCTAGACCGCCCGAGCGCCGCCTGAAGGTTGTGAAAAATGATGTCACGTATCATTACATGCAATTGATATATATAAAAGCGATTCCTTCATTTCATCCGGCAAGAAATCGAGGAGAAGCTTCAGAGAATTCTTAAGAAAAATCATTACGCCTTTATATTTCGATCCATCCGTCCGATTGTGAATCCGACTTCGGTACTGTGTTTATATCAACGCAGGCTTCAACTTGACGTAAGTTTTGCTACGTTTTGACATGCTTTGAAATTATGTCATTGTCAGAATTGAATATGAGTCATATATGATGTTCTTGATATGTTAAACATCATATAATCGAAGTCAGATTAAGAAACGGACTGATGATGGAATTGTTATGATTTTCTGATTATATTAATTTGAAATTGGACAGATCTGAATTATAGATGATTATAGAATGTATTGGATATGGGTTATGGAGTGTAACTGTTATCTGGTGATGTTGTATTGACGGGGATACTGAGACGGTACCACTATGCCGTTGATTTTGAATTAAATCCAGATTAATCAGATTCAGTGTTGAATTGAGAATATAATATTGATATTATGATTCTCGACGTGTCGTTTCAGATTTACAGAGATAGTCTTGAGTTCAGAACTGAGATTGCGTCAGATCGAGACCACAAACGAAAGGTATAAGTCAATGTGGTATTGGGACATCGACTCAAGTATGATGTACTTGAGTTTCCCTAAATCACATACTTATTATTATGTTTTATGATTGTGATTATTGATTTGATTAAATGCTTGTTCTATGGAGTTATAGAAGCACGCATTAGAGGAGTAATCTTGTGACACAAGTACCTGATAGTGGCGGGATAGCCACGGGCACATTGCACGATGTCACAAGATAGTGTATTGGTGATAAGACCACAGTCCATGACGGTTAGGTCAGGACACTGGATGTTTGGTTATATCGACGTGGATAGAACTGGAGTCTTTTCTATTACCGTTGGTCGATATAGGAATGCCACATCTGGAAACCGGGATCCCTAGACTAGGATTGAGTCTAGTCTGAGTCGTGGAGTCACGAGCATTGTCGACAGTTTGATATTGATTATGTTTCAGCTTTTGATATATATTGCTGTTATCTATCCATGCTTCTATGTTTATCATATGATTGCATGTTTCGTTGATTTATACTGGGATTATATTCTCACCGGAATTATCCGGTTGTTGTCTTGTTTGTATGTGTACATGACAACAGGTGGGACAGGATCAGGGTCCAGGAGATGAGGAGAGATCGTGATAGAGTGGAGACTTCGGACTTTGATGTATATAGAGTTTTGACACTTGATATTTAGATGTCGAACCTTAGTCTTTACTGATTTGTAGACGGTACATGACTTGTACTTTATTTTATATTGAGTTGTATATTAGTTTGATCTCACTACTTTCCGCATTAAAAAGAAAAAAATTTTATGACCCTAATTACTTGATTAGCAAATTGATCGTGATGACGATTAATAATTGATTAGCGATTAGTAAATTGATCTCAATGACGATTAAGAATTGATTAGCGTCCGGGTCCCCACACAGTCGATCCTAACATTTTCAGATATATTTAAGTTAGTAAATTTGTGTTTATACGGTGTTTAAAAGATATAAAATATTCTATATCTTTTATATATAGTTGAAATTTCATGATGATGAAACCCAAGGGAAAAATTCTCTGTAAAAAATAAAAAAAAAAAAAGAGGATCATTTAGGCATATTGTTTGCAAGTATTAATACAAGTAATATATATAAATAAATATATATATATATATAGAAGGGGTGACGTAATATTATATATATATATATTATATATATATATATATATATATATATATATATATATATATAATATTACATTTTAGGGTTGGGTTTTTTTTTAATAGGATTTTTAGAGACACGGGTTATTTAGAATTAGACAATACTTATTTAGAGTTGGATTGTATAATAATATATTTTGTTAAGATAATTTTGCCTTTCATATTTCAATCAGAACTATTCCATTCACTAAACAAATGTGACTATAATTAATAAATTAATACTTGACATTTACACACACAATTTTCTCGAATAATTCAATTAATTTTATGAATAAATAATTATAAATAGAGTAAAATGTAACTTGCCTACAAAGAAATCAACAACATTATTGTGTGTCAAGTTACCAAGGAATAACAATTCTGCGCTTAAATATATGACGATCTCTATATCAACTTAATTTACAGTCTAGGTGTGTAAATTGCAGACGCGTGACAATAATAAAAAAATTGTTTTATCCGAACCCGAACCAACTCTAAAACAACCAATTTGAACCCGAACAAGACTAACTTGATCAACCCGGTCCAACCAGATTTTTTTAAAAAAAAAATTGATAAAAATTCAAAAAAAAATTAATTAAAACACACAATAACAAAATCTCGCTTCTATATAATTTAAATTTGAAAGTATGATCATCGAAAATTAAAAGTATATTTAAATTTACTAAATCAAATAAAAAATTTGTTTAAAAAATAAAAAAAATGTACAAAATACATAACAAAGGATGAAAATTTATGATATTAATATATAATAATTTTTTTTTCAAACATACAATATATAAAAATACCCTTCACCAAAGTTTACAAATCTGTTTTTTAGATAACTATCTTACCAAGCATCGTTATCAATTCATGCCTTCCACATAATTTAAACAAAAGAAAAAACAATTATCAGAGTATTCTTCAAAATTTTAACCGGATCGTATTTTTAAACTGGCCATCTTAACCAAATTTGCTTCCAGACGATCAAATCTCGAACTCGGTAATGAGTTCGCGATAGCTCGAGTTGGTTTCAATCTCAATCCGATTTCATAGATAAGCGATCCATGCCGCAAGGCGTTTGAGATTCGACGGGCCTCAAGTTTTAAGTAGTCAACAATCCATTGTTTTGGTTGAGAATCCATCATTCGAGTGTTTCTTGAATTATCAATTTACTAATTTCAATGTTATTTAGATAGATAGTTTTCACGTCAATTTTCCGATTGTCGTTCATTGGGTCGGACTAAAGGTCTTCTAGTAGGTGAAATCTGAATTTTTTTAATTTGAGATAATTGAAGATAAAAAGTATAATTTGAAAGCAAGTGGGGAGTAAATATAATCATAATCTCGTTTAGTATTAAGTCAAGTTTTTTTCGAGAAACAATTTTAAGGTAAAGTTGTTAGAAAACAACAAAGGCGTGTGGAAAATGTCCTCATTGGATATTCGGAGTCATTTTCTTTCGAGATTTATGCAACTTGATACTCATTTTGGTGACAAAATGGACATCACATGTCGGTGTCTCGTGGCCCAACCGGGATGAATAAATTTTTTTTTTGACAATAATAAAGATTTTGGTTAGATCCTTGGCATAACGCAAGCGTTAAGTAATTAAACTACCTTAGGTAAAAATCGAAGAAGTGAAAACGAATAAATTCTATTTGAGTGACACTCTTTTATAACAAATATAAAAGGTGTTAGGACCAAGTGTTTATAAGTAGCTAAAAACTATGACGGTAGAGTCAGAGAGCAATTTTATTTCTTTATATTTGTGACAGCACAGAAGACACTTATTTTAGTGTTAATGGGTCGGACTATTAGATTCACGAGTCCGAGAAAGGGTGTTTATCTGCTGATGTTGTCTCGTATCTTTTTGATCAGCTTTACGGTCCAAATAGTCAACTAGATCAAACGGCACAACTTAGAACTTCCCAAGATCTTAATGCCACTCTCAGTCGTGCATGTTTAATCCAATAAAAATATCTCTCCTCAAATTGAAAACTTGCAGTGTTTAAGCTTTAATAAAGCAGCTAAAAAGATCGATTTTGGTGACCAAAAAATGAATAAAAAAGCCTTAAATGTTAGATGCGCAGCCTTCCGCCACACGCTCTGTCGCTCCATTGTTTAACAAATTGGAGTATTAGTCATTAAATTATTTGGGGGTCACACAAAATTATGTAAACACGGGGCGGAGATGGAGCCATAAATGTTTTTAGTTATGAAAAACGTGAATACAAATTTTAGTAATTGATAATAATCAATCTTGTATTTGAGTATACTTTTAAAAGAAGGTGATTTAAAAATATTACCATGCAGACCGGAAACATAGCCTAGCGTTGCAGTATTCACTGCAAAAAAGAAAGGTGAAAATTTTGATCAAAACCGCCCCAATCTAAAAAGTTTAGTTACGGATTAAAAAATCGTCGCTAATTGCCACAAGCGAATTAGCGATGGTTTTAGTGACCATCTCTTTGCTTAAACCGTCGCTAATTAGCGATGGTTGCTATAATTAGTGACGGTACATAAACCGTCGCTATTTTAAAACCGATTGCCTATAAATATTGGCGTATTCGGCCCATTTTTCTCCGCATCGCTTCACAACTGTGATACATTTTTTTTGGGCGACTTTAGTTTCGATTTGAAGTAAGTTTTTTAGCTTCAATTATTGGTCGATTTGTGAGTGTTGGTTAAGATCATGAATTTTGTTAGCTTGTAGTGCAGGTCGTTTTCCAGCTGATTTCTTGCACGGGAACAGTGCTTTGACGTCTTCTACGGTGAGATTGTAAGCTTGTTGTTGATTTATACATAGTTTAATTTGTTTTATTGCATGTTATTTAGAAATTAAATAATATATATTACATGTTTTATTAAAATATTTTATAATTTAAATGTTCAATTAACTGTCAACATTAAAATTATTAAATTTGCCTATTTATGTTGTTAAATGAGAACTAAGGAGTTCATATATTAATTTTTAAATTAATGAATATATAATATCGATTCCGTAAAATACATCTTATTTATTATTTTGTAGGATAAAATGGATAACGATGGAAACTGGATGTATTGTCGGTTGGAGAATGAATTTCTAACGAATGAATATTGTGTTGGTGTAGAGTCGTTTGTACATTTGAACTTAGTCATCATGAGTGTATATTAAATGAGAATATATGTTGTCCTTAGAATTAAAAAAAAATGTCAGAACAAGATATATTTAGATGAAAATACCGTTAAGGTACATTTCGGTCGTTATGGATTTGTACCGAATTACTACAATTGGTTTTTCATGGAGAGGAATACATTGATCCGTTCTATCATAATCTTAATACGGAGGCTCCTTCGTCATCTTCGTATCGTGTTGCACCACGAATTGCTCAAACTACATTTCCGGATTTTTTTGATACTATTGAAGAAAATGTTAACTTTGAAGAGAACCCTGAAAATGAGAATGAGAATTTTGGTGAAGAAAATCCTACAATAAATACTGTTTCCGAAGTTTCTGAAAGTCCAAACAGTCATATTAAATCATTGTATGAAATCATTAAATCAGCCGAGAAAGAAATTTGGGATGAAAATCCACACGGTCATTCTGTGTTGTCTGTGCTCGCTCGGTTGCTGAAGATGAAACATGAACACAACATGTCCGAGCGAAATTACAATGACATGTGTCAAGTCATGACTGAGTTATGTCTGTCTAATAACTATGTTCCTGAGAGTTTTTACGCGACCAAAAAACTTATCAAAGATCTAGGGATTCCAATTGAAAAGATTGATGCATGCAAGAATAATTGCATTATATACTTGGGTGTTGACGATATTTTAAAGAGTGTAAGATATGTGAACATCCTCGGTACAAACGTAGTAGACGTCGATCTCAAAATCCTGAGAAGAATGGAATTCCATACAAGTTGATGTATTATTTTCCGATCACTCTACGTTTGCAAAGGTTGTATGCTTCGAAAGATACAACGTCACATATGTGTTGGCATAATGATCATCATTTTGACAGTGACACTATGACACATCCTTCTGATTGTGCAGCGTGGCGTCATTTTGACGCTTTGCATTCATCTTTTTCATCGGAAATCCAAAATGTGAGATTAGAACTATCAACAGATGAATTTCAACCGTTTGGACAAAGTGGCCAGCAATATTCGTCATGGCCTATTATTGTTACTCCATACAGTTTACTACCTTGGATGTGTATGAATTCTTGACTTGTTGATGTAAGTATTATGTTTAATTATAATTATATCATTTTAAAATGTGTTAGGAAATATTGTTTCTTTATAACATCTTTTTTTCTGAAACAGCAAGCCATGCAGGCTTACATGAATGAGTCTTTGATACCTCTCGACGATGGGACGATTCCTAGTCTGCCTACTTCAGGAGAGGTGAAGAACATGTTCAGCATGGTCGTCGGTGGACCGAAAAATGGACGAATGTATGGCTGTGGTTCCATGGCCTCCACGATCTATCTGGATGAGATGGCTCGATGTCCACGTGGAGGTTCGAGTAGTTCCAGCAGAGGGTCGCATGATACAGAGAGGATGCGAGCAGAGTGGGAGGCACAAAAAACGTTAATGAGCATCTCCGTATCGACCTGTAGGCGACACAATCTAACTTGAAGGCGACACAGACCACTTTGGAGGCGACCCAGCATGAGAATGCTTCGTTGAAGGATAGGATGACGATTCTGGAGGACCACGTCCTGTCGACTCGTCGCTGGATTACCGTAGCCACAACCACATCCACAGTCGCATACATCCCAAAGATTTCTGTATGGTCGAGGCTCATCTAGCAGAGGACGCGCTTTAGCAGGGCCATCACATTTTGATGATCCATACACAGTTGGATCATCACATCATCGACGTTCGGGCAAGGTCCTGAGGTACTCGCCTAAGTACATTGCACCATCACAAGACTTTGGTCACGACGACGGTGATGGCATAGCGACGATGCATACGATGATGATGAAACTCAGTCTCCTTAGTGAAACTCATTCTCCTTAGTTTTTATTATATCTATGCATGTATTTATTGAGACTTATTGAACGATATATTTTTTCAGTTTTATGACATTATTTAATTTTGTTGTTCGCTTATTTTATCGCAAGGTTTAATCGTTTATTTACAAATTTGAAAAAATTAATTTAGATGAGTTGAGAAGATTAGTTGAAAATATGTACAGTTAATTATAAAACTCAATATTTTTTTATTAAATTATAAAACTAATTTTTTTAAAAATAATAATAAAATACCTGCGGTTATCTCAAAAACCGTCGCTAATTAACGACGGATTATCTGCTCAAAACCGTCGCTAATTAGCGACGAGTTTTGAAAAACCGTCATAATAGAATGCGACAGTGACCTTCGGACGGTTTTAAGGTCCGTCGCTAATTTGATTAGCGAATGTTTTAGCGACGGTTGCCAAATTTTTTTTTGTAGTGATTGGATGATGATGCTCAAGACTAAAACCACTACCCCGATACATTTCATCAAAGTTCAGCAACAAATCTCAATCTCATTAGCAAGCCAAATTCGTCAAGATAAAATTACAAATCTCATCATACTGGAATACTCAAGGCTATGATATGATAGACAGCCGCGTCTTAAAGTACGAAAGTTCTATTGATCTGCGAGTGTTGCACCATCTTGGACCAAGTAAAGGGATGCGTTACGAAAAACAAGCAAGGGGGATAAGAAATACAATGTCACGTAACCTTTGGTGTGTATTCGGTGAAGTTCATTTATATTCCACAGAGTGGGGGGGATTGCCAACCTCCATCAAGATCGATCATCAATAATCTCTGTTCTTCGAGAGAGCTCAATTGCTTCTGTTCAATTGCTGTATGATGCTGCTATGGGATGGTTTGATCTGTGCATCAACAACACAAATCTCAAATTAAACAAGGCTGAATTTCAAGAAAGAAACCCATTAAAAGCCAGCACCGGAATTACTTGGGAACAGACAGGAGCGCACAAGGGCTACTCATGAACGAACTAAAGGTCCGAACATGATCTTGCACAGTTGGACATGTTCGGAATCATATAAGCGAACTCTATTCAACTATATGATTACCCGATTGGAGGATATTAATTAAAGTAGCGTTACTTGGTCAAAATGCTGGCAGAGCTGAGGTGACTTTCCACAAAAACTCATGTATCAGTGTAATGGAAACGTGATTTTCCACAAAAACTCATGTATCAGTGTAATGGAAACGTGAATGCTAAAACCAAGATATTTCTTTCTTAAATCGTGCTAGAGTAAGTGCCACCTCTCCTCCCAGAACAGAGAAAACACATCGCACTCTTATTTCGGAAACAAAATCAGAAAACAAGAAAAAAATTCAACCACCAAGATGGAATAATAAGCCGTACCTTCTCTCGATATGATTTTAATACCATGATCAGTAACTTGTCTCCGGCTATATGTCTGACTCGTTGAATCATTTCATGTCTAGTTATCTTCTGCTTCTGTTTCACGAGAAAATGTAACAGAATTACATTCGTCCACGAAAAATTCTCTAGTGCCCTTTTCCTATATAAGAATGATTTGCAGAAGCACTTACCTTGTGTTCACTGTGATGCTTAGTGATTAACTTTATGGCATCAGGCGGCAAGAACTTGGAGAGTGCGTGTATTAGTGTTGCGAATGGCATCCAATCTGAATTTGGTCGTTTACATGTTTGTGGGATCCCTTGAAATCCTGCAAGGACAAAGTTGTTGCAATCAAACTAATTAACTTCCGTGCATCATATTACGAACGGACATTCAAGATAAGATGGTAAATAATTAAAATTAGTGCTAAAACTTGGGATTGAATCCTCACCGCCGTAGCTATAGGATGTCCTGAAACTGACCATAAAATCTGGCAAAATACGCGTGTTCATGCTCGAACTCCAAACTATATACTTCCTTGGAGACAACAAATTATCGACCCCAGAATCAAATTCTTCTGAACTCGGATTATACATGCACGATCCGACCGGAACAGCCTCCATCCTTCCCAATATTACCCGGCAAAGTAACACATGCTTCAGCCCATCTTCATCAGCAACCAATGATTGCATACTGGATCACAAGTCAATTAAATCAATCAAGATATTGAAGAAGGAACAAACCCAAAGAAAGCCTTCAATCATAACGACATACAAAGATTGAGCAAGGTTCTGATCATTCTACCTTTCAACAATATGATCAACCGGAAACAGATAAACGCCGCGACCATGAGCCCCAGAGCTAGCAGGAAGGCCGAAGCCATGGGAAAGAATATTGTCAATCTCATGCTTTGGAGCGCCATACCAAGCATACTTCACATTGGCATTACCATTACACTTCCTTTCCGTGGCCTTTTCATATATACCGAAAGATAAGTGCCTTGCTCGACTCATGATGCCAGAATAATCCTTCCTCTGGATGGTCTCAACTTGAGCATTGAAACCACAAGCACTCAGAGTCGTAACCACCTTTTTCTTGATAGTCTCGTAAATCTGATCACCTTCATCCATTCTAAACAATCCCTTGCAAGAAAACCGAAATTCGTGAACATTTTGGGTCGCGGAAATCCCGCTCTCGCAATCAGAAGGTGCATAATCATCCTGATCTTGCTCATCAAGATTACTACCAGTGTTCGTGTTTCCCGCATTTGAATGATAAGGAACAATGATGGCAGGTGGTGTGGCCGTATTCTGAGCCAAAACCTTCCATCTTTCAGAATATTCACCCATTGATCTTGCTGAATGAGAAAACAAGTTAAAACTCTTATTTCTTGCTGAACAGGCGACCGACTTAGAAGATATTCAGAAACTTGCAAGAAAAGCTAGCTTGGTCTCCCATCAAAAAACTTCGCACGGAAGAAAAAAATTAAAACGGGTTCGGCATAACGAAAAACTACAGAATTTGGACGGTGAAAAAGGGAAAAAGAAAACGTAACAATCTTTCCTGTTCTAATTACTTAGTCTAACAAAAAAAAAAAAAAACACACAGAGAACCATTAACAGATTCTTTACAAAGACACCTAAAAAGCTATACTACAGAATCGGGTCTTTGAAAAATCAACTCCATAACATATGAAGATGATCAATGGTCTCAATCAAAAAAGAACAAATCAACGAATATATGCAAAGAAGAAAGATAAAAACTTGGCCACTAATTCAAAGGGAGCATATATGCATTCAAGAATCAGTATATTATACTGCACGATCGAAGTAAATCAGAGATTCAAACATCGCAAAACCGTATTTATCCTTGAAGAAGAAACCAATTAGTAAAAACTACTGTACAAAGACGGCTTATAAAAGGCGGCCTATATAAATTGTATGTCCAAACGGAAAACACCGCCTCAAGGATTCTTGTGGGCAGGTGAATGCGTGTGGGGATTTGGCTAATTAAAAGCTGGCCATTTCAAGCCGACTGTTTTATAGGTTACGTGGCGCATGTAGTATTACTCTTTCACCCCTTGACCGGTCTATTTACCAATGAAGTTTCAATGTCAGTCTTTGCATGAAAAAAATTAAATTTGACGTCACTCGGAAACAAAAATAAATTTAATGGAAATAAAATGAATCACAAATTTGAGCATTTAAAAAGGTGAAAACACAACTTAAAATTAATTCCAACAAAAAAAAAATTAGGGAATTTTTAAATATATAGACCATTTAATAACTTAGATGTTAGCATTTAACACTAAACATAAAAAAAAAATTTAATTTGATTATTTTTTTTAATAATAGTTTGTTTTGAAATTAAGGTACCAAAGTTATAGATCCCTAAAACAAACTATTGTATATATAAGGATACGAACTCTTTATATATATATTTAATTGAACACCCGTTGAGTAGAAAGAAACTTATACACTCAATTACCAAATACATACATTGTTAACATAAACATAAATTACCAAACGTGAAGTCTCCCACGAGTCGGTCTTACGGATTTATTTTTATTGAGACGAGATTCATATTTATAACGAAAAGTAATATTTTTGGTAAAAAATGTAATACTTTTCATGAATCGAGTCGGTTGAAAATTCGTATCATAAAACTAATCTACGAGACTCTTTCAGAAGAGTTTTTGTGATTATCCAAAATAGCTAGCACATTAATTTTGGCCCCCTTGCTGTCAAAGTTTTTGGCCTTTGGTTGCAAGGAACCTAACGTAATTCATTAATTATCCATGTAATTAAGAGTAGGATCAACTAGGAAGTTACGTGTGTGATACATGTAGAAACAGAGTTTTAGTTTTATACGTATTTTCAATTTCAATTATTTGTTTATATATGGCAAGGATAAAAGTTGGCCTATCGCCTACTTGGAATTCTACTTGTATTCTACTTTTCGGAGAAGCCAAAATACAGACTGGGTACAGTATAAGAAAAGTTAATTCTGCCATCTGTCTCACGGATTTATATCCTTGAAATGGATCAATCATGTCCATACCTATGAAAAAAAATAATACTTTTGACATAAAAAAAATATTTTTCATTCAAAGCAATAAATATATTACACAACATATTTTTGACACAAAAAGTTATACTTTTCACCCAAATCAGAATATATTACACAATATTTCTTTATAAATAACTAACAAAAATATGATATTTTGTAGTAAAAAATAATATTTTGGACATATAAAGTAATATTTTTTACGAGTCTGGTCAGAAATCCGTCTCATAAAGTTAGTCCATAAGACGGTCTCATAGGAATTTTTGTGCTGAATAAATATGATGATTTAATAATATAACAATGTTCTAAAATACCATAAATACAAATAAATCTAATATATATGTACACATATATATTTATCCTGAACAACAAGACTTATTAAAGAAGCAATTAGGTCGAGTCAGTTTGCTGACCAATTGTTGCCACTTCCAAGCACTAAAAACCCATGGAACAAATTTTTCATGGGCGGATTACTTCGTGCTAATAGAGTTGGGCTCAAAAATGGGATCGAAATCCAGCTTAATTCGGCCCACTAAGCTAGAAATGACACAGATTAATTCGGCCCACTGGGCTAGAAATGACACCAAATGTAACCAACATTGAGTTTAATATTAAATTTAGTTATATTTACGATATATAATATATATATATATATTTATGTATAATAATAATTTTTTTATTCAGACTCTTATTAGGTCGTTTCTTTGTTAAAATAAGGAATTACAGAGCAAAAATAAATAATTTTAAAAAATTTAATTTAAAAATGAAAATTACCCTAAACCATTGTTAAAGGAGTCGCTCGCCCCTTCCCATGGAAAAATATTATTATTATTAAAACAGAAAAAAGGAAATAGCACGCATTCATCTTCTCCTCACGCTTCCCCTATTAGTGGGCGCCCGCCCTTGTCCTTTCTTCTTCTTCTTCACTCGCTTCGTGTTGTATACTATTATGGGCTCTTGGTTTCTTGAAAAAAATATTGATATAACTAAGTGAAAAAGGTCAGTTTCTTTCTTTGAGAAATTTAAATCTACTAATCTTCAATGAATTGAATTTTGATGCAGAAGATTGCTGTTAAAGAATGAATACTTTTTTTTTTAATAATGTAGTGAAGGTTTTTTTTTTTTTCTGATTTGTTGAGGAAAAAAGGGTTTCTTGTTTATCCAATTTAATTTAATTTATTGTTTTTTTAGCTTTTATGTAAGTCACGACATTTTTTAGCTGGAATTTAATCGAATTACGAAAGTTTCTGCTTGTTTAGCTAGAAAGATTGTAGCTTTATTGGTTTATTTTTGATGTCTTTGCATGGTCATAGCTGGATGGGATTAAATTTTGTTTCTTGAACTTCTGGCACGCAAGTTCGTATTTAGAAGCACATGGTTTTCAAATTTCGCTGATTCAATTTTTGTATTCATGTGAGTTGTGATTGCGTTCTTTATCACAATTTTTCCTCAATTATGCAAATCCGGATGCTGTATAGTTTCGAAATCTGACAAAGCCATATTTGCTTTTGTTATGCAATTGCATCGGTATGAATGCCACATTTTTCGTTGTTCTTTCTTGATTTGTTTTGATGGACACTGCTGGTTGGATTCAAACATGGTTTTTGATTTTCTCAAATTAATAGATGTTTATGGGTAGCTACCAATGTATTTCAAAATTTTTATTGGGGAGTCATTCTTTTCCAGTTTGTAGTAAGCTTGAATTTCTCGGCAGTTATTCATTGCACGTGGGAATAGGTTGAACATAAATCTGAACCATTGCTTTCTTTAAGTGCCTTAATATTTGCAAAATGATTAATATGTTGTGTTGTTAACTAAGTGAACTTTTCTGGCGCCATGGGTTTATTCTTTTCAGTTAACAAGTTCCGATGTATGCAATGAAAATAGCGTACAGAAATAAAAAATGGAATCACGTAGTTCTACGCGGAAAATACTTTGTTAATACTAATTGCCGGTATTATTCTGGTGAGCAATGTTTGAGATCTGCACCACAAGCTGAGAATCACAAGTCTCGGGATAGTTTGACAGAGAGATATCTGTCAAATTCTCGGTGGTCATCAGGACTTGTTCATGAGAGAAGGCGCACAAGTGTTCATGGGAGGTTCGATATTAGTTGGAGAAGTTGTCTACTAAGATTTTATAGTTCTGAAGGCAATGGAAGGAATGCAAGTGAGGATAAGTGCGTACAGGCCAAAGATGTGGCTGGTTGTGATGAGAAAAAGGTTCACAAGGAAGAAAAGTCTGAAAATGTAAGGCATTGTGATGCACATGGACGACTTGGGGTGGAAGATCAAATGGAGTGGCTGAAAAACGAAAAGCTTGCCATGGAGAATAAAAAGAAGGAATCCCCTTTTCTACCCCGGCGAGAAAGATTTAGAAATGAATTTTTGCGAAGGATTGTGCCATGGGAGAAAATCTCTCTCTCATGGGATACTTTTCCTTATTATATTCAGTATGTGCTATCCCAGATTTTGCTATCTTCACTTGCTTCAGTCAATTGCTTGTTGGGACTCAAAGATATTACTCTTGCAGTGAACACTCTAAAAACCTTCTGGTGGAATGTGTAGCGTCCCATTTGAAGCACAAGAAGTTTACAACTACTTACGGTGGTCGTTTGAGTTCTTCGAGTGGGAGAATATTGCTGCAGAGCATTCCAGGTAGATCTTTTACCTATACAGCTTCAAATTTTATTAAGAAATTGTTGTTATTCTAGGATACATTTTTGTTGAGAATAAGTTCTTGTTCTGAAGGTACAGAGCTTTACCGGGAAAGATTGGTCAGAGCACTTGCAAGGGACTTACAAGTTCCGCTATTAGTGCTCGATAGCAGCATTTTGGCTCCATATGTAAGCTTGGAAGTTCTTTGCCCCTATTTGATGAGCCTGCCTCTGCTCTTCCCCTCAGCAAGAGTTTACAAGTTTTTATTTAACTCCTTATAAATGCGTCATCTTCAATGCTACATCTTCAAAAAGTAAAATGAGGTTTTACCTGCCCTAATTGTTTGCTGTATACACTATATTCCAAGATGTGTATATTCCCCCTTTATTTCATGCTCGGTGATACTTACTTTCTGATGTTTCTATTTTTATGTCTCTCTTGTTTTATTAGTTGGCGAAATGGTCCAGATTTTGACAATACTCTTTTGTGGGTGATTATTCAGGATTCTACTGAAGATTGTTCATCTGAAAATGAATCAGATGAGGACAACGCAGAATCAGTTGAAGAATGCACATCAGAGTCTGAAAGCGAGGATGAAAATGAGGCCAGTAATGAGGAAGATTATACCAGTGGTGATGGAAGAACAGGTGGTAGTGATGATGAAGTTGATGTAAACGCTACAGCTGAAGCTTTGAAAAAGCTTGCCCATTACAACCTTGAAGAGTTTGAGAAGGTAACATTTTTGTAAAATCTCAAACAATAACGTCTTGAATCTGAGAATGAAAAGAGAGAACAAGTGTATAAATGTTATTAATGCGATTATGTTCCAATCATCGAGGAGCTAATTTTAGAATACCTACTGCATTTGTGCGGAGCACTTTGTTTTGTGGCACAAGTGTCTGATATGCATAAGCTATGATAGTATAGGTCTAAGTTATGTTTGAATTAAAATCTCAACACACATGGAATTGTTGGCCATAATGCAATCTGGGATAATCATTTTCAAATTAATATTTTCTTTTTGAGGGTACTGGGTAACTGGAAGTACTTCAAAGAGCTTGGAATTGCATTATTTTTTCGTTGAATGCACTCGTAAAATAACATTTGTTATGGCAGAGTGTTTCCGGAGACGTAGAAAGCTCCTCAGGATCTTCAAAACCGGAGGCTGACGAGCCTTCGGATCAAGCTAACCAGCCGTTAAAAAAAGGTAATGTTGCTTACTTGTAAACTTGTTTTACAAGGTTCATGATTTAGCTTCTAGTTCTGATTGGATTTTGGGTAAGGCTCCATAGTCCTGTATTATTTTCTGCATTATTCTTAAAGGTTACGATGTTTTATGGAGAAAACTAGGCATATGTTTTACAGGGACTATATTGAAATATCAGCAGCCAGTTAAATATGCTATATATGGTATAGGAGATATTGGTCGGTGGAGTGGAGGATGTGCGGCTGAGTGTTGCACACTTTCCCTTTTGTTTGGTAGGATGGAAAGATGGAGAGGGAGAGAGAGTAAAGACTAAAGATATTGCAGCCCATCCACAAATTCAACATTTTATCCCTCGTAACATCTAGAAATTGTAGGGAATGACCTTAAAACACAAATTTGTCTCCCTTCTACTTTCTTGTATGTAGGAACAAAGAGAAGTAGCTTTTGTCTTCTTCCCTTCCACCAGACCTAGCTAATCAAAGCTTTAAATTTTACCCTCTCATCACCTAGTTTGATAAATCAATGGCCTGACATCCTTTCTTTTTTAGAAACCCAGGGATCATGTTCCAAAAACATAACATTGACAAGCCTCTTTTGTTAGATGATGGTTTTAAAAATAGATGCTCTTCAGTTTTGTCCATGATTGAATATATTATTTAATTTTTTGCAAGTATTTTCAAGTTATATCTCACTATACTGTCTTTCAGGGGATCGGGTGAAGTACATTGGACCCTCCATCAGCATTGAAGCAAATAAAAGGTTGCTGCTTTCATTTGGCAGTCGTTGTGAAGTTTGTCAATTTTTTTTTTGAAAGTTTAACCATTGATACAATCATGGGCATGACAATATTATTAGTGTGGCAGAACGCTAAATGCTCTCGCTCCAATTATATGCCTGCAGTCCGTTAGCATTTTCTACATTGTGCCGGAGATTCTTGATTGCTTGTGAATTTTTCTTTGCCTAGTGAACCATTCAACTTAAATTTGTTCATGGTGTAACCATCTTTAAGAAATTAATTTTCATTGATGCAAATGTATGTGCCTTGATGCGCATGGTTCATTCATATTTTTTTAATGTTGAGTATTGCTGTATTTATGTGCATTTTTTTAATTGCTAATTTGGTGTGGTGATCTTTTATGTAGTTTGCCCATGTTTGCAAATTCCTATTTGTTCTCCCAGGAATTTGATTATCTGTTTCGTTTCTAGTTTTTTTGTTTCTTGTAGTTGTTTCTCAAATTGTCGTTGTAAAGATATGTTATGTTAGTTGGCTCACACTTGTTTGCGCAACACAAAGGTGGTGCTACCAATGTGAATTTAAATATGAAACTACTGCGTTGTTTTTTCTTTCCGTTAAATGTTGATATCGCTTGTGAATTACTACCTTTCTTTTTTTTCCCCTAGCATTTCTTCTTTCTTTTTTATTGGTTGGCTACCCAGTTAAAATACGATTGCTACCTATTTGAAAATATATGGTGACGGGGTTATAAAATTGTTGTTATTTCCTTCTTTTTTAGTAACAATATGCAAAAAACAATTACTACAGACAATTGGATGTGTTGAATCAATAGAATCTGTGGTCACGATGAGGGAAATTTCCTTAATTTTTTTTTCCAGTAAAGAAACTGAAGAAAATAATTCCTCTGGTTTTTGCGGATGAAGTTTATTCTATATTTCTAATTCGTCTAATCGACAAATTCTTCAAATTTGTAACACTTGTTAAATGCTTTACATATTTTTTCTTGCTAATGCATAGAAGGCTTAAGCACCCTATATTAAAAAGAATATGGAGGGATTCTTCACCTTCAGACAACATAGCTTGTCACAAAAAATGATTTTGTGCATTTTCCTTCTGTAAAATGTTTTTTTTTTCTTCTTTTCTTACTTGATTTCTGAAGGGATAATGAGTTTTGATTTCGTAATCTCCTTAATATTTTTAAGTATCTCATTTCTTGTTTTAATTAAAATAGGCCATCAGTATACATGCCGGTGGGCTAGAATTTATGGTCATCACTCCCTTTATTTTTGTCCTTTTTCCTTCTTAAGTTACATATGTCCACATTTGTTCTTGTATATGGGATATGTATAGTTGGGGATCTTGATACACTTTTCATTCTTCTCACCGTCACCCTCTGTGGGTGTGGGTCATGGGGAACCTTTAGACAATATAGCTTGTCACATTTTTTAAAATAATTTTGAGCATTTTCCTGTTGTAAAATGTTTTTTGCTCCTTTTTTTATACTTAATATCTGAAGGGAGAATAAATTTTGATTTCCAAATCTCCTCAATATTTTTTAAGCGTCTCATGGCTTGTACTTGTACGTATAGGCTATCAGTACAAATGCCGGTGGGATAGAATTTATGGTCAACACTCACTTTATTTTTTGGCATTCCTTTTCCTTTTTAAGCTACATATATACACGTTTGTACTTATATGTGGGATATGTAAAATTGGTAATCTTGATACACTTTTCATTCTTCTCACCGTCACCCTCTGTGGGTGTGGGTCATGGGGAACATTTCTCAACTATCTTGAAAAGACCATCATAAGAGTAAATTGGTCCTAACTTTGAACTTTCTGCACCTGATCTTTGACATATCGAATTCGGCACAGGATTGTATTGGGGCAGATACCAACACCTGATGGTCCAACAAATGCTTATACTGTTATCCGTCGCAGGTGGGTTGGTAAGTCGTTTAGATGCATGGAAAAACCCTGTTGCTGTGTTTCTTTTATCCCTGGTAGTCATCTTCGTGCTAAGCGTGCTCTAAAAGGCTTTTTAGTTGAATCTCCGGAACATAAATTTGATAAATTTACTGACTATTTTAACTCTTCCTGACACTCTACATCTCCATTTTGTTGCCTTGTCTTGAATTGCGTTCTATTTTCCTATGTGTTGAGTTGGCTGATATTTACTTAATTTTCTAAATCCTTGTACCTTTGTTGAGACTATCAACCAGTTACTGAGTGACTGCTATATCTTTGCAGGACTCTGTGTAGCGGTCAAAGAGGGGAGGTGTATGAGGTCAATGGTGATGACATAGCTGTTGTTTTTGATACTTTTGGCCATTCGACAAAGGAAGTGCAACAGGATGAGAAAGGATCAGAGCCTGCTGCCCAACCATCTGTTTGTTGGATTCATGGTATATGCTCATCACTTGGAAATTGGAAATACTACAAAACTTTGGATTGAATTCATTTATGAACTTGGTTGATTTTCATGTATTGTTCATGCTAATTCAATCTTTTGTTGATGTGCTCTGATTTTTTTAATTATAAAAGGGTAGTTATAAGTTTATAAAGGTTACCCCGTGCTTATTCATAATTTTGAAAGGGTGACATTTTAATTTATCCTTCTTCTTCTTCTTCTTCTTCTTCATATTTCCTAATCTTATATTCAAATTCGAATTATGGTTTTTATTAGTGCTCTTACTGAGGCTTTCCATGTAATTTTGGTGCTTATACTTAGACATCAGACAATGCGCCAGTTAACATGCCATCTTTTACTGATTGCTTGGATTGTTTTTAAAGATGGTTTTTGTTAGTATAAATTAAACAAAGATTAGTGTCTTCTAAGGAGTAATTTCAATTATTGTTTTTAAAATCGGACCGGACTGGCCGGTATGACCGAGAAACGGCCACTAGTCTGGTCTGGACCAACTCTATAAACCGTTTTAACGGTCAAATCGGTCAAGAACTGGTCGGACCGGTCATGAAATGGTGAACCGGTTAAAAATCAGTCCTACCGGTTCACTACTTTTTTTAATTTTTTAATTTTGTTTTAGAATTTGATTATTTTCTAATATATATATTTTTTAAAAAAATATTTCTTATATTTTTAATATTAGTTATATATATGATTACTTGGATTTTGAACTTTGTTAAAAATATTATTTTAGCAGTATTAGAGCTTATTTTGATTTATTTTTTTGTCTAAAAAATTTGGATATAATTATATTTGATTATATGTATGTTGTTTTGATTTTAAACTTTGATAAATATTTTTTTATTATTTATATATATTTAAGATTTTTAGAATTTAAAATATATTATTTACTATATTATATTATTATTTTATATAATATAATAATTTTCTAATCCGACTGTCAGATTGAACTTTCCGACCGGTTGAACCATTTTTATAAGGTAAACCGTTTCGATCACTGGTCTGGTTATGAAAACATTGATTTCAATTATTATAAGGCAATTTTGCCAATTTTTGATATTTGAATAATGTGAAGATTGATATTTGCTTAGAATCTTTTTAAGATTTAATAGTAATTACTGATTACTTGCGAGTGTTTATATGCGATCTTGTACTGATTGCTTGGAGTGTTTTTAAAGATTGTTATTGTGAATATATGTAAATTAGAGGAAGATCGGTGTCTTGTAAGTAGTAATGTCAATGACCATAATGCGATTCAGCCAATTTTTATATTTGAATAATGTGATGATTGAATAGTAATTATCAATAGTCCAAGTGGAAAGGGGAGGCCACACAAATTGTCATTATGGCTTGTAGTAGCAAAATGTTGAATTGGTGTTTGAAGAGCAGAATTGGAGCATTTTTAATCTTTTTTTATTATTTCTTTGGCAATAATCATGAACTTTGGCATCAACATTGTGGAGGGTGATTTCAAAAGTAATAGCTGAGATTCAAAGTTTGATTTACAGAAACTGCTGGACTATGGACTTGCTATCTTTTGATGTTCGGAATTGTACCAAGTGATTAATCGTGAGTTTAGCTTAAAAAAAATTCACTCATTATTTGGTTGTGATTTTGTTGACGTCATCTAGAGATTCTTTGGAGGACTTATCCTTAGAGCTGTGTTCATGGGCTGGGCAGTTATGGTATCTCTTTGTGATGCTTGTTGGGAGGGAGAAAAAAGTAAATACTTTGTCTTCCTTCCAACATTAAATCAGAATCCTAATAAGCCTTTTGATATTTGTTTATCCTATAATTCAATTTGGTTATTTGAGCTGTATTCCTCATCGTCGAAGAGTGCTAAATCTTGTATCTGATGGGCTTAAAAACATCTTAAAACCTTTCATGTCCTGTTTATTACCTACCTATTCTGATTTTATATTGTAGTTAAGGATATTGAGCGTGATCTGGATGCCCAAGTTCACGACTGCTATGTTGCAATGGAAGCGCTATGTGAGGTATCTGTTTCAGATGACGATGACACGACTTCATTAACGAGTTTATGTTCTCGCTTACTGAATTTCCCCCATATAACTGCAGGTCTTGGAGTCTCAACAACCACTCGTAGTCTATTTTCCCGATTCTTCTCTGTGGTTATCCAGGGCAGTTCCAAAATCAAATCGGAAAGAGTTTATCTGCAAGATGCGAGAGTTGTTTGACCAATTAGCTGGACCTGTAGTTTTAATTTGTGGGCAAAACAAAGTGGAAACTGGATCAAAAGAGAAGGAGAAATTTGTAAGTTTGAGCTAACCATTGTCCATTAAAAATGTTCATGCCTCCCTTTCTCTGATCCCATCAGTGGGTGCCACTTCTGAGTGTATGGATGAACTTTTCCTTTTCTTTTCAACAGACCATGATACTTCCCAATCTGGGCCGGCTTGCTAAGTTGGTAAGTTTTATGCTATTGTTTTTTGAAAGTTATCCTTTCTCTGGCTTGTACGTGATATAGTAATTGAGTAAATTTCCCTCCTCTTCTAGTAGCTCACTGTTTCTTTTGATGTTTTCCAAACGAGAGTTGCACTCATGATAATGGTTTATAACTTATGCATCAGAAATATAACCCTTTGCAGAAAGGTCTGTAAACTAATATAGCTATTGGAAAAATTGTCTTGTTATATATGGCAGAAACATTTATGTTGAGGATATGTATGTTAAGTGCACTGAATCCTTGATAATGGCTCCGAAGTTCGGAATCAAACGAGTGTGTCTCTGGAAGATAAAAAATGGAAAGAAATATATAACTCACCACTTTTATTATACTCTAAGTTTGCGTTTAATAATCTTCTTCAGCTCTGGACATTCGGTCATGCATAACCATAGGAAAGATTAGCCTTTTTTATATCTGGACGTTTCTTTTTCAGCCTCTTCCCCTGAAGCGACTCACGGAAGGATTAAAGCCTGCTAAGCAATCTGAAGACGATGAAATCTGTACTCTATTCACTAATGTGATGTGCATATCTCCTCCAAAGGTATTTTTTCTGTTATTACCTAGTTCAAGATATTACAAGATTCTTATTCAACATTGATACTTTATTTCTATTTTCAAGATCGTTGTTTTCCGTTTTTGCATCAAACATGTTTCCATCTCCATGGACGAATTAGCCGCATAGAAAATGTTTTATTCTTGAGTTATTAGGACTGCAAAACTTATGTTGACCACGTTCCAGTATTGTTCAGGCAAAGATTTTTAACATCTGGTACTGCTTGATAAGCCGTGTTAAAAACTGGACAAAAATGTTACCTATCTTTCTTTACAATCTGGAATACGTTGAATCTTGAATCAGTGGAGTATTTATAATCAATAGACATGAACAGTTTACATAACCTGAAAACCTTCGGTAGCACTAATTACATATACATGTTATTACGCCCTGAGCTGGTGGAATAATGCGACTCAGCAAGATTACTTGACTATTGCAGGAGGAAGATCTTCTTCGGATATTCACCAAACAGATTGAAGAAGACAGAAGAATAGTGATATCTCGAAGTAATTTAAATGAAATGCATATGGTATGTTCGTGGGATTTTTTTCTTTTTCAATTTGATTTCTAGCTAGCCAATTTTCTTTGCAGTCATGTAGCCAGCTCTTGTGTTACTTAGTTCAGAGGAATAAATTTCTCATTGTGCATCTACTGAAAATGGTTATTATTCTTTTCAGGTTCTCGAGGAACATGGATTATCATGCATGGATCTGTTGTATGTGAACACTGATGGTGTGATATTGACAAAGCGGAGTAAGAATGTACTCATTTCTATAATCATGTCAGCCACACTCATTAAACAACTTTATATATAAAACATTATGAAGTCAATCATTCTTTGATAGAAGCTGATCTTTGTTCGTGTTCAAAGTCACTTCTCCTCTACAGTGACTATATATATAAAATTTATTGCATCAATGGTATTGCCAGGGCACATATTTCTTTGATAGGGCACTTTTAACACCTTACACCATCTACTGCAAGATTGCAGTATTTAATTGTAGTAGCTGGAGTATGATGGTCGATAATTTTGGACACTTTTATTTTCCAATTGAGAGGATTTCTCCAGACAATTGAACTTTTATTAAAAGATGAAGGATTTTATATGCTTTCTATCTGAACAGAAAACTAGATGTTGCCTGTTGTAATATTTCTAATTTATTTTTATTTTTTGTCATTTGGATTCAGAAATTATTTAAAAGGTAAGTATATATCTTTTATCTTTGTATTTATTCCTAGCAACTCACCAGAATTGATAAATAAAGATGCATTTTAACCCCTGACGGAAGAAAATCTAACATCTTCTTACCTGTTTTATTTAAGCTTCCTAGTTGTGTCTGTTAGTTGAGGACTCAGTATCATATAGTTCTGCTTTTTATCCTGTACTACTTATAAAAAGCTAGGTGCATAGTAAACTTAATTGCATAGCTATTCATAATTGCTACATATCAAGCTTAGTTGCATGTTGTCTTAATAGCATAGCCACGCGTACTAATGAAGAAGTTTGGATTTAGTGTTTCCATTAAGATTTGGAGTTTGGAAGAATTTATTTAGCAAGTTTACAGAATTAGAATTCTGTTCTCTACCTGAAAGAATATTTACTCGGTTCTTTTAAGTTACCAACTTAAGCCAAAAAGAGAGATTCAACTTAATAATAATGTTTCAAATGTTGATAACAATATCACAAGAAACAAATGGCATAAACTCCCTGAAATCCACTTCAAAATATGCCAATATTTACTTTTATTTTTGAACTGTGCAACCCCTACGTGAAATTATTGATATTTAAAACCCTGTGTTTTTTAAAATTAGGCTTAAAGCTCCTATAAATGGTAGTAAATATGCCTAATTTTTTAATCATATGGTTTGAAATGACCTTTAATTTTGTATGAGGAGTTTGTGTTTTTTCGATATTTCACATGGGTGGTATCTAAATATTTCTAATTATAGTGGCAGTGACAACTTCCCAAAAATTCTGTTGTGTTTTTCATCATTCTTGTGATTAAAATATGTATAATACTATTTTGTTGATGGGCTACAGAAGCTGAGAAAGTAGTTGGCTGGGCTAAAAATCACTACCTTTCCTCATGCCTTAGTCCTTCTGTTAAGGGGGATCGGTTGCATGTGCCTTGTGAGAGGTAATTATCTTTATATGTGTTTATCTCCGAATCATCTTTTATCTTCTTTAAGGTGACGGCTGTCAGTTGTCATGTGTAGCCTTGAACTAGCAATTTTGAGGTTAAAGGAGCAGGAAACAGCATCCAAGAAGCCTTCTCAAAATTTGAAGGTTCTCTCTCTCTCTCTCTCTCTCTCTCTCTCTCATCCAGAGTATAAACACTCCGTTCACATCTTTGTCCATTGGCTGACATGAAAAACTGCTTGTAGAATCTTGCTAAAGATGAGTACGAGACCAATTTTGTTTCAGCAGTAGTTCCCCCAGGTGAGATTGGTGTCAAATTTGATGATGTTGGTGCCCTTGAAGATGTGAAAAGGGCATTGAATGAACTAGTGATCCTCCCAATGCAGAGGCCTGAACTTTTTTCCCATGGAAATTTGCTGCGGGTAACTCAACTTGAGATATATAATGTGCAATTTTTCGATTTTATGGTCTTTCAGCCTCTAAAAAGGTTATACCTTTTGTCAGCCATGCAAAGGGATATTACTTTTTGGGCCTCCTGGAACAGGAAAAACCCTGATTGCAAAAGCTCTTGCAACAGAAGCGGGAGCTAATTTCATCAGCATTACTGGTTCAACACTAACATCTAAGGTAAAAGAAACAGTAGTATTGGGTATTTGTTGTGTTATCTACTTCACATTCTGACTTAAGAGTGGACCAAGTTTTCAACGATGGTTGCTCATGGGTCACTTCCCGTAAAATATTATCTGTTTGTTTGAGGGCTCTCTTGGGGTCAACAATAATTTGCTTGCTTAATTAAATGAATGGATGCAAGCATGGTAGAAAGGGAAAAGATATGGAGCCTTACACTTGATGCTGTTTACTCGAGAACTGTTGGTCAAGTTTTTTTCAATTGAAGACTATGATTCTATTTTTTTTAATGCTCAACAAGAAATTTAACTTTATATCAGAGCACCATAGGGGAAGTCTTGTTGTCTACTGCTGAAATTTCAAAAGATAAAATACAGACCATAGTGCAAGTAGGCATGGAAATATTGAGTTTATACTTAACTATCTTTGTACACACGTTAAGTTTAACCTCATAAATTGGGATTTCAGTAACATGACCTATCAGTATGTTTTTATGATACAGCCACCCTTGTGATGTACATAGTTGCATGGATTCATTACAGCTGAACAGACTGAAAAAGAAGATGAATTACGTTACTTGCAAGTCCGAATTTATTTCAAGAAATTGGATTACCATCAGTTTTTTTTTGTTCTTTGAAAAATTCCTTTGTTAATTTTAACTGACATTATGAATTGGTTGCTTTTTTTCATGTAGTGGTTTGGGGATGCTGAAAAACTTACGAGGGCTCTCTTCTCCTTTGCTAGCAAGCTTGCGCCTGTAATTATTTTTATTGATGAGGTGAGACCTGCTATGTTATTCCTGCCGACTGATGTGTGGAAAGGGTCAATAGCTCTAATCCCTCTTTGCCCAGAGTGCTCAATTGAGAATATAGTGTATATATGTTGTTAATCATATCACGTTGGTGATAGCTTGCAAATTATCAGGTAGCAAGTGGCTTATGAAATATAGTACTGATTCGGTATGCTTTTTTTAGTTCATATAACTGGCACATTTTTATACCATTTTTCAAAATTTTAAAAAAAAGTGGAAACAAATAATTTTATTCTATGTAGGACTTCATTGCAAAAATTTTAAAGTTTTGATGTTACAAAAGAAAAATTGTGTGAACTGTTTATATTTTAATCACAACTTCATCCCCTGTCACATGCAAGTCCTGTTATTTTTATATGCATGTGCTGTTTTTTTTAAAGCTTCGCGCGCAGAATTCCATTTTATGTAGTATCAGTAAATGATTGCTTTGGTCAAAACCTTAAGAATTTATGGATGACTCCGAATTTTTGGATGGAATGACTAAATTTAAATCATCTCAAATGCTGCGTAATTGTTCCACATGTTAGGATACTTAGGCTATGTTTGATATAATGACGTTGAGATGGTTTGCGATTTATCTCATCTGCTATTTTAGCGGTTTCCAGGATTAACATAGATGCTATATTGAAACTTGATAATTTTAACATTGTGGATTCCCTAGAGTTTCATCTTCACATGGAGACCAATTATGATAATTACCATGCAACTAAGCTACATCCATGCAATTCTAAATTGCTACTTTCTTGACTTTCAGTCTTTATTTTCACCTTTATGTACTGGCTTTGTGTTGGTGTTAAGGTCCCTTGTTATCTTGTTACTATTTTGTTAAATCTCATTTGTTAGCTGGCATTCCCATTTTTAGATATTACAGCATGGCTGTGCATGCAGGTTGACAGCTTGCTTGGTGCTCGCGGTGGTTCTTTCGAGCACGAGGCCACGAGAAGAATGCGAAATGAGTTTATGGCAGCTTGGGATGGACTGAGGTCAAAAGACAGCCAGAGGATCCTTATCCTTGGTGCCACAAATAGGCCGTTTGACCTTGATGATGCAGTCATTCGTCGACTGCCAAGAAGGTAAATTTTTTTTTGGAAGGGAAGGTAACTTTTACTGTCGTTCAAGTTGATACTATCTGAGTACAAACAAATAGGTTATGCTTAAAGTTCAACTTCTAAAAGAATATATTTTTTCTTTTAGAATTTATGTGGATCTGCCAGATGCTGAAAATCGTTTGAAAATACTCAATATAATTCTAGCTCGAGAAAATTTGGAATCTGGATTTTCTTTTGATCAACTTGCAAATGCTACTGAAGGTTATTCAGGGAGTGATCTAAAGGTAATTTGTGGAATTCCGGAATGGGCTAAATTGTACTGTTGCTACTCGTGCCTATTTAGGTATGGTGCTGAACTTTTGTGAAAATTTTATCTTTGCAGAACCTTTGCGTTGCTGCAGCATACAGACCTGTGCAAGAATTACTAGAACATGAAATCAAGGTAAATTCTACCAGATTGTTATATTAGCGACGAAATTTTCCAGTCCCACATGATTAGCTTCATTGTTGGGTGTCTGTTTTCTATATATATGAAGCCATTCTGTTTTTTTTTTTGGGGTGGGGGGGGGGGGGGGGGGGGGGGGTTGAGAGAGAGAGAGAGAGAGAGAGAGAAGGGGGGTTGGGTGTTGCTGGTAAATCCCTACAGTGGATGGTTCCAAGTATTCAAAAATGTAAAAAGATGGCTAAACTGAAATATCATGAAGCAAAATCGTCAATTAGGATCTGAAAAATACGAGAGCTCATGTTCATCAAGCTGAAGCAAGGCCATCAATCTCTTTTGAATCCTTAGAATAGTCTCCAAGAAACATAGTTGTGAATAAAAATGTCATCAGAAGATTGGTTAAGGTTTTAGCAACCTATTTAGAAGTGGGTCAAAATGGGTTGGTTTGTTTGGGTTATGAGTTGGGTGGGGTTAGCCCGACTTTTATGTTCTCTACTTTGTTGATATGTTAATTTATTGTCATTTTATCAAATTTTTAAGCACTCTTGATTTCTTATGCTAATGATATTAATTGAATTTTTTGAATAAATGTAATGACTGATATATGTATTATAAAATATGGATATAATTGGTTTTTTTTCGTTATTTTTTCCCCATTTTTTGGCGGGTTGGGCCCTATCCGTAAAATTGCTGAGCCGGACAATTGATGGCGGCGGGCTGAGGCGTAGTTGGGTGGGACTGACGTTTTGACATCTCTAACTGAAATCATTTGCTTACAAGCCTGCCGCTATATTTCTTCAAAATGCATTACTCGCCGAACGTGACGGTGGTGATGATGAATTAGAGAAAACACACTTTGCAGTCGTTTCATTGCAAACCTTCTCCACACCAAGTTTCAAAACTTAATATTGTTCTTGATCCAACTATTGAAACTGCTTTCTCCTCTGATCCTGTTTCTTCCATATCCCAGAACAATTGTTAATATATAAGCAAATGACGAACTATTTACTCCGAAAACCCTTTTCCATTACATTTTCTGTCATCATCGTGAACTACATATCCCAGAACAATTTTTTGATACACAAGCAAATGAGGAACTATTCTCCGAAAACCCTTTTCCATTACATTTGATGTCATCATCGTGACTGTAGTTCTCTTTTTATCAATCTTTCTTCATTCATGACTGATTGTTACTCATTTTTTTTTACAGGGTTACAGAATAGATGAAATTGCCGTGTTACGACCACTAAATTTGGATGATTTTATTCATTCCAAAGCGAAGGTAAATTGCTCGAAATTCTTGAGCCAAGCCACTAGCAAAAGCTCGAAATTCTTGCATATGGGTTACCCACAATGTATTTAGCTATCAATGTGTTCTGATTTACTACCACTTGTTACATTGATCAATATGATAACCTTTTCAGGTGGGACCATCAGTCGCATACGATGCAGCAAGCATGAATGAGCTACGAAAATGGAATGACCGGTATGGTGAAGGAGGAAGCCGGAGAAAATCGCCCTTTGGTTTCTGAATCAAATAGGTTGACAGATTAATTTTTCCCCCCATTAGAAAGTAAAAGAAAGGCTTGAGAAAGTTGTGCCGATGAGGTAGAATCTCCACCTTTTTTCTATTATTGGCATCGTCGAGTAAATGAACTATCGCTGATTCATCTCATGCTTCATTTACATAGATATGAGATGAAACACGAGCTTAAATGTGGAGAGATTTGATCGAACCTCATGTACATTACTTCATATGAATCTCGATCTCAATGTTCTTTATTACAACTTAAATTTAATAATATTATTGTTTTCGGGAAAGATAAAGTATTTTTTCTGTTTCTTTGTTGTCGGATTTTCTAGGCTTTCGATTCATTTTAATATATTCTAATTAACATGTTACTTTTATATCATTTTTTACGTACATGCATGAATGATGGTGTTTTTAATACAAAATTCTCGCGTTTAACTCAGGGTTTTACAAGTTCAAATATTGTTATATATTTCTTGTATTTCAATCTTTCATATTTTTAAAATTTTTTGAGAGAAGGAAATGAGAAAAATATAATTTTGAACTTTGTAAGGAATCTATTGAGTTCTCATCAAAATCTTAATTTTTATAAAGCCATTTTGTTTCTATTTGAAATTTAAAGAATAATCAAAATCTTTGTGCTGGTATAAATCCTCATCTCACCAGAGAATCAAATAATCCCAAAAAAAAGAAAGGCCAAAGTTAATAAAACATGGAATTTGAGATTTTGCGTGAATTTTTATTGTGATACTTCAGAAGATCCCTTTGTTATTGATACGAGATCGGTTCAATTGATGACTGCAATTTAATGGATCTCTCGCTCAACGGTCATCGATTCACAAAGAAGCAGAGGTACTGATGACTTCGTGGAAGAAAGGATTGACCGAGCGATGGGTACATCGATGTGGGCGGATAAATTTCCAATGGCAAGACTCCGTGCACTAATGTCGTGAGATTTTGATAAATAGAATTTTTGTATTGAATTTGTTGTGTTGTAAAAATTATTATATAAATTCAATTGTAAAAAATTTTTTGGTGCAGAAGTTTTCAAAACAGAAATGGTGCTTATGACAGCTATTTCCTTGACCTCTGTTTCTAGCAAAATCTCACGACACCAGTGCCACTAAGATTGCTGTGGGGACTCGGACGCTAATTAATTTCTTCAATCTTCTTTGGAATTAAGTGGATCAATTACTAAACTAGGTCGAAATTTTTTTTTAAAAGTTGACACTTTGTAATCAAGTGTACAAAGTACTACAACAAGTTATGCATGATCTTATTGAATTACCAAGTCAAGTGTAATATCTACAATAAGATCAAAAGTACAAGTCTTGTACAATATACAATCACTACAAATTAGGGTTCAACGACTACATATCAAGTGTTGGAAGCCCAATCTACTTCTAAGCCCGGATCTCCACTCTAATATCGATTGCTCATCCTCTTCTCGACCCTGATCCTGTCCCACCTGTTGTCATGCACACATACAAACACAATAGCCGGATAACTCCGGTGAGAAATATATTCCCAGTATAAACAACGTATACATGCATTTCATATAAACATATACAAAAGCATATAACGTATGGAAAACAATATGCATTGTAGTCTACGAAAGCATAATGTGTCCCCAAAAATATCACTTGTTTCAGCCTCAACTTTGCTAGGATCAACACTGATGTCGGCCTAGCCTCAACTTTGCTAGGATCAACAGAAATACCATCTCCAGATATAATGTGTCCCAAAAATATCACTTGTTTCAGCCGAAACTCACATTTAGACAACTTTGCATACAATTTCTCAGTTCTCAGAATTTTCAATACAGTTCTCGAATGCTCAGCATGATCCAACATATTCTTTGAATAAATCAGAATATCATCAATAAAGATAATCACAAAATCATCAAGATATCTCTGAAATATACGGTTCATCAAACCCATAAATACAGCTGGAGCATTTGTTAAACCAAATGGCATGACTATAAACTCATAGTGGCCATACCTGGTTCTGAAAGTTGTCTTCTTTATATCAGAATCTCTGACTCTCAGCTGATGATATCCAGATCTCAGATCGATCTTGCGATAAACAGAAGAACCCTGCAACTGATCAAATAAATCATCAATACGAGGCAAATGATATTTATTCTTTATCGTAGCCTTGTTCAATTGCCGATAGTCAATGCAGAGTCTCATAGAACAGTCTTTCTTTCTGACAAATAATACTGGAACACCCCAAGGAGAAACACTCGGTCCGATGTAACCCTTGGCTAGTAAATCTTCTAGCTGCTCTTTCAATTCAATCGGTGCCATTCTGTATGGAGTTTTAGAAATAGGTACTGTACTTAGTATCAATTCAATACTGAAGTCTATTTCTCGGATTGGAGGCAAACCCGGAATCTCATCTGGAAAGACATCAGCAAACTCACATACAACTAGCGAATCTGCCAATGACGGGCTCGATTTCATTACATTTACTGAATACACCAGGAATCCTTCTGCTCCTTTCTGTAATAATCGAGTCATAGACAAAGCAGATATCAGGAATTCGAGCTCTGGAACCCTTACTGTAAAATTTCCATTCATCAGCCATCTCAGGTCTGAATTTTACAATTTTCTGGAAACAATCTACGGTAGCTCTATACTTGGTCAGCATATCAATACCGATAATGCAGTCAATATCAGACAAATCGAGTACAATACAATCTAACTCAATTTCATTCCCACAATACTGCAGTATACAATGTTTAACAGACTTCACTGATATAAGACCTCTCCCCAAAGGTGAAGAGACAGATACCACAGCAGATAATGACTCAACAGGCAAATCATGTGTCAATGCAAATCGCTCAGATATAAAAGTATGGGATGTACCCGTATCAATCAATACTTAAGCAGAGTAACCACAAAGAGAACAGTTACCTGCAACAACATCATCAGGTGCTTTTTGTGCCTATTTTTCAGTCAATGCAAACACTCTGACCTGTTGTCTCGGAGGCTGGCTAACAGTCTGGCTTCCTCCTGGCCTCGGCTGGTACTGAGTAGTGGGTGGCCGGAAAGAGTGAACAACAGATGATCGTTTATCAGCCTGAACCACTGATCCAGATGATTCTGCTTCCTGGGATCGTTGAGAACCTCGCTGTGGACAGACTCTGGCAAAATGTCCTTGCTGTCGACAGATATTGCAACTACCAAACACTCCTTGGCATTGCTATGTGGGATGTCTTCCTCCACAAGTTCTGCAATAGACTCCTATGTAACTCTGGTTCTGTCGGTGAACCACTGGAGCTAGATGAACTACTACCAGACTTCTTAAATTGTTTCCCTCGGGCTTTCAAATTATCTTTCTTTCCACTGCTGCTACCACCACTATCAAATTTGGGAGGGGTTGGTGGAACTGAGCTGAGGGTTGTTGCTGTTTCGGTGCTGGAGCAACATACGAAGCTCCTTTCTGCCTGATCAGGCCGCTTCCGCTCCTTTTGCTCTATTCAAAGCATCAGCAAAATTATTCGGTCTCCCTGCATTTACCAGTGTAAAGATCTCGGGATTCAATCTATTAATAAACTGATCAGCCACTGCTTCATCATTCTCAACAACATGAGGAGCAAATCGTAGCAAGGTAGAGAATTTGGCCACATATTCTTCAATATTCAGATGACCCTGTCTCAGATTAGCAAACTCCGCATCCTTGTCTTTTCTGTACGATACTGAGAAGAATAGTTGATAGAATTCTGCTTTAAAAATCTTCCAAGTAATAACTGTACCTCGATGCTCCAACGCTCTCTTAGTCGTGAGCCACCAGCTTTTTGCAACATCATGCAATTGATGCCCAATCAGTCTAACTCTTCGCTCATCTGTGTAGTCAAGGGAATAAAACAACATCTCAATATCATCAAGCCAACTCTCACAATCAATAGAATTTTCAGTGCCCTTCAAGGTCGGCGGTTTAAATGACTGAAATCTCTTCAGCAATGTTTCCATGGGTGTCGCTGTAACATCCATCGGATTTGTAGAAGTATTACCCTGTTCTAGGATTCTTCGAGGAGGCATATCTGATTATCAAAAAGGTTAGTAACCAAATATAACAGATATGTCTCAGTCCTCCTCTGATCATCATACCTCTGATCAAGAATCGGTTCTGATTCATTTCTCAATAATACACGTTTCCAATCATATCAGATAATCAGGTAAACATGTATTTTCAAGAGCGAATAAAAAATGCTAGCATTACAAAAGCAAGAAAGAAAACTCAATCTACCCCGCTCACTCGCTTGTCTCCCAGTCTAAGTAACATACGGCTTTGATACCACCTGTTGTGGGGACCCGGACACTAATTCATTTCTTCAATCTTCTTTGGGATTAAGTGGATCAATTACTAAACTAGGTCGAAATATTTTTTTTTAAAGTTGAACACTTTATAATCAAGTGTACAAAGTACTTCAACAAGTTATGCATGATCTTATTGAATTACCAAGTCAAGTGTAATATCTACAACAATATCAAAAGTACAAGTCTTGTACAATATACAATCACTACAAACTAGGGTTCAACGACTACATATCAAGTGTTGGAAGCCCAATCTACTTCTAAGCCCGGATCTCCACTCTAATCTCGATTGCTCATCCTCTTCTCGACCCTGATCCTGTCCCACCTGTTGTCATGCACACATACAAACAAAACAACAGCCGGATAACTCCGGTGAGAAATATATTCCCAGTATAAACAACGTATACATGCATTTCATATAAACATATACAAAAGCATATAACGTATGGAAAACAATATGCATTGTAGTCTACGAAAGCATAAATCGATACAAGTAATAAATCAAACTCTTTACTCATAATCTTGACTCGACTCTTATCTAGAGATCCCGGTTGAATAAGAACGCAACAAGTCTCCCACCTACTCTTCCCAGCTAGATGGTGGTACGTTCTTATTCCCAGACATTGGCCTTCTATATCGAATCTCTACAATAGGAGTCGATCTACTCCTAAGCACATCGATATACACCAACGTCCAGTGACCTGACACCTCTGCCAAAGACTCAATGCATACTGCTATAACTCTATAGACTAAGCATATCAATCTCAAGAATTGCAAATACATAAAAGCAATTACAATAAAGTATGTGGTTTTGGGAAACTCAAATTATCTCTTACTCGAGTTCTATCTTTCCGGTTTAACATTGATTTATACCTTTTTTTTCGTAGATCAGTCTGGTCAACGAAATCAAATATCAATCTGGCTCTGATCGTTCTTCGAAGCCTTCAATACCAACTCTAGAATGCCATATTCGAGAAGTACAATATCAATATACAACCCAAGGCAAGAATTCTCAATCTAATTACGTTTCGACGGCATAACAGCACAATCTCGAGATACCGGAAATACGTTTCGACGTCTCGCGCATATGCGCGTCCACGCATAACAATTCAACTGCTCGCGCATATGCGCGAGACCTACTATCTCGGCACTTTGATATTTTACATGCTCGCGCATATGCGCGCCTTGTCTCGCGCATATGTGCGAGACCTACTGTCTCTGCGCTTGTACATACATCTTGCTCGCGCATATGCACGCCCCGTCTCTCGCATATGCGCGAGACTTACTGTCTTGGCATATAGCAGCTCGCGCATATGCGCGCCTCGTCTCCGCGCATATGCGCGAGGCCTTCTGTCCTCGCCCATGCAATACTCAAGCTTTCTCAATTCCTTGCTCAGAGTGGTCATTCTATAATCACATTAATTCATCAATTAATAATCTCGGATTAACAAAATAAAATCTCGGGCATTACAATTGCGGAGTCTTGCCATTGGAAATTTATCCGCCCACGTCGATGTACCCATTGCTCGGTCAATCCTTTCTTTCACGAAGTCATCAGTACCTCTGCTTCTTTCCTAAGTGAATCGATGACCGTTGAGCGATAGATCCATTAAATTGCAGTCATCAATTGAACCGATCTCGTATCAATAACAACGGGATCTTCTGAAGTATCACAATAAAAATTCACGCAAATCTCAAATTCCATGTTTTATTTTTATTCTAGCGGAATGGATCAAATTAAATTGATGTCTCTGCATAGAATATTTGTTTTTTGTTTTGTAATTTACCGAAAATTTGTCAATAAAGATATTTGCCAACTCATTTTAGGACAAAAAAGGTGCAGAGAAGCTAAATCACATGAGGCGACCAGCCGACGAACACCTTGTTTGCTTGTCTTCATTATTTCTAATTTTGTTTGCAGCCGAAAACCATAGTCAACAACAATATTGGATCCAAATCTTAGCTTCATTTTATCCCCAATAATTTGTTTTTTTCCCCACGAAAATAAAAATTAGTGTTGAAATGATTTATATATTGTTCAAAAATGAATTAATTCAACAATATTTGTTGGTGAAATTCGCAAAGATCTCGGTCTAACGCGACTCCGAAAGCGAAGATCTAACGAAGAAAATTACATTTACAACATATTTTCTTAGATTTTATGTCTTCTAATTTTTCAGTTTTTTAATACATTGCACGTGAATTTTTATCATACACCTTATTCATTTTAGTCAAAATAATTAAATAGGCATCTATTCGCACACAAAAACAAGATCATGTCCACCGACTCTCCAAGATTTGTCCATTTTTTCAACAATAATATTTAGTTTCAATTTTCAAAGGAATGAGCAGCATTAATTTCATATGCGCATGCATTATATTCATTCACAACTAGCTTAGTTTTGTCTTATTTATTATTATAATAGATATTTTAAATGATTGTTTTCCCGGAATATTCTATGTTACACCTAGAATAATTATTCTTCAATGATGTGATCAAATGTTAACTCTTAGATCATCAACATATATTTTGAATTTCTTAAAAATATGATAGACACACATTATATAATAGTATTGATATAAGAAGAGAAATATTTTTGTTTTTGGTGTAGCAAAGACTAACTCTATTTTGTCTTGTGCTCAAATTTATTGATATGCCAACGACAATAAAAATCTGGAAAGTTGAATTGGTATTCATTCATTTTGTCGAATAAAAATAATAGTTGGGACAATTTCTTATTTAAATTTTGGATTAGGTACTTGTGTTAAAAATTGGTAAATTAGTCTAAAATCTCCACCAATAGTTTCAATTTATGAATCCGTCTCGGGTTATTACTTTTTTTTTTTTATATTTATTTATTAAGGACTCCCTATTGTCAAAAAGTTTTATTTCTAGCTCTCCAATACAATTAAACGTTACATTTTTGTTAGAGTAGATGTCCTGCAAGTTAATAGTTGGCTAGGGAATTTATTAACTCAAGTGTAATAAACAATCTTTATTTTAATATAATTTAACCTTCTTATGGTTTCATTTTATTTTATCTGTATATCCATGCAATCAACATAGATAAAGTCCTTAATTATACTTTAATACAAATGAATCGTAATTCGATCTTGAAATTCATTTGTAAGAATTTTATATTTTAAATTCGTTCCTAGTCGATTCAGCCGCTTAAAAATAAGGATAAAGGCCGCTTGAGCTTGACACTAACATCTATGATGTTGTGTACCGTGTTTCATGGTAAGGGCATAGAGATGTCCAATCATGCAGATGTGTAATCATACGATGATTGTACCGAACAACCCTCCATCGGACGTTCCAAGTGGTTATCATTCATCGAGAGGATAAGTCCGTGATTGTGATTGTACATGATTAGTCCTTATGAGTCGGGACAACACTGAAACTCTACATACTAGGATTGTTCTTTGACTCGTTTGCCGACTCCGCGAGGGTCACAAGGTGGCGAGGTTGGGTGTAATTGTGAAATGTGTAGAAGCCGGTGCATTGTAGTCGAGAATTCACCGCTCACCTACGGGTGTGGATATCATATGATCTAACAAAATAATAGTGCCTGAAATCTCTGGCCAAAGTGTGAGATGTACATTAGGGAAAGAGTTCCCTAGTTGTGCATGCGATGACACTATGAATATTTCATGATTGTATCACATAGCTATCGAATTAATTTGCAACCCTCGATGAACTAATGATTGCAGATTCGATCGGGATATATGAGATGAAAGGACCGTACTGTACGTTAATCATAATCGACTGGTTCTTGCAGCCACTACCAGTGATACCTAGGGAATCATGGGGCGATGCTACTAGACGCTCTTACCATGATTCGATGAGTTTAATCAGAAATTGATTTCTGACATTCTCATGATCAAATGTTGGTGCATGGAATGTGGGCAAATTAGGGTAAGCCTGAATAAAGAAAATTGTCCTGGATCACAAAGAGTTGTTAGAACATGGCTAGCTGTATCTCTGAATCATTGATGGTTACACAAGAACTGATTTACTTGTACCGTTGAGATAATAAATTTAATGAGTTGAATTTATGAGAAATAAGTTTGATATGATCAATCGATAAGCTTATAAATAAAGTTTATAAAAGCTTATAGAAATTTTGAGAGTATGACTGCTAAAACAGTCAAAGGGAGAGTACCTGCCTTATTTAGATATTGGTGATCTTGAAATTAAAGTGTGCAACATAATAACGAACAAGTTGAAATTGTCACATCGATGATATTAGATCGTCGATCGAGATTATGATGAGATTAATATAATGTAGGCATGGATCGTGGGCTTGCAAGAGTATAAGCCAATCATGCAAATTTATTAAAGTTTAGATGAGCTTTAATAATTAAATTATATTTTAATAAGTTAAAATATAGCCCATTAAATTTTAATAAAATATGACATTGATTTATGTAATATGAAAATATTCATGATACCATAATTTTAGAAACTTGCATACAAAGCAAAATAATATTAATGGATGATATTCTCAAAATATATGTATTAATATTTGAGATTTCATTTAATATGGCATGGATTTAGAATCTTTAGTTAATTTAATTAATTAGATTAATTAAATAAAAAGAAAGGTTAGAAATATAATTAGAATATTTTTTATTCTAATTGAACGGCATGCATTCGATAGTTTTAATCGAGATTGGCAGAAAGTTGGCATCCATTTTAGAATATTTAATTAACTTAATTAATATATCTTTAATTAACTTAATTAATCTAATTAAGTAAATTAAGGATTAGAAATAAAATAATGATTTTGGTTCTTATTTTAAAAGATTAGCAACCGAAAGCTTTTGAAAAAAAAGGATATACATTGGCGCTTCCCAATTTCGGGTGCTGCTCTCAAAATCCTAGAATTTGCAGGAAAAGTTTTTGCTCTCAAAAGGATTTTTGAACCATTTTGTTTTCTTGATCTGTGACGTCACGAAAATTTGAAGTCCACGTGAACCATATGCATGCAAGTTATTAAATTCCTCGTGTATTGTATTAAATGGTTTTAATGCATGGCTATTTCATTAATTTGGGTTTTAATGCATGATTTATGAATTTACATTATTTTAAATTATAATATGTTTAGTTGATCCACGTTAAAACGTTTTCCTTGAGTTTTATGTTTCAGGCGATTATTCGAGGCGGGATCGAGGAAATGAGACCGACGACGATTTAGGCGATTTTAAAATGGGGTATTTTATTTAAAGTCAAGAAAATGTCATTTAAACGATTTATTAAGTCTTAGCATTTTTAAAGCCTGATTTAATTATTAGGTGATTTTAAGATTTTAAGCTTTTCAAAAATACTAATTTGATTAGTTGGGGATTTTAAATCTAGAAAATTTGAAACTTGTACATTTTATTTTAAATTAGGGGTGCTACTAAATTAGTGGGAGATTAGCATTTTATTTAGCATGTTAATTAGTTATTAGTATTTTTATTAACCTAATTAACTCCTAATTAACTACCCTAATTAACTCCTAATTAACTCCCCTAATTAAAACCCCCTCACACACACACCTACACGTTTCTACATCCCCCCCTCACACACACCACACCCATAAGTCACACACATTTCATTTGCACACATACATTCTTCATTTTCATCTTTTTAAGAAAAGGAGTAGGGTTCTTGGAGAGTAGCAGCACCACCCTTTCCCCTTCATCATTTCAGCAAGTCTCGATCATTTTTGTTGTAAGAAAAGTGCCGCAAGTCGTTCCAGATCGCCCTCGCATCCTCGCCGCGTCAGTATCGTCATTTCGTGAGTTTTAATCATCAAGACATGTATATTATTTCGTTTTTGTATCGATCTTATCATAGTAATAATTTTGATGTATATTGTATGAAAAACATATGTATGTTATGCAAAAGTTTGAGCAAAAATGTTTGGATCGCTTTTGAAATGATTTTTGGATCTCAAAACTCAAAATTTCTGTCATTTTAAATACTGCGACTTTTAGGTCGATTTTCTGGAAAAAAATTTCAACATATAAAACGTATAACTTTTTGATATCTTCGATTTGACAATAAATTCGTAATTTTTGGATAATAAATGAGTGAGTTATGATCATTTTCGTGGGACTGCTCAAACTGCGATTTTATGAAAATGCATTCTTGAAGCCCTCGACGTTTTTAAATATATTCGACGTGCAAAAAAAATGTTTATTTTTGAGATATGATAAATGACTTTTGACCAAATATCAACGGGTTTGGAAGTCGGTGAACGTGGCCGAGGACCTCTCCACCCCGGTAAAGTATGACCGGGTTTGATCAGGATTGGAAACCGGTAAAGTATGACCAGGGACCAATCCACTCGGTAAAGTATGACCGGGGATCTTATGCATGTGGTAGTAGACATCCCTGCCACCCCAGTACTGTGGTTTAGTCTGATCAGACGCATTTATGTATGGGTCACTTGCTTTGAAACATATCTCTACACAAAATGATGAAGTTATGCATGTTCAAGTATGTATGATTCAAGAATGTTCAAGAAAAGTTTTATGATGATGGCACGTCTATCTTTATGTTATTACGTTCAAGTTTATGTATGTACGTTCTACTTTTAAGTTGCATGTAGTTTTATTACGTATTACTCGTTATCTCTAATTTATACATGTTGAGTCTTTAGACTCACTAGACTTGATCGATGCAGATGAGGACAAGCATGAGGAGACGAGGGGTGGGGATCAGTGAGCCAACTCGGTCTGTGCAAGGGGCTAAACCCGATGACCGCCCATGTTTTTAAGAATATTTTTTTTTGCATGTTGTTTCAAATACTCGGATTTTTATGAAGTGGTTTACGACGTTTAAACGATTACTACTTTTGACAAACTGGGTTGTAGTTGTTTATTTCAAATGTTTCTAGACGAGTAGGTTATTTTAACGCGATTTGAAAGTTTATTTTGTATTTAATAAAATTTTTATTTTTCCTCAAATTCTAAAGTTGTTCAAAAAATACGATACATTACAGTTGGTATCAGAGCGGTGTTCTTGTAAAGGGTTATGCCTACTGCCAGTGGCGAGAAGCTCACGAAGTCACACCTCAAGTCTGTAAGTTTTAAAGTCTTTTAAGTAGTAAGCATCAAGTCATGATTTCAGCATGTGCATGTTTTAATGCTATCACTTGTATGTTTACATGACATACATTTTAGAGTACATGTTTACCGAGATTGGATCTTTAAAGTTTTTATGCATGTTACGACATGAAATGCGAAATTATAGAGTACATGTTTACCGAGATTGGATCTTTAAAGTTTTTATGCATGTTACGACATGAAATGCGAAATTATATAACTTTCATGCATGCTGGCTTTGTGGTATTGGACATGCTTCAGAATTCGAATATTGGGCGTTACGAATTGCTATTAATGATTTGAGCATATCGATTTTTGGTTAGTAAGTACTGATGTTCTACTCCCTTAGTCATAAGTTAATAATGAAAAATTCTGAATGCTTTCAGGACGTAGATTTTTAAAATACTGATGATTCGTGGTTACTAGTTGAGTTAACTTTTGAAAATTTCATATAAGGAATAATGACTCGAAATCTGCGACGACCTTTAGCAGTATAAAAAAAATTGTGTATTTTGGGATTTTAAGTATTGATGAAAATGTAAGATTGGTTATAAGAATTTATTTTAGATTTAATAAGCTTAAGATTATTGAACTTATGATGCGGAAAACCTATAAAATGGAAGTAGGAACGCCAATAACTTATGGGTAATTGTAGGATTTTCAAAATTATGTACAAAGTTGGGTATTATCGAGGAAATTAGGAATTTATTTTTGCAATTGTTAAGGAATTTGGGGACTAGTTTAATAATAAGTGAGAATTGAATGGTTTGAATGATAGGAGTTTTCGCCGATTTAACTTTGAAATATCTTGGTTATAATGTTTTAAGGAATGGTAATCAAGGGCATTGTAGGATGAATCAATATTGGACTTAAAAATCTAAGTGTTAGTGGAATAATACATTGGCAAATTAAGAATTTAGAGTGATAACAATTTAAGAGAAAGTTGATCAATTAGTTAAGTTACAAGATTAGACAGTAAGTTAACTTATTTTTGGGAGCTTAAGGTTTGATGTAACATAACTTTTAATCATGATCTTAACAGTTAAAGTTATACCTTTGTTATGGTTAAATTTTTCTAGAAAGTTGCATATGATTGTTGGTTATATTACTTTTTAAACACATGTATGAAGTGAGACAGATACTTTGTCTTGAGGAATCTTTATAAGTCATTAAGAAACTTAGAATTAAGTGGATATGAGTACTGGAATTAGGTTATATAAGACTACTTGGGTTGTGTAAGTTTGAATTTCAAGTTTATGAAATAGGTGTTCATACGGGGATATTGGGTGAAATAAAAACAAAAGGAAATTAGTTGTATTCAACATAGGTTATCAATAGACGAATATTAAGATTTTTTTATCGAGTAAGAAATCTAAAAGCTTTATATGAGGATTCTAGAATTCTATGGGTTATAAGTGAAGTTGATTTATTAGAGTTAGTCCATCATTAACAGGGGAAACTTATTAAGTTTTATACGTTAGAGTGAATTAAGTATTGAGGATACGTCAAAGTGTGACATTCGTTCCAATGAGGAAGGTCCAAGTATCTTAGACCTCAACTATAATGTAATTGAGAATAAAATAGTTTAAGCATGTGTTTGATGCTAGAAAGATTTTATTATTTAAGCAGAAGATCGATATTGTATATTTTGGGGTTTTATGGATTAATGTTACTCGAAATTTAAGATTAGCAACAATTTTATATTTGGGATGTACTTGAAAATAGCTAAGTTATGTAAGTTTGATGTCGTAAGGTAAAGATTCGATTCAAGGATCATAGGTCAATATTATCATGGGGTAAAGATAAGATTTAACTTTTGAGTGTAGTACCAAGGATAGAAGTTGATCAGTAACTTTTGGTGCTAAAATTTCTTAGGTTGAACTGCATAAATGCTAATGTAATAGATCGATGAACGTTATGGGTATAGTATAAGGAAAGTGAGATACTATAAGTTTGAACCTCCATTTCTAATATTAGGAATTGTGAGAAAGTCAGAACTCGAGGTCGCAGTAAAGTAAAACTAAGACGCCATAAGTCGCTTTAAGTTGTGATTCGCAAACGAGGTTTTTGATAGGCAATTTAATTATGATTGAAGAGACGTAAGGACAGCTTAGGACTTAAATTTTTATCAGAGTAGCGCAGCGGAAACATAGATTATTGGGATACTAGAATTAAGAATCTAAAATTTTGGATTATCGAGGATAAACGAATTTCGGTGACGAAATTCGATTTAAGGGGGATAGATTGTGACGACCCGAAAAGTTGAAGTCAATGTGAACCACATGCATGCAAGTTATTAAATTCCTTGTGTATTGTATTAAATGGTTTTAATGCATGGCTATTTCATTAATTTGGGTTTTAATTTATGATTTATGAATTTAAATTATTTTAAATTATAATATGTTTAGTTGATCCACGTTAAAATGCTTTCCTTGAGTTTTATGTTTCAGGCGATTTTTCGAGGCGGGATCGAGGAAATGAGACCGACGACGATTTAGGCGATTTGAGAATGTGATATTTTATTTAAAGTCAAGAAAATGTCATTTAAACGATTTATTAAGTTTTAGCATTTTTAAAGCCTGATTTAATTATTAGGTGATTTTAAGATTTTAACCTTTTCAAAAATACTAATTTGATTAGTTGGGGATTTTAAATCTTGAAAATTTGACACTTGTATATTTTATTTTAAATTAGGGGTGCTACTAAATTAGTGGGAGATTAGCATTTTATTTAGCATGTTAATTAGTTATTAGTATTTTTTTAACCTAATTAACTCCTAATTAACTACCCTCCCTAATTAACTCTCCTAATTAAAACCTAATCAACACACACACACCCCTACACGTAGGGGTGTCAAAATGCGACACGACCCGACAATCCGACACGACCCAACACGAAAAAAATCAGGTTCGGGTTGGGGTTTTTCGGGTTCGGGTTGGGTTGATTCGGGTTAGTGCCATGTTAGGCGGGTTTCGGATTGGGTCGCGGGTTGACCCGCGAACTTTTTTTTTTAAAATATTACCTATTTTTTTATATATTGTATGTTTGAACAAAATTTATTGTATATTTATATGATAAATTTTCATCATCTAATATTTATTTTGCATATTTTTATTTTTTTAACAATTTTTTATTTGATTTATTAAATATACTTTTAATTTTCTACGGTTAAAATTTCAAATTTAAATCGGAAATTTTGTTATTATGTGTTTAAATTAAAATAATAGTATTATTTTTTTTATTTTTTTGAATTTTTTCATTAATTTTTTTTAAAAAAATAAATAAAATTCGGGTTAGGCGGGTTAGACGGGTTGAGTCGAGTTATACGGGTTCGTGTTCGGGTTGGGGGTTTTCGGGTTGCTTCGGGTTCGGGTTGAAAGAAAATAAAAAAAAATTTCGTGGGTTGACCCGAAACCCGACCCAACCCACCCGATTGACACCCCTACCTACACGTTTCGACATCCCACCCCCCCTCACACACACCACACCCATAAGTCACACACATTTCATTTGCACACACACATTCTTCATTTTCATCTTTTTAAGAATACGAGTAGGGTTCTTGGAGAGTAGCAGCACCACCCTTTCCCCTTCATCATTTCAGCAAGTCTCGATCATTTTTGTTGAAAGAAAAGTGCCGCAAGTCATTCCGGATCGCCCTCGCATCCTCACCGCGTCACTATCATCATTTCATGAGTTTTAATCATCAAGGCATGTATATTATTTCGTTTTTGTATCGATCTTGTCATAGTAATAATTTTGATGTATATTGTATGAAAAACATATGTATGTTATGCAAAAATTTGAACAAAAATGTTTGGATCGCTTTTGAAATGATTTTTGGATCTCAAAACTCGAAATTTCTGTCATTTTAAATACTGCGACTTTTAAGTCGATTTTCTGGAAAAAATTTCGACATATAAAATGACTTTTTGATATCTTCGATTTGACAGTAAATTCGTAATTTTTGGATAAGAAATGAGTGAGTTATGATCGTTTTCATGGGACTGCTCAAACTGCGATTTTATGAAAATGCGTTCTTGAAGCCTTCGACGTTTTTAAGTATGTTCGACGTGCAAAAGAAAATATTTTATTTTTTAGTATGCTAAATGACTTTTGACCAAATATGAACGGGTTTGGAAGTCGGTGAACGTGGCCGAGGACCTCTCCACCCCGGTAAAGTATGACCGAGTTTGATCAGGATTGGAAACCGGTAAAGTATGACCATGGACCAATCCACCCGGTAAAGTATGACCGGGGATCTTATGCTTGTGGTAGTGGACATCTCTGCCAGCCCAGTACTATGGTTTAGTCTGATCAGGCGCATTTATGTACGGGTCACTTGCTTTGAAACTTATCTCTACACAAAATGATGAAGTTATGCGTGTTCAAGTATGTATGATCCGAGAATGTTTAAGAAAAGTTTTATGATGATGGCACGTCTATGTTTATGTTATTACGTTCAAGTTTATGTATGTACGTTCTACTTTTAAGTTGCATGTGGTTTTATTACGTATTACTCGTTATCTCCAGTTTATACATGTTGAGTTTTTAGACTCACTAGACTTGATCGATGCAGATGAGGACAAGCATGAGGAGACGAGGGGTGGGGATCAGTGAGCCAACTCGGTCTGTGCAGGAGGCTAAACCCGAGGACAGCCCATGTTTTTAAGAATATTTTTTTATGCACGTTGTTTCAAATACTGTGATTTTTATGAAGTGGTTTACGACGTTTAAACGACTACTACTTTTGACAAACTGGGTTGTAGTTGTTTATTTCAAATGTTTTTAGACGAGTAGGTTATTTTAACACGATTTGAAAGTTTATTTTGTATTTAAGAAAATTTTTATTTTTCCTCAAATTTTAAAGTTTTTCAAAAAATACGGTACATTACATGATCTCTATGTAAAATATCTTATAATTTTATAGTGTAAGTTAGAAGAAGAACAATAATCTGGTCATGGACCTGATTCGGAGATCGAAAAATGTTCGTAGAGATTTACAACAAGAGCTACGTCCGCTAATATCAGAGTAGCTGGTGCCAAGTGAAAAACTCACTAAAGGTATATTACTCAACTCCATATGAATGATTATATCATTTAAACCATACGAGTGTCCAAAATTATTTATAATGTCAAATAAAAATTTTTAAACTTCCGCTGCGTTTTGGACACGAGAAAAACGATGACCCTACAATTTTAAGCTTCTAAGTTTAAAACATAATAATTTACTTTAATTAAGTGTGTAACAATCATCTTTCTCCCTCCATCCTCCCAACCTCGATGTTCCAATACCCCTCCGACAAATTTTCTCCTTTGGTCATAGCTGCTTTCCGACGCTGTCCACACCAACGACCTTTGGTATCGACGGTTTTGTTCAACGCCGAACACATTCTTGGAAGCAATGTGTTTTTAATATTCGTGATTTAAGCTAATCTATGTGCATATTTGAGTTAATTTTTCATTTTTCAGGTTGTTCGAGCCTATTTTTTCCCAGATTATTTTTATTTTTATTTTTTATTTTTATTTTTACTTTTCCCAGATCTAGTTGCACCCTAAACCCATAAAATTATTTCGGGGGTTTGGTTTTGAGGATTTGACAGTAGTATGCATTTTGTGTGTGATGTTGATGTATATTTTTCGAAAGGTTCGATTTTTTTTTAGATTTTGGCTCAATATTTATGTTTGTGCAAGGGTTGATTTATCTTTCGCATTAGTTCAATTTGTATACTACTCGATGTTCGTAATTCTTACCCTCCCACCTCGTATCTTGGTTAACATAGATTAGTTGAGGACATCAACACATTTTGCTTTGAAAGTTGTATGATTTTCTTTAAAAGTTGTATGGATTTGAAGGGATTGTAGAAGCACAACATAGAAGGGTTCGGGAGGTAGTTCTTCGAGCGAAGAGATCTGTGGCAGCTGTCACTACTATAAACATTCATCGTTAAACGATTATGCTAGTTTACTGGAGTTATTTTTTAGGCTGTCAACAAAGTGTTCGGAGATTAATCCAGAGATGTTTTTTTTGCAATACATAGCTACTCATGAGAAGATGTATGTGACTTTGAATAATGACGATGATGTCTTGAACATTATTATCTGTACATGAGTTTCAAAATGACGAAATTGGAGATGTGGGGTCTGAGAAGAAGCAATCAAATTCAAAGTAACAAATATGTTAGAAATGTAATTCACTCGTATTTTCTTTATTCTTTTTGTTTAAATTGAATTAAAGTAGTAGGTGTGGTTTTACAAGTTTTATGATATTGCAATGTGTTAGATGTTTTAGCTGCTCAAGTTTTGTGATTATAAAAAAAATGAGAGATTGTCAGGATATTTCATGTTCTCAATCTTGATTTTGATGTTAACAAAACTTGATATTTTGTTTCTAATAAGTTTACATAAGTGCGCATAAAGTCGAAACTGATAAGGCTTCGAACTGATCAGTTACCGAACCAAAACTGAAGCTATCGAGATTCAAATTGAAAGTGCCAACTAATTGCCCAAACTGAACCAGTCAAACGATATATCAAAGACCGGTTCAACTGAATCAATGACATTAGTCCAGGTAACGAGCCAACTGATTTCACCAGACCAATTCAAAAATCAGTTGCTGACCAGTTCGGAGAACCAGTTCAAGACCAGTTCGAAGATTAGTTTAGCTAACCAGTTCAGAGCATCAGTTTGGAGCAGACTAGTTCGCAGATCGCATCTAGCTTTTTAGGTGGAATCCAGCTTTGTATAAAGATTCAAACAATTGTACGATCAAACTACAATAATGAACATTGCAACAGAGTTTAAAATGAAAAGTTTCCAGAATGACTGTCAAGAAGTGAAGACACATTTTCAGGAAACAAATTCAAATTGCAACAGACATAATTGATGAGTCTTGATGTACGATCACGTTCGCATCTATAAATACAAGAAGAAAACCATCAAGAATAAAAGTGTGTAAAAGGAAGAAGACATGACACACATAACTCACATCAGCTTACAAGAAGTAGCCAGCCCAGATTTGAGAGACCACTTCAATGTGTTATCAGCTTAGATTAGAAGTACAAATACCTCAGTGTGTGTGAACAAATTCGTGTTGTATTCATAGATCAGTTCTCACACATGTACACACAATAACTCACATAATCCAAAGAGTTGATCCTTAAAGTTTAGTTGAGTGAGTCTTGACACAAAGACGTCAGACAATGTGTTTGTAGTCTTCGCACAAAGATGTTAAACTTGTGCAGGCTGAGAGGTGGTGCCTTCAGTCTAGTTGAGTGCTAGGAGTTCAGTTAGGCAGTAGGGTAAGTCCTAAGTTGAGTGGGTTTATACAAAGAGTTGTATAAATCAAAGTTTTCTAGTGTATCCTACTCGCGAGGTAGAATGAGTGACATAGGAGATTCATCTCTGAACATCCATAAAAAAATTATGTCCTTTTTGCTTGTTTTGCATTGTATCTATTTTAAAACTGATTTGATCAATTGAACTGATATCATTTCAGTTCTCATTATAACTGAACTGATACAAGCTCAAACTGATCCTTGCATTATTTCATTCTTCTTCACAAAGGATAATTTCGAGTATTTTTTGCTTGGTGTAAAAACAAACTCGATTTGATTCATCGGTGTTAATATTTTAGAACATAAGCTATTGTAGCTCATTGAGGATATTGTGTTTGAAACATCCCTGTTGGTGTTAAAACTGATCCTATCACTTGGTACTTGGTACCCAGACCATCTCATCAGATATTAATTGGAACCCGGTGGGTTTACAGGAATAAACTTGATGAAAATGGTATTGTTATCATGAATAAAGCAAGGCTGGTTGCACAAGGTTTCAAACAAGAAGACATAATTGATTATGACGAAATCTTTAGACCAATGGCAAGATTAGAAGCTATTCGAATTTTTCTTGCTTATTTTGCACATATAAACTTTAAAGTATTCAGATGGATGTGAAGAGTGTCTTCCTGAATGAACTATTGCAGGAGAAAGTATATGTGGAATAACCTCCAGGTTTTATTAATCATATTTTACCCAATGTTTAAATTAAACAAAGTCTTGGAATGATTAAAACAAGCACCACATGCCTGGTATGACACTATTTCACAATTCTTAGTTAATCATGATTTTATAATAGGCTCAGTGATAAGACTTTATTCACATTTACTAAAAATGATAATACTTTGTTAGTTCATATTTATGTTGATGATATTATATTCGGATCCACTAACTCAAAAATCTACTAGAAATTTGCTATTCTTATGCAAGATAAGTTCGATATAAGCACAATAGGTAAACTTAATTTCTTTCTCAAATTGCAAGTTAAGAAGTTGGATATTGAAATCTTTGTCAGTCAAACAAAGTACACCAAAAAATAATTAAGAAATTCATAATAGAGTCTTGCTCAGCAGCAACAATCTCCATGAACTCATCAGTTAAGATTGATAAAGATGAAGGAGGAATATCAATTGAGGTAATATCGTATCGAGGTTTGATAAGCTCTCTATTGTAGCTAACTTTTCGTCGATCTGATATCTTGTTTGTAATTTGTATATGTTCACGTTTTCAGTCAGATCCAAAACAATCTAATTACTCAGCTGAAAAAAATTCTTAAATATATTAAGAACTCAAAATGTTTGATTTTGGTATGATAAAGACTAATCGTTCAATTTAATTGGATATTCTGATGTAGACTATGCAATGTATAAGCTTGATAGGAATAGTACAAGCGGATCATGTCAGTTTCTTGGAGATTGACTGATTTCTTTGTTCAGTAAGAAGCAAAAATCAATTGCTACTTCTACTGCATAAGCTGAATACCTAGTTGCTAGAAGCTGTTGTGCCCAACTGCTATCGATTCAACAATAACTGAAAGACTATGAAATTAATGCCAAAGAGTTATCAATTTTCTGCGACAATACAAGTTCAATAGTCATCACATACAATCTGGTTTTATACTATCGGACTAAGCATACTGACATCCATCGTCATTTCATTCGAGATCATGTATTGAATAAGCACTACAAGAAAAATACCCTACGACAATACGCGACGGATTTTTTAAAACCGTCGCTACTTAGCGACGGTTTCTACATAACCGTCGCTAAATTTAGAGACGGTTTATCAAAACCCGTCGCTAACATTAGCGACAGACGTCATGCAAAAACCGTCGCTTGCATGAATTCAGTCGCTAATATTTTAGGTAAAATAAAAAAAATAATTTTAATAATTTAATAAATCTATGTTGGAATTGGTAAAATAGATAAAAATTTTAAGTGTTGTGAAGTGATAAAATCGTGTAAGAGATAAAAATTTTAATTGTTGTGAAGTGGTAAAATCGTGTAAAAGATAAAAATTTTAAGTGTTGTGAATTTGTAAAATTGTGTAAGAGAGAACAATTTTATGTGTTGTGAAGTGGGTGGAAGAAAATGGAGCGAATTTGCTGGTATTTATAGAGAGTGGGTGGAAGAAAATGGAGCGAATTTTAGGCGGTATTTTCAAAAGTGTCGAATTTTTGAAATTACCGACGAGTTTACTAAAACCGTCGCTAATTGTTGCGACAGTTATAGAAAAACCGTCGCTACTTTTAAATTAGCGATGATGTTATTTTAATCCGTAGCTAACTTCAGCGATGGTTGTAAATAACCCGTCGCTAATGTTAAATGAGCGACGGTTACTCTATACCCTTCGCTAACACTAGCGACGGTTGTAGCAAACCCGTCGCTAAATACTGTTGTGTTTTGTCTATACTCATGCTAATCGACAACGGTTGTCACGCCCCGGAACGGGGGTTGGTTGACACCGACGTTGCTCTCAAATTTACATTCGAAAACAACAAGCCTCAGAAGTACAAAATTCAGAAACCAGTCTTTTATTCATAATGATCGTTGTCTAATACAAATGTTTTACAGCGGAAATGTAAAACCAAAAAATACGATAGTCTGAACAGACGCAGTGGAATATAAAATATAAATCAGAACTACGAACAACGATCTTCATCACCAGCCCCGAAACTGAAGTTGCTCCTCTTCCTCTAACAACTCTTCCTCGTTCTTATCTGAGATGAGTTTGGTGGGTGAGTGATATGATTGTCACTCAGTAAGCGGGGGCGGAAATAACTCCCAGTTTTCGAAATCATTTTCATATAGAAACAGTAATACGAATAATATACAGAAATTCTTATTTTCATAACAGAAGTCAGTATTCAATATTCAGTATTCAGTAATCAGAAATTGGACAAGTAAGCACTGAGCACGTTCGTGAATTTCATGGCTAAACTGATATCAGTCCCCTATATGTTCTCTCCTCTAAGGGGTGAGGCCAGTAATCAGTAATCAGTAATAATCAAAATATATATTCCTACCATTAGTTCACTAAGTTTCAGTGTTTCAAAATCAGATATCAGAAATCAAGAATATACTTTGCTTTAAAACAGAAATCATCAAACGGGTTTCAAGATATTTATATATAAGTCCACTTACTGTAATTTGCTGGAGAGTTTCGGTTGAAGTCTGGAAATAGGCTTGCTCTCGCTACTGGTTTCTACTGCCCGAAAATAAGCACTCTCTTATCTCAAATATTTCAAGTGATAACTCAAGATTTGTGTAACACCAATTCAGAGGTTTGAGGGTGTTATATATAGCCAAAATTCTGACTGTTAGCCTCACAATTAATGGCCATAATCTGCCATTAACAATCTTTATTCCGTGTTAAATGCTGGAATTAGTAACTGTCTGTTGGAATTTCGTGCTGCTGCTGCTTGATTTTATCTGTTGTCTGCTGCTAGATTCTAATCTGCTGGAAAATACCAGCTTCTGAATTATTAGCTTCTGCTGAAAATTTAGCACTGCTGCTGAATATTACTAGCTGCTGCAAATTGCTAAGTAATACTGAAATTTCAGGTTCTCACATCCCTCCCTCCTTATGAGAAGTTTCGTCCTCGAAACTTGGCTATACATGATCTTCAAAGAGATAAGGGTATTGTGCTCGCATCTTTTCTTCCAACTCCCAAGTAGCTTCTCTTTCGGTATGGTTGGACCATTGTACTTTGACATATGGAATAGTTCGTCGCCTCAGTACTTGGTCTTTGAAATCTACAATTCGAATCGGAATTTCTTCATAATTCAGCTCTTCATTTAGATTGCTCTCAACCAGAAGTGGTCCAGCTTCCAGAATGTGACTTGGATCAGAAATATATCTCCTCAGCTGCGAGACGTGGAATACATTGTGAATTCTTGACATGTCGGGTGGAAGTGCTAATCTATAAGCAAGTGTTCCTACTTTCTCAAGAATTTCAAATGGTCCGACGTATCAGGGATTCAGTTTCCCAGCCTTATTGAATCGGATAACACCCTTCATGGGTGACACTTTTACATATGCCTTTTCGCCAACTACAAATTCCACGGGTCTTCTTTTCAAGTCAGTCCAGCTTTTCTGTCGATCTTGTGCAGTTTTCAATCTCTTCTTAATCACAGCAACTTTATCCACTGTTTCTTGGATTAGTTCGGGTCCAACAATGGCTTTTTCCCCTACTTCATCCTAATACAGTGATAATCGACATTTTCGTCCATACAGAGCTTCGTATAGTGCCATTCCAATACTACTGTGGTAACTATTATTGTAAGCGAACTCGATTAAGGACAGATGTTCGCTCCAATTACCACTGAAGTCTAGAGCACATGCTCTCAGCATATCTTCTAGAGTTTGAATTGTCCTCTCAGTTTGGCCATCAGTTTGAGGGTGATAAGCCGTACTAAGAGTAACCTTAGTCCCCATAGCTTGTTGAAAGCTCTTCCAAAATCGGGATGTAAACCTTGGATCTCTGTCTGATAGAATACTAGCTGGAACTCCATGTAGTCGTACGATCTCATTCATGCACAGTGTGGCTAGCTTGTCCAAATTATAGTTCATGCGAACAGGTAAGAAATGCGCATATTTCGTGAGTCTATCTACGATTACCCATATGCCATCATGACCTTGTCTCGACTTGGGTAAACCAACTACAAAATCCATGGAAATATGTTCCCATTTCCATTCCGGGATTTCTAATGGTTGAAGAAGTCCTCCAGGTCTTTGGTGCTCTGCCTTGACTTGCTGGCACACGTGACACTTGGAAACAAACATTGCCACGTCTTTCTTCATTCCATTCCACCACAAATTTTTCTTCAAATCTCTGTACATCTTGGTACTGCCAGGATGGACTGAAAATTTTGACTTATGTGCCTCAGACATTACTTCTTGTCGAATGTTATCGATGTCTGGTACGTACAATCGTCCTTTCATCCACAAGATTCCTTTGTTATCTGTCTCGAAATCTGGTGATTTTCCTTCTTTAACTTGCTCTTTTAGTTTCACCAAAGCGAATCTCTATCCTGACTTATCTTGATTGTCTCTCGAAGACATGGTTGTGCTGAAAGTGATGTCAGGATCACCTTACTCACATTCTTTCGACTTAAAGCATCTGCTACCTTGTTGGCTTTGCCTGGATGGTAGCTTATCGTCAAGTCGTAATCCTTCATGAGTTCAATCCACCGTCTTTGTCTCATATTTAGTTTCTTTTGAAGAAAACAAATATTTGAGACTTTGATGATCGGTAAAAATCTCGCACTTGGCTCCATAAAGATAATGTCTCCAAATTTTTAGTGCGAATACCACTGCCGCTAGCTCGAGGTCGTGTGTTGGGTAATTCTGTTCATACGGCTTCAACTGTCTCGACGCGTATGCTATCACCCTTCCCTCTTGCATGAGTACACATCCTAAACCTTCTTTAGATGCATCACTGTAGACGGTGTAGTCCTTACCTTCCATAGGTAATACCAGTACTGGTGTGGATGTAAGCTTCTTCTTCAAAGTCTCGAAGCTTTGCTCACATTTTTCACTCCATTGAAACTTAGAGTTCTTCTGTGTGAGCTTGGTGAGGGGTATGGCTATTGAAGAGAATCCTTCAACAAATTTTCGATAATAGCCTGCTAGTCCCAAGAAGCTTCGTATTTCTGTCACATTCTTTGGTCTAGGCCAATCTGAGATTGCCTCTACTTTCTTAGGGTCCACAGATACTCCTGCTGCTGATATTATGTGTCCCAAGAATGTGACGCTCTCTAGCCAAAATTCGCATTTCTTGAACTTGGCGTACAGTTCCTTTTCTCTCAGTGTCTGGAGGGTGAGACGAAGATGTTCTTTGTGGTATTCCTCACTTGACGAGTATACCAGAATGTCGTCGATGAATACCACAACAAACTTGTCAAGAAACGGTTTAAACACTCTATTCATGAGATCCATGAATACTGCCGGAGCATTTGTCAATCCGAACGGCATCACCATGAGCTCATAATGTCCATACCTTGTTCGGAAGGCTGTCTTCGGAATATCGTCCGTCTTGACCTTGAGTTGGTGGTAGCCTGACCTTAAGTCGAGCTTGGAAAAGACTGAAGCTCCTTTGAGTTGGTCAAACAGATCATCTATCATTGGAAGCGGATACTTGTTTTTGATTGTGATCTTATTCAGCTCTCTGTAATCAATACACATTCTCATGCTTCCGTCCTTCTTCTTTACAAATAGGACAGGAGCTCCCCACGGGGATGCGCTTGGTCGGATTTGCTTCTTATCCAACAATTCTTGAAGTTGCTCTTTGAGTTCTTTCAACTCTGCCGGAGCCATTCGGTATGGTGCTTTTGAGATTGGTGTAGAATTTGGTATTAAATTAATCTGAAATTCCACTTCGCGGTCGGGAAGTTCGCCAGGGAGTTCTTTAGGAAATACATCCGGAAACTCTTGTACTACCGAATCTCTTCTAGCATAAGTGTGGTGTCTTTCTTTACCTCGCTTAACATAGCTAGGTAAACTTTTTCTCCACTTTTCATGGCTTTCCAAGTTTGAGAAGCAGAAAGAAGAGTCTTTCGTTCTTTTGTCTTGCCATGAAATAAAAGTTTCTCTTGGCGTGGAGCTTGGATAGTTACCGTCTTTCCATGACAGTCTACTAAAGCATGATTCTTGGCTAACCAATCCATTCCAAGAATTACGTCGAATTCCACCATGTTTAGTTGAATCAAGTTTGCCTTGAAATTCTGATTATCTATGAGAACATCAATATCCCGATATAGAGTGCGAGTTTCTAAAATTCGGTTTGCAGGAGTTGCTACTCTATATGGTTCTTCTAAGTTATCAGGCTTAGCTCCTAACTTCTTGGCAAATCTCTTGGATATGAATGAATGTGTAGCACCACAATCAAATAACACATACGCAGGTATATAATTGATTATAATGGTACCTGCTACGACATCATTTGAGTTGTCAGCCTCTTCTTGAGTGATAGCATAGACTCGGGCATTTGGCTTGTTCTCCTTAGTCTTGTTTGGAGTTGTTCCGCCTGCTGGACCATCTCTTGGATCTGGAAAAGGACATTGAGCGATGCGGTGGCCCATCTTTCCACAACGGAAACAAGCTCCAGAATTCTTACGGCATTCACTAATGTGATTGAATCCACAATTTTGGCACCTTGACTTCTTCTTTGCTTGAGGGAGAAGAAGTGTTTCCCTTAGCTGGAGCACTGGTGAATTGATTGCTCGAAAACCTAGGCCTCTTGAATTGTTGACCCGATTGGTACAGGCTTGATTGAGGACGTTTGAGTTTGTTCTCTCCTTCCCGCCTCTTGATGTCATTCTCAGCTCTGATGGCGGCTCCCATCAATTCATCAAAACTATCGGGTTCGATAACAGCAAGGGCAGATTGAATGCGGCTGTTCAACCCTCTCTTCAAGCGATGTATCTTCAGAGCCTCGTCTCCCATGATGGTTGAGGAGTAAGTTCCCAATGAGTGGAACTTGGACGAATACTCCACCACTATCATGTTTGGTTCTTGAACCAAGCTTTCAAATTCTGACAGCTTCTGCACTCGAACTGTTGTCGGAAAGTATTGCTTCAGGAATGCCTCTCGGAACCTTTGCCAAGTGATAGGTCCCGCTCTTACCATAGCTGGTGATACTCCTTCCCACCATTTGGCTGCTTTATCCACAAGAAAAGGTGTAATCACATCTACCTTAATCCTTGTGGAACCTCAAGTAGTCGAAGATGATTCTCCACCTCTTTCATCCAATGCTGTTCAACCTCAGGATCGGAGCTTCCATCGAAGTTTGGGACTCTTGCTCTTCGGAGAGCCTCATAGTGCTGTTTCGTCCCATTCTAAGCTAGGAGGTGGTGGCGGTGGCTGATTAGCATTAGGGTTGACCAACCCTTGTAGCGTGGTTGCCACAATCGTGGCTATAGCCATCAAGTCCACTTGACTGAGGCCAACTGCTGGTGGTTGCTGTGGGGGTTCTTGTGCATCTTCGTCATTACGGTTGTTGTTACGGTTGTTGTAACGAGGGTTGCGGTTGTTTCTCACTGGTCTTCCGTCCATTTCATACAATTATGAAAGTTCTAAGGTTGACGACATAATAGAGACTAAACAAATGAAGCACGATGATAGAGTAATTGTTCAAAATTTAAATATGAAACCAATGGATAAAATAAATTTTATTGATTTCCACAAAAGTGCAATTACAACTGAACTTCAAAAATTGGAACAGAAATGAAAATGGAAAAAGTGTCATTACAAAGAAAACTACTACTGATGTTCTAATATATCACTTCTCCTAATCCCAAATCCATAGGATCCTCTTCAACTTCTTCTTCTTCTTCGGGATCCTCCTCGGGTTCTTCTTCATGATTGGCTACTACTGCTTCCAGATGTTCAATATGACCATGCAGAACCGCATTCTGGTCGCTAAGAACTTCAACAGTGTCCTGCAGCTCTTGAATCTGAGCATCAGTCTGTTCACTATACTGATTATGCTGGTGTACGAGTTGGTGATTTTGATCCTTGAGTATTTGGATCTTCTCAACTAGTGTATCACGTAACTCGATGAATTCTGCCACAGTCTTTTGGGAGGTCTCAAACTCTTCTTGAGTCTTCCTATTTCTCCCTTCTGCTTCATGCAGATAGTGAGCATAACGTTGAACATTACTTCTGAAGTGTACTGCTCGACGCTCTAATTTATCTTTGTCCAGCTCTAGGCAGTAGTTATGTCCTTTAGTTTCTGTAGCTTTCTCTCTAAGTTCTTAATGTAGCTACTCTGGTCAGTCATAGTCCTACATCCAAAACATGGAAGAGAATGTTCAGAAGTGATCTCAAAAATACAGGTCAAGTTATAGACGAATACTGGAATGAACAAAATCAGTACTGTCTATGCATTTAATAGAAGAATTAGCTCAAAAATTTTCTGTCTCAGAATTTCGTAAAAAATTTACTAAAAATCCTTCACATCAAGAACATGAATGGTACCAAGTTTGGTGTAAAAATGCTTAGCCGTTTGGAAATGAAAATTCCTCAAAATTTCGAAAAATTGAAAATTTTTACGAAAATGATGATATCACTATCTTAAAGAAGGATTTTGGGGTTCATCGGCGGTGCTAGAACAATTGAATCGTTCTATAATTGGTTTTCCTCGTCGAGAGCTTTCCAACGCATACTTTTAATAGTAAAAATTTTCTTCTGGATCAAAAGTTATGGCCGTTTGAAGTTTGCGCGAAAAACACCTCAACTTCCACGCCATTTTGCAAGGTCTACTGCATGCGCCTACTGGAATTCGCGGTCTACTGCAATTCTGGTGCTACTGCAGTCAGTCTGCTGCTTTTTCAGCATTGTCTGCTGCTTTCCAGCACTGTTAGAACCAGTCTGCTGCATTTCGAGTTTACTGACCCGGTCTTCTGCATTCAGACCTACTGGTTTCCATCTACTGGTTCTGGTTTTGGGTTACTGGTTTTGGGTCTACTGATTTTGGCCTACTGATTTTTTTATTTTTTAATTTTTTTTCTACACATTTCAGTAGTCTATTACAGTGGCTTAATTTTCAGTAGTCTCTTACAGTACTTTATTTCCAGTAGTCTATCTCAGTAACTTTCAGGACTTATTTTTAGAAATATATCAGAACTTATTATTTCTAGTTCCTCCTCCTCAGATTATGAAACCTGGTTTGCTCTGATACCACTTCAATGTCACGCCCCCGAACGGGGGTTGGTTGACACCGGCGTTGCTCTCAAATTTACATTCGAAAACAACAAGCCTCAGAAGTACAAAATTCAGAAACCAGTCTTTTATTCATAATGATCGTTGTCTAATACAAATGTTTTACAGCGGAAATGTTAAACCAGAAAATATGATGTCTGAACAGACGCAACAGAATATAAAATATAAATCAGAACTATGAACAACGATCTTCATCACCAGCCCCAAAATTGAAGTTGCTCCTCTTCCTCTAACAACTCTTCCTCGTTCTTATATGAGATGAGTTTGGTGGGTGAGTGATATGATTGTCACTCAGTAAGCGGGGGCGGGAATAAATCCCAGTTTTCGAAATCATTTTCATACAGAAACAGTATTACGAATAATATACAGAAATTCTTATTTTCATAACAGAAGTCAGTAATCAATATTCAGTATTCAGTAATCAGTATTCAGTAATCAGAAATTGGACAAGTAAGCACTGAGCACGTTCGTGAATTTCATGGCTAAACTGATATCAGTCCCCTATATGTTCTCTCCTCTAAGGGGTGAGGCCAGTAATCAGTAATCAGTAATCAGTAATGTTCAGAATATATATTTCTACCATTAGCTCACTAAGTTTCAGTGCTTCAAAATCAGATATCAGAAATCAAGAATATACTTTGCTTTAAAAACAGAAATCATCAAACGGGTTTCAAGATATTTATATATAAGTCCACTTACTGTAATTTGCTGGAGAGTTTCGGTTGAAGTCTGGAAATAGGCTTGCTCTCGCTACTGGTTTCTACTGCCCGAAAATAAGCACTCTCTTATCTCAAATATTTCAAGTGATAACTCAAGATTTGTGTAACACCAATTCAGAGGTTTGAGGGTGTTATATATAGGCAAAAGTCTGAATGTTAGCCTCACAATTAATGGTCCATAATCTGCCATTAACAATCTTTATTCCGTGTTAAATGCTTCAGTTACAAGTCATAGGTTGAATTAGTAACTGTCTGCTTGAATTTCGTGCTGCTGCTGCTGGATTTTAATTGTTGTCTGCTGCTGGATTCTAACCTGCTGAAAATACCAGCTTCTGAATTATTAGTTGATACTGGAATTGTTAGCTTCTGCTGAAAATTTAGCACTGCTGCTGAATATTACTAGCTGCTGCAATTATTACTAGCTGCTGCAAATTGCTAAGTAATACTGAAATTTCAGGTTCTCACAACGGTTTTCTAAAACCGTTGTCGAGTGTCCTAAAAAACATGCTAGTAGACAACGGTTCATGAAACCGTTGTCATAAAAGCTCAAAGACAACGGTTTTACAGAACCGTTGTCATTGACCCTAAAAACCGTTGTCTTTGACCCCCAAAAGACAACGGTTTTATAAAAACCGTTGTCTTTTGTTTAGAAAATGATCTACGACAACGGTTTTAGTTAAAACCGTTGTTAAAAGTTTTTTAACAACGGTTTTAGTTAAAACCGTTGTCGTATGTGTGTTTTTGATTCTGAAATTTCTTGTAGTGAAGGAAATTAGATTGGAATACGTCTCAACTGAACAACAAGCGGTGTATATCTTCACCAAACCACTTTCACATAATACATTTTCTTATTTCATAATGTTATAAGACTTATTTATTTATCATAAATGCATGAATTTAGGGGGAATACTAATACTAAATCATGAGACTCAACTTATTAGACATTTGTTAGTTAGTCTTTGAGTATTAAACTAATATTCAGCCTCACGACCTAACTGATATACAACACTCTCAGTCTGACTGATCTTATCATTTAGTAGTGACTTTAATGATTCACTAAAATTGCTTTTATCAACCATTAAGGGAAACTTAATAACTCATTTTTTGTTTAAATTCTTACATCATACTTGGCATATTTTAAAAAAAAAAAATCAAAATCCTCAAACAACAGCGTGACACATGTCCCGTCTGTTACCAGATCAAAAGTCGCATATGTTAAATCAATGAAATCCATAAAATTTTGAGTTTACCTTTGCATCTTCTCACTCAAAGCATATATGATCTCTAACCTTTTGTTCTCTTTTACTTCGAAAATTATCTAATTTTTATCTCTAAGATCTTATTTAAAAAAAAACCTCTCCAACAACTCCTTCCTATATCATGAACGCTCTTGCATTCGGTTTCGAATCAATTTATTCCATGGAAGATGTTAGATCACAATTCTTCAAGTTTGTTGATTCATCTGGACTTAAGTATTTTCTCAATTTATCTTTGGACATCTACGTGGATGAGCTAAAAAGTTTCTACGCAATAGAGATAGTAACCGAAGATGGAAGGATACTGATACCTCTCGGAGAGGACAATCAGTTGATCGAGCAAGATTACTTCTCTACTGAGCAAATTTATCTCCACTTTTCGTTTGCCTAAGAAAACTGATGCAATGGTTTCAAATGCAGATATAATCCTATATGAGGTGGTAATTATGATTGAATATGATGAAGCTACATTTGTTAGAGGAATCATACAAGAAATGGTTGAAATAGCAATGATTGAGCAAGATGGCCGCCCAGAAACTGAAGAAAAAATAAGTCAGAATTTAGAGGAACATGTTGAGATACCTATCAACTGAACTAAATCAGAGTCATAATGATCGGACAAGCAGGACCCTCCAACAGTCAGGCTCTTGGACTAACAATTGATGCATCCACAGAACTTTCAAGAATAGAGTCATTTTCTCCTGACCTGATTTGGATTAACTGATGGAAAAACTATAGATCATATTAGCTCAAGTCTCACTGCCATCTTTTCCTCCATAACGATTCTTAAAAGGAGCAATCTGAATATCGGGGAAACATTGGAACCATTTAAATATAAAATGCTAAAAGAAGAATCAGATCTATCTAGGGGCATTACCAACATATTTAATCAATTAGAGCATATAAAAATGGCTCAGGCGGCTACTACAACTCATCTTGGGGGCAAATTCAAGCTAACAACTTCAAATCCGCACCAATATTGAGGAAGTTCAAGCAAATTTTAATAAAAATATTGACAACATCAGTTCTCAGTTAGCTTTGGTTTCTGCCTACCTCAAGCTATCTTCTGGTGTTGACAAGAAGAGGCAACATAAGAAGTCAGCTAGCTCCAGTCAGCCTAATTCTACTGATGCGCTGAAGAGGTCTACTGACAAGTACTCCAATAAGTTTAGAAGATAGTTCATGAAGAACAATGTCTGTATATAGTCAGTCAGTCACATGAATATATTGTTGAAAATAATGAATTCAATATTGTCATAATTTTGTCAAACACAAAGAAAGGAAAATTGTTGGAACATTTTACATTTTGGTGATTTAGCATGGTTGATGATCCAATGGATAATTATAGAACCTAACCCAACTAAATTCAAGAAGGAAAACTGAATATTCATAAGCTGAAGTTTTCTAAGGAAGTCTAATTGATTACAGAGCCAGACTGATAAAGCATAAGAATGATACTAATTGACGAACCGATTCAATTTTAACCGATGAAGTCCAACTGATGGTCTATCAAAGTTGATCAGTTAGTAAAAATCCAAACATTTCATGAAGAATTAGTATAATAAGCGATAGGGGATCAGAGCCCAGTTGAAATAGCAGATAAAGTTTTACGTACCAACAATCACTGAATCTTAATAGAATGTCAGGTTTGTGCACACTACCAGGTAATGTCAGAAAGGACGATGACATGACAACAACGACATCTTTATTTGGATATAGATATATTATTTTTAAATATTACCATTGCATATCAATCTATAAATAGATCAGTTGAACAAGCTCTGATGGTTACACACTACACTATCTATCGCGCTGAATTTTTGAAAACCAACTGATCTTCTCTGAAGAAGCTTTTTGCGAGCCAAACTAAAAAACCAACACACGTTGATAATTCATTATCTGATCATTTTGAGGATCAAATTTGTTCTTCAAATTTCATTGTGAAATCTGTGTAATTGAGAATAAGTAGTCTTACTACTCAAATCATTTTAGATTAGAGTTTACTAAGAGTTTTAGTTAAGCATGAAAAGGGGAAGATAGCTTTGCTTGAGGATCCACCGAAAAACAAAAATGTTCACACTGCTATTGTGCTGACAAGCGAACGATCAATAAGATCATTCGGGAGAAAATGGAAATGTTTGCTAAGTGAGTTGAGTTTCGAACGGTCACAACCTTTGACTCACTTATTCAAACCGACAAGATCAAAGCAGCTGCCAAACTTGAACTTTCCATATTGGAATGGACAAAAACATATGATGTTCCAACCGCTCTGCTTCGTCGAGATTACTTGGAATTACAAATGAAGAAAAGTGCACTCCGAGCACTGATTCAATTGAAGAGGAACAATTTTTTTCCTACTTGCCCAACCGCAAGGGATCACTCATCTATCATCTCTCAACTTGAGATGGACGCTCTCTTACTCTCAATGATCGTCACTCAAAAACTGGCAAGAACTTAAACTGCCTGCGGTTGAAGAAAAGGCAAATTTAACTCAAATTTGAACATTGATGAAGTGTTGGCGCCTGAGACCATCAATGACTTATCAATCTTTCAGGCACCACCATCTTCATCTGTTACCGCTTTCTTGTTTATGAGATGCCAGTTGAAACCGCCATGCCCAGTGATGTGGACTCCATCATGCCAACCGCTGAAATCATTGTGACAAAGGTTGTTCCCATCATTGAGGCAATCTGTCAACAAGATGAACTGTGCTCCTCAACAACTCCTCAAGAGATCCATGAGGAAGATACAATTGTACAAGAGTCTGAATCAATTGTGCTTCCTCTCTCAGCACATATCGGTATTTTAGAAGTTCATCTCATCTCTATCGAAGAAGTTGTGCAATCTCTTTCTGACTTTGATGAGGGCACAATTCACATGGAGACCTCTTCACCTTAAAAATCTGAATTTGTTGAAAATACTGCTCAAGGCATTCTCCAAGAACCGTTAGTATCTTCACCTCCTATTCCCAAGGATGACGGAGTAACTATCGCTTCTCTGCCTCTAGTCTCTTCTGTTGCTGAGGATCCATCAACCAGTTTGGTAACACAATAAGTACCCAGCAAAGCAATCCATGTTTCGTCTGTACCATTTGACACTACGGTTGATGCTTTAGCTTCTAAAATCGATCTACCGCAGCCTTCCAAGTCAACCAGAAAAGCATCATCCTCTCAAATGGCTTCATTCAAGGCTCAAATACTTTCTTCATCAGATATATTTGAACCTGAAGAAGAACTTGTGGAAGAGGACAACTAGAAGAAAATTTTGGATCGTTTGAAGACTATGGATCAATCAATTCTTGCTCTTAACTGGAAGAAATTTGATCTTAAGGAAGTCTTTCAATCCATGAAATCTGACCTCTGCAAGGAATTTCTTGTCATGAATACAAGCATTACCCTCCGACAAGAAAGGCATAATTCCTCGCATCTCAATATGTGTACTGAGCTTTCGAGCTAAATGAGTAGACTGAAAGCACATGTTGATCAGCGCATGGATGCCCAAGGAGCTCAACTTACTGAAATCATGCAAGTTCTGATACATGGTGATGTCAAAAAAGGGAAAGAGAGAGGCAAAAAGAACTTAAAAAAGCAGAAGAAGTGGTTAGGAAAAGGGTTGTAGAGCGTGCCAAAACGGATGAAACTAAACATCTTGAAGAACAACAGAGAAGTTAAAATATTGTACTTTTTTAGTTGTTCTTATTACTGTTTTGATTACTGTTTTACTGCTTGAAGTTTGTATTTTCATTAACACAATGAAATACCATCTTTATTTTATGTCACTATTTTAAATATTCTGTAAATTGTTGTATAGTTCTGCCGCTGAGTTTTGTTATCACCAAAAAGGGGAAAAATTTTAAGAAATTATTATTACCCTAAAGTTTTGGTGATTGACAAAATCAAAACAACATCTAACTGTTTCAGGAAACAGCTGCAATCTTCTTTGTATAACAGGAACCATTTCAACCGTCTAGATCTCAACAGCTTGGTCTTCGACCGCTTAAACTTTCTCTGACCGACTCAAGACATTCAAAGGTTTTGCACTGCTACAAGTCAACTATGTCCTGCACCAGTCCCGATATTGATCTGCATTAATGTAGCTATCCTAGAATAGAAGGATTTCTTATACATCCTACAAGTTCTAATGTTAATAACAGTTGTCGTAAAAGGATGCTCAGCAGCAATTCTTCAAGGACGAGATTCAAAGCTGTGCAAGCAAAAAGAACATTAAATGCCTTGCTGAAGAACATTTAATGAAGTTGCAGCTGATAGTGACACATCATTCCAGCGCTACAGGTTTATATTATGTATCTTTTCCGACCGTTGGATGATAGCTTATAAAAGAAGAGCTGAAGAATGCAGATATAAGTTCGATCAATTTTAAGCTTTCCAACCACGCGATTGACATACTACTAAAGCTTGCATACTCAAAGATCTGAGCGCTCTTAAAGTTTATATACTTAGCAGAAAGATATCTAATCATTCAAGGAGCAATTTTGTGCTGCTCAAAACATACAGTGTTTCTTTTATATGTAAGCTTTTGGTTATTTGATTGATTGTGTTGTCTGGTGAACCGAGGTTTCTTAAACTCCAGAAGTATAAAGTGATAATTAAGAGTTACAAAACAGGCAGTGTGATAAGTCCTGATTAGATTGGGGGCTGTTGAGAAAAGTTCGTAAGCCAAAGTCTTTTAGTGAAATTCTTCCTAAAGAGGAAAAATGGGTGACGTAGGAGTTTATATCTCAGAACATCCATAAAAATCCACCTCTTTACTTTTCGCGTGCACTTACTTTTCGAACTGTTTCTTGTTAACAAGCCACACAACTCGTTGAAGCTATCATTAGAAATTGTGAATCATTTTCCGCATTTCTCAAGCAGTTCATATTTATAACCATTCAAGAAAAACTTTCAACCGCTTAAAAATGTTTTAAAACTGATTTTGAAAAGAAAATATTTTTAAAAAGTTTATTCAACCCCCTCTAAACTCTTTCCCGATCATAATAGTTGAGTTTTAAAAAATCATATAATATGTTGGGGATCGATGTAGAGTTTAGAGGGAGGGTGAATAAACTCTTTCATTTGACGATAGTTTTTGCAAAGTGTGCTAGAATCCTGTTAGAGATTGTAGCTGTTCTTGTTCAAGCATAAATCCAGCAGATCACAAATATAAGTGCGGAAACGATCCGATGGAGTAAGGTGAAAAACACTAATAACAGTAGGCTGTAGACGAGTATTTGTTTCTGGAAGTTCGAAGATAAAATCTTCTACGTCTCCCCTTCTTCTGTTTACAGAAGGTATCATTAAAAGACTTTGGATTTTACAGTACACACTTGTACACACCCACTTCAGCTAGGACTTATCTTTTGCCCACTGAAACTCTTAGTAACTCGACACAATATAATTCAATACAACAAGGTTCTGGAAAAAACTCTTTTCCAGATTACAAACTCTTCTTTGAAAATTATCGAAAATTGTTTAGCTTGAAGAGGTGAAGAAACAACAGTACAAAATGATCTCCAAAGATCAGATGTAAGATATGAAGCGTGTACTACTTTTCTGCAGATTTAGCTTGAAGATAACGATTGGATCGCGGTTGCTCAAAATCAGCGTTGTTCTCTAAATGGATTTGATCCATATATATAGATAACTTGAATCCAACGTCTATAATTATAATGGCTTCTTTGACCTGTGATAGAAACAGCTTTAATGCTTAAAAAGGTTCCTGCAAAAAGACTACAAAACAATCAGTCTTGTTTCATACCAAAATAGATAATGCGTATTAAATGACTTTATTCAGCATTTAATGAAGCATTTAATACTCGTACTTGATAAAGTAACAGTAACATTTAAGATTTAAACAACCGAATAAAAGCCGTTAAGAGCTGTTCTAGTGAAGCCAAGTTCTGCTTATTACTGCTTCTGTCTTTCTAAGCTAAAGTACTGCTTCTAAGCGAAACGATAGCTTCTGCTTTGTATTGTCTTCTGGTAATTGCTATTCCTCCTGTTTTTTGATTCTCATCACCACAACTAAATTAAGTCTATCAATTTTTCCTTTGTGGTGATGCCAAAACCTAGAGGTTAGTAGCGATGAATAAAGCGTAATAACAATAAAAACTAGATGATTAAAAAGTAAGTAAATAGTTGAACAAGGTTCATAAAGCAGTAAGAAATTCTAGTCATATGTTCCAATGTCCTGGAACATAGTATCCTCATCCTGAGGAGGATCTAGATTTCTGACGGATGATTCAGCTTGATATCCTCCAGTTATTCCTTCAGCTTATGGTCTGCCTTCTGTTTCCCTCTTTTTTGCATCAGTAGCCTGCGCTCGAGTGAGTAAGAGATCCACTCGTCCAGTAAGAGTAGCAATGCCATTGTTCAGTATCGGCATCAGTAGCCTGCGCTTGAGTGAGTAAGAGATCCACTCGTCCAGTAAGAGTAGCAATGCCATTGTTCAGTATCTCCAGAAGTGGTGTGTGACTCGAAAATTGTTCATTTAGAGCCTGAATTGATTGAGATTGGGACTCAATCTGAGTGTTGATAATTTCGAGTCTGGAGTCCATTGATTCAACTTTGGTAGATACGGAGTGAAGAGACTCGTCATGATTAGAGATTCGACAAAGAACATCAGATTGACCAACCACGAGGTCAGTGTGGCTTTTAAGGATTTTAGTTATGAAAAGGTCGGATCCAACCTCAAGTTTTGCCAATGATTCTATTGTATTGATGACATACTTCGTGATTCGTTCTTTGAAATTTGTGGTGGCATAGACCTCACCAGCATGTTCATGAGATAACTGCTTAATGATCTCTGAGATTCTTTCAACACTCCTTCTGAGTGTGTCAAACTCAAACTCAAGATTGAATTGCTCTTCTTCTGGAGAGGGGCTTCTGGCAAGCATTCTCTCTTTGATATCAACAAGATGCGCAGTATGAGCAATTTGAGAGGGTGAGTCTATAGGATGACCAACTAGAGCAGTAGAAGGGACAAATTCGATAGAAGCAGTAGAAATTGCAAGGGGCTGTTCAGAAGAGGTTCCTTCAGCAGCAGTAGATGATCCAGGTGCTGCAATTTGTTGTGGTTCGGCAGATTCCAAGGCTTCCAGTTGTTCAGAGTTTGGATTGGATGAAGATGGATTATTCAAAATAGTTTCCATTTCCACTCGATGTTCAGTAGAGAAGATCTCTAGATTTGGCAATGATGGAGATCGAGTAGCATCTGAATCTGCCAAGGGTTGATCTGTTGTTTGAACTGTTGGTTGGACTGCTGGTGGGATCACATTTGCAGCCTGAATTGCTTCTGGTGTAGCGGAGGCAGAAATAACAATGGATTCAATGACTTCGTCCATCGAAGCCAATTCTTGAACAGAAATAAGAGATGAAGATTGAGTAGGTCGCGTAGGTGATGCAGGAGTACTGAAGATCTTAGCTTTTGGTGAAGCTGCAATCCGTTCCTCAACTGGCTTAGTCTGATCAAAAATTGGAACGAAACCTACTGAATACTGTAGAGAGTACTTCAAATGTCTGTTCCTGAGCAAGAAGTTGCTCATTCATCATTTTCAAATGGGCAGTTAGAATGAAGATCACATTCCGATCTTGAGCAGAAGTGGGAATCAATGCATCAAAATTCGACTGAAGAGTCTGTAACACAGATTACAGCTTTTGTCGTTTAAGTTGCTCAAGAATGAAGCTTCGTCGTCTCATTGCTTCAATTACATTTTGAGTCTTGGCAAGATCAAAAACTTTATCCTCGTATTTCATCAATTTTCCAAAAGTTCCTTTTGTCCTGAAATAGGAGAGAGGATGAAAAACCCGAACCTTATGCCATTCGTCGAAGAACGTCATGCCTTCATTGGCAGCTTTCTCAATTTCCTCGATGTGAAGATCAACACCAATTAAAACAGATGATTTGGGGTCATGAGATTGTGGTTCTTCAACGAGTTTTCCTTTGCCTTTATCAGAGGATGATATAGGCATCAGTGGTCTAAAAGCAGAAGACCCAGCGGAGGATTCCCGAATGACAACTCTAGAAGTTGGTCTGAAGACTGGGGCAGTAGATGAAGTGGTTGCAGTAGAAGTAGCTGCTGGTCTAGAAGAAGGGATTGATTCTAGCATAGAAGAGGTGGCTTCTGGAAACACTTGTCTCAAGGGGACAATGTCTAAATCAGTGATTGCAACTGTTTTCTTGATACGAACAACAGTGCAGAGCTTTCTTCTTCCTAGGGGTTGCTGGTAGAGATACTTTGGTAGGAGCAGCAGACTCCCCAGATACCGTCTTGTCAGAATCAGTGGAGAGAACCACCCTCTTTCTCTTTATCTTCTTCTGAGGTCCTTGAGCCTCAGTTTGTGCATCTCCCACTTCCTTCTTCAAGGCAATGAACTCAGCAATTGATGGCTTTGGCCTTAAGGCGAGCACATTGTCAGCATCAGCCATAGTGGCGTAAGAAGTGTCCTGCTCAGTAGTAAAGGCAAAACCGGCATCCTTTAGCATTGTGCTGATCTGAACAGCAAAACCAGAACTCTTCCGGACAATCATATCCGTCATGATTTTGAAAAGAAATCAACTCCAGTCCACCTTATACCCCAAATTGATGGCAATCATCACCTGAACTTTTTCCTTGGTCAGCCGATCAAACGTTCCGGCTTTTACCAACAGTGCTTTTGTGACAATGTCAGCGAGCACTTGAAATTCCATCTTCAAAAGCTTCTTGAAACATGATGGAGAGAGTTCCTCTTCAGAAGCTGAGAAATTAAGAAGGGCGGTAGACATTTCCTCCTTAGAAATGCTAGAAAGTTCAGAGAAACCAGAACAAGGCAGAAATAAAGTAGATCCCAATAATGCACCGTCGATGGAAATCGATGCGTTTCCTTGAGAATAGATGATTTTTCCTTCTTGTACAGTTGCCTTGGCATAGAAATCCAAAAGAGCAGTTTTGTAGATGACGGCAGGTGCCTCCAAGAATTTTCTGAGACCGGATTTCTCAATAGCTTGAAACATCTTGACAAGATGTTCATCCTTGATAGTTAGGACGGAAGCAAAGTTAACTTGATAAGCGTTCAAAGTGTAAGCTCCGGCCATTTCTGTAAACAAGATAAATTTGAAGTAAGATCTGTAAGAGAAGTGAGCAAGAGAAATCAGTAGCTAGTAGGCAAAAGTCTGGAAACGTAAAAAGTAAAAAGAAATGAGAGAGGTAGTTAATATTAAAAAAATGTACAGCCTTCAGTGAAACACAATGACACATGTCAATATGTTTGCGGTTGAGTATTTGAAAAGTTAAACAGAGGGTGTCAGAGTGAATAATGATTTAAAACTTTGAAAAGAGATGAAAAGAGCGGGCTGTCCAATTGGTTTCTGATAATAACCAGAAAGAGATATGTCGTTTTATGATAATATCTACTGGAAGTTACAAAGTACTGAAATATTTCAGCACTTTAATGAAAACCAGTAGACGATTGTTTTATCGAAAAGATAAACATCCTTTCTGCTTCTGACAAAGCAAGAAAATAACAGTCTGAAAATGATACTGTTCCCCCTTAATTAATGCAACTAATAAATGCGAATATACAAAATCTGCGGGAAAGACAGATGATTCTTGGTATTCGTGTAGTCAGATAGCCATCTCTTCAGTTTTCCAAGACTTATATAAGTGCCTGCAATTTAACAAATTAGGTCATTTATACTTTTATCAAATCAACTGGGTAGAACAAGTACACTCTCGGAGTCTTCTCCGGAGTCTGAATCAGCAGAGGAGATCCAGAGGCAATTTCCAGCGTCTCGTAATAAGATGTTTGAAGACACCCTTTTTCAAGATATGAAAACTTGGAAGAAATTCCTCAGTTTATAACATGAACAATCGGTTAGATTGATTGAAATTATTAGGACTAGGCTGTGGAATCATCTCTTCCACAACCACAATCATTCGAAGAGATGAGATCCCAGCAGTCCTTAGATAGGTTCCTGCTGAAGTACTTTGCACTGAAGTACTTCAAGCTGCTGATATCAACAAATGTAGTAGATAAACTTTATGTAATGCTTCTGGTTTTATGAGTGAAAAATCTCATTTTGTCATGTCTTTATTTATCTACTGCTTTTATTGATTGCGTAAATAAATAAGGGATAAGAAAAACTCAGTATGAATAAATCAGAAGACGTTTCGGATGACTTGAGACTCTTTAACTTTTCCAGCATTAAATGTAACCTGTCTATAAATAAGATAACAAAAATTGTTAAAGAAACAACAATTTGATATGTCGGACTCAAGTGATTCGGATGCCTGTAGCAGTACTCATTTCTTGGTAACACAAGAAACATTTCCTCATCTGGAAGCTTTGAAGAAGACCATTGAGGAATATATCTGGATAAAGGTCATGTATTCATGGTTCAAAGTGCAAGATCTTCAGAATCTACAACAAAATGGTTTGACATCTACTGCTGCACAAAGAGCAACAGCAAGGAAGTACAAACTGGAGTTTGAAGTTGATAAAGTTTCTGAGCTTGCTACTGATAGAGTTCTGCTTCATGTGATACTCTGGAAGGAATGGCATCAGATAGAAAAGATTTCCAGTGCAGGGTCCTTTAAAAGGATTAGGAGTCATGAGTTGAATAACTGAATTTCTGAGTGACAAGATTCTGTAGGAGATGAATTAGATCGTGTAACCTGGTTTCGATTACATTTTAAATGAAATATCAGTAGTTGTCACAAGTCCTCTCTTTACTCTTCTGCAAGTAAATCAATGTTAGTCGAATAACATATAACTGATAATATTTATCAAAATAATCAAATTAAATCAATTAAACCGAGTATATTACGAAAATAAGAAAACTTATTATCAGGCAGAGGATTTGTAAAGATGTCTGTTGCCTGTAAATCAATAGAAACGTATTCCATACGAATGTCCTTCTTCTGCACATGATCTCTAATAAAATGATGTCTGATGTCAATGTGCTTCGTTCTGGAATGAAGTACTGGATTTTGCGTAATTGCAATGGCACTGGTATTGTCACAGAAGATAGATGATTCAGAGGCTTGAACTCCATAGTCTTTAAGTTGTTGTTGCATCCATAGTATTTGAGAGCAGCAGCTTCTAGCAGCAAGGTATTCTGCTTCTGCAGTAGACGTAGCTATGGAAGTCTGCTTCTTACTAAACCAGGAGATCAGCCTATCACCATGGAATTGACAAAAACCACTCGTGCTTTTTCTATCTAGTTTGCAACCTGCATAATCAGCATCTGAATATCCAATAAGATTGAAAGATGAATCATTGGGATACCATAACCCGACATTTTGAGTTCCCTTTAAGTACTTCAGAATAAGTTTAGCAGCAATATAATGTGACTGCTTAGTGTTAGATTGAAATTTTGCACAAATGCAAACAACAAACAAAATATCAGGTTTACATGGCAGTAAGATATAACAGAGAACCAATAAGACCTCGATACTAAGTTACCTCTACTGGAATTCCACTATCATCCCTATCAAGTTTAGTAGATGAGCTCATTGGAGTGGAAGCAGCAGAGCATGCTTCCCTGCCAAACTTTTTTAGTAGCTTCCTTGGTATACTTGGCTTGATTTATGAAAATTCCAGTATCAAGTTGCTTGATCTGCAGTCCTAGGAAGAATCTTAATTCTCCCATCATGCTCATTTCAAACTGATCCTGCACATAATTTGGGGTTAGTTGACCCAAAAATAATGTCATCAACATAAATCTGTACTAACAAAATGTGCTTATTCTTAACTAAGGTGAATAGAGTCTTATCTACTGTGCCAATTGTAAAATCATGATTGACGAGGAAATTGTGAGAGGGTGTCATACCATGCTCTAGGTGCCTGTTTTAAACCATACAGGGCTTTGTGTAATTTAAATACATGATGAGGTAAGAAATGGTCGATAAAACCTGTAGGTTGTTCAACATAGACCTCTTCTTGCAGTAGACCATTTAGGAATGCGCTTTTCACGTCCATCTGATAAACTTTGATATTCTTAAAAGTAGCAAAGCCCAAAAATATTCTGATAACTTCAAGCCTTGCTACTGGTGCATAGGTTTCATCGTAGTCTATTCCTTCTTCTTGTCTGAAACCCTTGAGCTACTAGTCTTGTTTTATTTCTGAACACAGTGCCTTCTTCATTTAGTTTGTTTCTGAATACCCACCGAGTTCCAATAACGTCTTGATGAGATGGTCTGGGTACAAGAAACCTAACTTCATTTCTCTTAAATTAATTCAACTCTTCTTGCATAGCTTCGATCCAACTACGATCCAGAAGAGCTTCTTCAATTTTCTTTGGTTCATCCTAGGAGATAAAGGCATCATGCATATATTCATTAATCATTTGCCTCCTAGTTCTTAATGGAGCTGCATGATTACCAATAACCAAGGATGGAGGATGGGATTTCCTCCAAACAAAAGGGTTTAAAGAGATTTCTTTCTGGTTTGATGTATTTGAAATAGGCTCAGCTGGAGCAGTAGCCGGTTCTGGAATGTTCACTTCTGGTTTTGGTAAATCTTGTGTCTGAACAATTGGTTCTACCAGAGGAATGTCTGGTTCTGTATTTTGGACATCTATGATTTTCGATACTGCATCAGTCTTCACTATTCAGTTCCAGATGAATTTTATCTAATACGTTACTCAAATTAGACATATTAGAAATTTCAGGAGCACTACTGTCTTCATCGAAGACAACATGAACATATTCTTCAATATTGAGAGTTCTATTATTGAAGATTCTGAAAGCTTTGCTTACTGCAGAATAACCAAGAAAAAGTCCAGCATTTGATTTTGAATCAAATGAAGTCAAATAGTTTTTACCATTGTTGTGCACAAAGAATTTGCAACCAAATACATGAAAGTAAGATACACTAGGCTTACTCTCTTTCCATATTTCGTATGGAGTCTGATTGTGCCTTTTGTTGATCATGGTTCTGTTTTGTGTGTATCATGCTGTGTTGATTGCTTCTGCCCAGAAGCGCTGAGAGATGTCAGCATCTGCTAGCATTGTTCTAGCAGCTTCCTTAAGAGTTCTGTTTCTCCTCTCAGCCACTCCATTCTGTTGAGGCGTTCTGGCAGCTGAATATTCATGGTGAATGCCCTGTTAATCTAAGTACATCTCAAAAATCTTGTTAGTAAATTCAGTACCCCGATCACTTTTGATTTTAATGACAGAAACTGATTTTTCAATTTGAATCTTTTTCAGAAGCTTGATCAGGAGGCTACTGGTTTGATCTTTTCCAGTAAGAAATATTACCCATGTAAATCTAGAAAAGTCATCAACAACAAGTGTATACTTCATTCCCCCTAAGCTCATGATAGGGAATGGACAAAATAAGTCCATATGGAATAATTCCAAACACCTTGAAGTTGATTTACTACCTTTGTTTTTGAAGCTAGATTTCACATGCTTGCCAAGTTGACATGCAGAACAAACCTGATTCTTAACAAAGTTAATATCAGGAAAACCATCAACCAAATTCTGCTTCTTGAGATTGTTGATTGACTTGAAATTCTGGTGATTCAATCTCTTGTGCCAGAGCCAACGCTTATCAGTAAGAGATGCAACTAAACATATAGGAACAGTAGCATGATCTAAGTTCCATGAAACTTTGTAGGTGTTGCCTTCTCTCTTTCCAGTTAATACAGTAGACTCAGCAGAATCTTTAACTGTGCATGTGTGCTTCTGAAAAGCTACAGAATAACCATTATCACACAGTTGACTAATGTTAATCAAATTATAACAGAGATTCTCAACCAGTAGTACATCATTAATAGTTATGTTACCATGGATAATCTTACCCTTACCCAGGGTTTTACTTTTTGAGTTGTCCCCAAAAGTTATCTTTGGTCCAGTACAACTCATTACTTCTGATTGTATATTTTTCTGTCCAGTCATGTGTCTGGAGCATCCACTGTCCAGATACCATGTGGAGCTGCTGATTTTGATTTTCTTCTGTTGTTCCTGCAAACACAAATTTTAGTATCTGGTACCTAAATCTATTTGTGTCCAAGCCTTATCAGTCTTTAGGGACCCACATTTGTACAATTCTTGGTGACCTTGTACTTCGGGTATCCAAAGCAGTGTGTGCAACAGAAGGTCTGTTATTTCTAACAATATGCATTTTGGAGTGTTGTTCTTCCTTTCTGTTTGTGTTGTCTGGCCTGTATCTCTTCTGAACAGGTCTAGAATTATAGTACTGGTAGTTTTTAACCTTCATAGAGGGTTTTCCTCCTGAGTTGAATCCTCTACTGGATCCAGCACTCTGGTGAACTCTCCCCTTAGGTTCAACATAATCCAGACCATAATGCTTTCTTCTGTTCATCTGATTTACATTCCTTTCAACTCGAACAGTTGGTACTTCAGGTTCATATACCACACTGGATTTGACAAATTTAATGAATTTCCCTTTGCCTTTATCCAGTTCTGGCTTGGTAATAGTTTCAAAAGTGCTTTCATTATTGCTGAATCCGAGACCACTTCTGTCTCCGGATTGCTTATGCAATTCTTGCATATTTTCCAATGAAACAGACGACTTATTCCATGCATTTACCTAGAACAGATAGCTTCTGATTTTCAGATCTCATTGTCTAGTAATCTGCATTTACTCTTTCATTATCAGTTTTCAACTTACTCATCTCAACCTTTAAATCATTGCAGCTGTTCTCTTGTAAACAAGTGAACTTACTGACTTGATCCTTTAAGTTTAGATTTTCAATCTTAACTTCCTCGAATGATTGAGAAAGTCTCGAGTACTCTCTCACCATGTCATGCAGTGCTTTAATTAAATCAGTTCGTGTAAATTCGTCAGAGTCAAAGTCTAGTACCTCTCCAGATGTCGATGGTTGGTTCGATATCGCCATAAGACATTTGATCTCTTCTGCATCACTTTCGCTGGAATGACTTTTTCTGAGTCAGAAGATTCAGAGCTAGAGTCCGCCCATTTAGACTTTCTTTCCTCAGCAATCATCACTTTGCGGTCTCTTCTGAATTTCTTGTCATTCCTCTTGTATTCCTTTTTCTTCTGGTCATCCTTCTTGGGCTTTGGACAATCAGCAATGAATTGACCAATCTTTCCACAGTTAAAGCACGCCGTGTCACCAGGTGGTGAATTCTTCTTGAAGTTCCGATTAGGGCTTTGGTAAGCTCGGTGATTCTTTTTCATGAACATGAAGAACTTTTCACAAAGAGAGACATAGCATCATGGCTGATCTTTTCAGCAGTCTTTTCAGAAGTGCTCTCAATGATAGTAGCAGGTACTTCTTGTGGAACAACTACAGCAGCAACAGCAGTAGAAGGAGTAACAACAGTAGCAGCAAGAGCCTTGGTTGGTAGATTTGTTGAGGGCTCTTCTCCGCTTCTTACTTCCAGTTCGAACTCATAGGCCTTTAAGTCAGCGAATAAGTCATGTAGTTTCAACTTGTTTAGATCTTTTGAGACTCTCATAGCCATCATTTTGACGTCCCATTCCCTGGGTAAAGCTCTCATCACCTTGAGTGCTATTTCCCTGTTGCCATGCTCTTTACCAAGAGCTGCTAGTTCATTAACCAGGCTGCTGAACCGTTCATCAAACTCATTTAGAGTTTCTCCAGCTTTCATTTTCAGATTTTCAAACTTCTGCATTGCTACAGACAGTTTATTTTCCTTCGTCTGCTCATTTCCTTCACATATTTGAATGAACTTTTCCCAAATTTCTTTCTCAGTAGAGCACATCTTGATTTTGCTGAATGTGTTCTTATCAAGAGTTTTATAAAGAATGTCCTTCGCGACATTGTCGAGATTTGCTTTCTTTTTATCTTCACCATTCCATTCGCTTCTTGGTTTTTCAACCATTTGCGGCGCACCATCAGTAACAGCAATAGCTGTATTAAGCTTTATAATCTTTAATGGACCATCTATGAAGACATACCACATGTCATCATCTTGAGCTGCAAGATGGGCTTGCATCCGGATCTTCCAATCATCAAAGTCTTCTTTTGAGAACATGGGAACCTTGCTAAAATGTGCTATAACTGTTGTAAATTTTTCAGAACAAGAGAAATCTGCTCTGATACCACTTGTTGGGGATCGATGTAGAGTTTGGGGGGGGGGGGGGGGGGGGGGGGGTGAATAAACTCTTTCCTTTGACGATAGTTTTTGCAAAGTGTGCTAGAATCCTATTAGAGATTGTAGCTGTTCTTATTCAAGCGTAAATCCAGCAGATCACAAATATAAGTGCGGAAACGATCCGATGGAGTAAGGTGAAAAACAATAATAACAATAGGCAGTAGACTGAGTAGTTGTTTCTGGAAGTTCGAAGATAAAATCTTATACGTCTCCCCTTCTTCTGTTTCCAGAAGGTATCACTAAAAGACTTTGGATTTTACAATACACACTTGTACACACCCACTTCATCTAGGACTTATCTTTTGCCTACTGAAACTCTTAGTAACTCGACACAATATAATTCAATACAACAAGGTTCTGGAAAAGACTCTTTTCCAGATTACAAACTCTTCTTTGAAAATTATCGAAAAGTGTTTAGCTTGAAGAGGTGAAGAAACAGCAATACAAAATGATCTCCAAAGATCAGATGTAAGATATGAAGCGTGTACTGCTTTTCTGCAAATTGAGCTTGAAAATAACGATTGGTTCGCGGTTGCTCAAAGTAATGTTGGATAGATAATATGTTTCTTGATAAAAATAATCAGCGTTGTTCTCTAAATGAGTTTGATCCATATATATAGATAACTTGAATCCAACGTCTATAATTAGAACAGCTTCTTTGACCTGTGATAGAAACAGCTTTAATGCTTAAAAAGGCTCCTGCAAAAAGACTACAAAACAATCAGTCTTGTTTCATACTAAAATAGGTAATGCGTATTAAATGACTTTGTTCAGCATTTAATTAAGCATTTAATACTCGTACTTGATAAAGTAACGCTAACATTTAAGATTGAAATAACCGAGTAAAAGCCGTTAAGAGCTGTTCTAGTGAAGCCAAGTTCTGCTTATTAATGCTTCTGTCTTTCTAAGCTAAAGTACTGTTTCTAAGCGAAACGATAGCTTCTACTTTGTATTATCTTCTGGTAATTGCTATTCCTACTGTTTTTTGATTCTCATCAACACAACTAAATTAAGTCTATCATAATATTAAAACTTGACTTTTAAAAACTCTACAAAAGTCTAGAGGTATTAAAATATCAATAAAATTTTAATAACTGCATTAAATTCTATTAAGTAAAAGAATAAACTTAAGATACAACTATAAAATGTTAAAAAAGGTTTTTGAATCAACCTAAAGGTTTGGATAGACATTAATTAGGAAATATCTCAAACTCATATACTCACTTTCATTTCTATTAAAAATAATATCATTACAAATATTAATTTTCATTATTTTCTCCTATATATATTTTTACTTTTATTTAGACTTTATAAACACATATTTTATTGCTAACAATAGTTAAAAATCAAAATTATTAACATCGTTTATTTTATTTTTCAAGTTTCAGTTACAAAACCTCATAAATTTAAAAATTATATTTATTAAAAAATGTAATAAATATTTATTACTTTGCATAACAAAAAAATATTTTATTGATTACAATTGAAATTGGTACTTTAAAAGTTTTTCTGAAGATGAGTTTAATTATATTGTTGCGGAATTTTATAAATATTGTGAAAACCAGAATAAATTGATTCATTTTGTTCCTTGGTTTTTTAAAACATTTATTATAGATTATATTTCTATTCTTGAAAGAAATTATAAACTTTCTACAGGACAGATTTAAAAATCTGTCTATCCTCCTCAACAATCTTTTATTATAGAAAAGAATAACAAAATTTTAAATTTTACTGCTTTTTCAAAATTATTTGAAAATGATATGTTACAGATAACTGTTAAATATATTAATCAGATAATTGAAAAACAGAATTATACAAATTTGTATCTTACGATAATAGGAGAAGAGATAGTTTCTCTTAAGGACCGTATTGATAAAATAATTCTGGCTATTAATCAAATTAAACCAGATGTTCATATTCAAACTAAAGAAGAAGAAACTAATATTGTTTTTATTGCTACTTCTTCTATTCAATCCCCTCCAGATATCAGGGATTTTAAATTTAAATCTTCTGTTTCTGATATAGAAAAATTATTAGAAGAAAAATTTAAAAATCTGAATTTGAATACTCTTAATGAAGAGTTTAATGATCATTCTGAAGAAGAAATTAATAAAATTAAATGGACAGATAGACCTACTCAAACCAAATATTATTATAATAGACCTAAATTTATTAAAATTTTATAAAGTTATACCAACTGTAAATATTTTAACATAGTTATTCTCTATTTTCAAGTACAAATAATTGTCTTGTTTATTTTTTTTTAAATATTGTCAAAAACAATTGAAATATTTTTTATAAATAATTTATTTAAAATGAATGAAATAATTTTAGATTTGATTATTTATTAATATTGAAAATTATTTTTATGTATTTTTTTAAAAATTAATTAATTAAATAAATAAACATGTTGAATTGATTTGAATAATTGAATTTTAATTGCAATAAATTTAGTACTAACTTATTTATTTTCTTTCTTAAATTAAATCAAGAAAAAAAATAATTATATCGATAGATAAACTATTTTAAATAAATAAAATTTATTCACGTTTAACTATTAGTTCAAATAAACTAAAAAAAAATTACAATAATAAATTGCAAAACCCATAGCGTTCTATAAATTTTTTAAATATATATCAAAAAAAGTCAAGCAAAATAAATCGACGATATTCTGAAAATCTTTAGAAATCTGCGAGATTTAGCAAAAGTCAATATAAATCTATCAACTTCACAAAAATATATTATTTAAAAAGTTAGTAAATCTCTGCAATATATCATCCATAATATATGTATGAACTTTAATTTATTGTTATTTTTTGTTTTATTTTTTTTTTGTAACATCTTTTATATCTGTCAATCTGAATAACATCTCAGTACTTAATAGTTCAAACTTCAAGAAACGACAAGAGCATGTGATGATAGTACTCGGCTTCATGGATTTTGATATGCGCAAAGGGAAGATCGTCCCACATTTTTGACTAGTGCAAGCACTACTGATCAAAAGGGTTCTTTGGAAAAAGAGGAGTGATCAAATCACATGAGTTTGATGATTATGAAACACTCTATTCTAGATACAATCAAGGGGTGTAATTCTAGAAGAAAAACATGCCAAAGAGTTCCTCACTCAAATAGCAGACCGTTTTGCTGCAAACGAAAAGATCGAGACAAATACTATTCTGACTAAACTTGTCTCAATGTGTTACAAAGAGAAATGAAACATAAGAGAGTACATGATGAAAATGTCAAATCTTGTGACTCTACTAAATGCATTCAAGTTGGAGTTGTCAGATGACATACTCATGCATTTAGTCTTGATCTCTCTGCATTCACAATTTAATCATTTGAAAATAAGTTATAATACACAGAAGAAAAAATGGACTTTGAATTAGCTTATTGCGCAGTGCGTTCAGAGGATGATATATTGAAACAAGATGTGATTGAAAGTGCATATTTTTCATCTAACTATCAAGGTGCTTGCACCAACAAGAAAATGAAATAGATCAATAAGGACATGAATACCGGAAACTTTGGGATTTCACAATATTGGAGCTACAAAAACAAGATAAAGTGATCATTTTTTTCTTTTTCCAAAGGGCTGATGGGCAGATTAAATAAGATTATCCCAAATACTCAATTGGAACGTTAAGACAGTGTTGCCTAATGAATCAGTTGCCACAGTATCAGGCTTGAGCTTGGTTTGTTTAAGATTGTTTGAGGCTCGAGCTCGAGCTCGATTCGAGTTTTTATTATCAGGCTCGAGTTTGGTTTCTCTTGAAATTACCAAGCTCGAGAAAAGCTCGAGCTCGGCTCGTTAAAAGCTCGTTTAGCATGTTAATCAAGCCAGGCTCGAGTTTGATTCATTAATAGATCGTTTTGCACGTTTAACAAGCCTGGCTTGAGCTTGGCTCGTTTTCGAGCTCGTAAAGCATAGAATGGAGCTCGAGTTTGAGCTTGATTCCAGCTTGTTAAAAATTAAATATATCTATAAAATAATTTTAAATCAGAAATAAAAATGTAAATTCATTCATAAATAACCAAAACGACACAAATAAGAGCTAAAAAAACATAAATCAATATATTATTGAACATTCCAAAATAATACATTTAGAATATTCATCATACACTGATATCACCATATAAATAACAATGAAATAATTTCACCGATTTAATACTTCAACTAAATCTGGTGAGAAAGCAGGGAGGACGTCAAAGAATCCATTAAAATCAGGAATTACAAAATCATCTCCAATAACAACTAGTCAAGTATCCTGCAAAGTTCATAATAACATTAGTACTAATATTTTTATTTGTCTTGTGTTCAATTCCTTCCATTGACATTAGTACTAATATTTTTATCTGTCAACTCAACAAATGAGTCAAGCTCAAGCTTACGAGCCAAGCTCGAGTTCGCGAGCCTATTATCAAACATGTTTGCGAGCTCACGAGCCCAATATCTTTAGGCTTGAGCTTGGTTTGATTAAATTTTCGAGCTCAAAATCGAGCTTGAGCTTGGCTTGATATGATTAACAAACGAACTCAAACGAGCTTTTTATCGAACCGAGCTTCGAATAGCTCGCAAACGGTTTGATTCATTTACATCCCTAGATACATCATGTGAAAAATGGAAATAAGACTGATGTGAAAGATGTTGGTGTTTTTTTAAGGCTTTATTTAGGAACTGAATTTTTATTTTCCAGTATTTGAATTTGGAAAACATTTTTATTACATCGTTTTTAAATAAATTTTATTTTACTTTCATGTTTGGACAAATAAAGTTTTTCTTTATTTATTTGGTAATAAAACTTTTAAGGTTTTTCAAAAATTTGAATGTTATTAATATTAATTTCTTGATTGATAATTTTATAAATTAAACATCAGTATCTTAACTATTATCAATAGTATGAATGAATATAATTATGAAATTAGAAGCAAAATTTATATAATATATTGAATTTAGTGAGAGTGAGCAAATTGAAAAGTCAATATTGAGAAGAATATATTGATGTTTATATCCACATATATGGTAGTATAAATTTGGTCATGTGGAAATATTATTCGGATTTAAAGAGAACATGTTGATAACTGCATATATCTTATTTTGAGTGGGAGTGTGCATATATGAGTTGTATACCTTTGAACATTATGTACATCATTGGTATGTTGCACGGATATTTAACAAATCCAATGTTGGATTATTAATCGGGTTATGCAGTATATAAAGTGAATTAAAGATTTCACGCTCACATATCGGAGATATGACATTTGGAGATCTTAGGATATTTGGACTCCGAATAAAACTGCATATTTTTATTATCGCTAATGTTCATTTCTCTAAGAAACTATTGATGATCAATTGTGATAATAAAGCCGCTATGTTAACTGAAACTTGTCGAAGTCAAAACATATTGACATGAAGTTTCTACTTGTGATATAAATAGTTCAGAGTGGTTGTGTGTCAATTGAGTATGTTATTACAAACTCTACATCTGCGGATGTGTTTGTCATTGGTTAGCCACCAAGATGTTTATGGACATGTGGCACACATTGGTGTTGTCCATATAGATGGTGTGTTTGTACATTGGAAGTTTGTATTCAGTTTGAACATTGACTCATTTAACATTATTTAAGTTTATGTACATACTAAAATTTATTTGAATTACTTTAAAATAAGTGATGACTTTTATTGCGGTTTAGCATCTGTCTGAAAGTTTTTTATTGGATTTTTTGAGTCATTATGAGGACTAGTTAGAAAGGTAAGTTATATTCTTCGATCACATTTATGTATTTCTATGTTACATATTCATACTTGATCTATGTTATTAGTTATGATAATATTCTATTCATTGATGAGTCTAGTGATTTGAAATGTTGCGATGACCGATTTGGTTCAATATTGATAAAACATATTGCTAAAGAATATTTTGGTTTAAATAACAAGAGCTCAATCCAGTTTTTGTATATATAATATTCGGATAACTTAGATGGCCCAAGTGGAAGATTGTTGGAAATATTTGGTGGGCTCACATTATTTAATTATTTGTACATGAACAAACAATCTAATAAAATAGTCAATAAAATGATATAATTAATTATGAGTTTTCAAAGTATTAAATAAATTGGTATGATCTATCTTATGTATAGAAACTCATCTCAATTAAGTCTTTTATGATGGGTAGAGAGCTGCTGAGATTATACTCGAGGCATAACGAATAACACAGAATATATTTAATACACATATTTTAAACTTATCTCCTATTCCAATCTAAGGAAAAAATAATGTGGTCGATTATAATACACATATATAATACACATATTTTAAACTTATCTCCTACTCCATTGATTGATCTAAGGCAAAAATAACACAGATCAATCAACGGATTTTAGTACGCATTTACTCAAATATCATCGTCAAAAAATTCTATAAGAATGCATTTTGAACTAGAAGATTTCATCATTCGTATCTTCATCAAATCTATCATTATGTATTTAAGAATACTCAAGCCATATTGTTATTTCTTACGTTGATTTGATACGGAAGATCGTATGTTTACATTCCTTTGATTATATATCATAATAGATCTATGTTAAATCTAGATTCTAGAAATTAATGAGCAATAAAAAACTTGGAAATTTGAATAGGAAAAAAGCAAATTTATCCAATATCTTTAATTATTTAAATTACTGATCTTTAGCATCAATGGGGGGACCTTCCATGGTCCTTAGCACCATTTGGGTCACATGCATAAGCAACACTGATCAACAAATATAATTCTTGGAGTTCGTGCAATTCATGCTATGCGTCTTTTCTTGCCTCGTTTGCGAAGACAGCCTTGCATGGGAAGAAAGGTAGCATATTTTGTTTCCTTTCAATAATTTTTAAAAGCAAGTTTTTTTATTCTAAAAAAATGGGGTTTTGCAATTAAAGATTTTTATACAGCAATATTGACAAGTGCAATTGATACATGAGATCACGCAAGTAAAACTTCATACCGCTGTCTTACAAATTTGAATCTTGTCATAAAAAAATGAATATGTCTTTTATGATATGGTCTTACACATTGTATCCTTGAAACTGGTTGACTCAATCTATACTTATCGTGAAAAGTAATATTTGACATGAAAAATAATATTTTTTCATTAGTTTGATCGAGTCAAAATCTATATAATAAAATTGTTGGTCCCACGTGCGGAATTTGAGATAATAAAACCTGAAAATAAAGAATAAACTGGACACCGAGATTTACGTGGAAAACCCCTAAAAATTATTAGGTTAAAAACCACGGGCAAGATGAAAAGAATTACACTATAATATTTTGTTGTGTACAACTCACTCAATGTGTTTCCAAGGGAAACACACATTCTCTTAATACAGGGGAACAAAACATCTCACAAATATTATAGAACTAAGCACTCCAATGTTTATAAGATGAGAGAAAACTCGAAGAAGAGATGATTTCAGAATGGAGGGGGGAGCTCTATTTATAGAGCCTCCTGTCAGTGTGAAACCGCGTTAAATACGCGTATCTATCTGAACGCTTCATTCCGTTTCAAAATATGTTTCGGCCATTTTAATTATTTTGCCAACCTTTGTTCACCAATCATATTTGCCGACATTTCTCCCACTTGGAGATTTGATTGTGAATCAAACACATTTCTACACATCCTTTAAATCTTGTCATTCCCTGCTGCTTATATTTCTGCTAGGCCACTTGAGGATCTACACCACTCAAACTTTTCAATGTTCAGTGGCTTGGTCAGAATATCAGCTATGTTGTCCTTCGTATGGATCTTCTGCATATCCACGCTTCCTTCTTCTACTACTTTCCGCACAAAGTGAAATTGTACTTCAATGTGTTTCATCCTGGAATGAAAGACGGGATTCCTTGCGATGTGCAAGGTACTCTGACTGTCACAAAACAAAGATACTTTCTCTTGTTTGTGTCCGATCTCTTCCAATAACCTTTTAATCCATATTGCCTCCTTACATTCTTGAGTAGCTGCCATATATTCTACATCTGTTGTAGATAATGTCACAACTGTTTGCAGTTTTGAAACCCAGCTTACTACTCCCCCTGCAAGTGTAAACACATAACCAGTAGTAGATTTCCTCTTATCAGGATCAGCTGCATAATCTGAATCGACATAGCCCCTGAGTGTATAATGTGATCCTCCATAACATAATGCAGCATTCGAGGTACCCTTAATGTATCTAAGGATCCTCTTAACAGTGCTCCAATGCTCTCGTCCAGGATTCGTCATATACCGACTAACTGCTCCCACTGCTTGAGCAATGTCTGGTCTTGTACATATCATGGCGAACATAAAACTTCCCACTGCTGATGCATATGGTACTCGAGACATCTTCATCCTCTCTGCTTCACTGCTAAGACACATCTTGGAGGATAACTTGAAGTTAACAGGAAGAGGGGTCGATATTGACTTACTATCTTGCATGTTGAAGCGTTGCAAGATTTTCTTCAAATAATTTTTCTGGGAAAGCCAAATCTTTCTGTTACTTCTGTCTCGATGAACTTGCATCCCTAGAATCTTGTTTGCTGGTCCCAAGTTCTTCATATCAAATTCCCTAGCTAACTGTGCCTTCAATCCTTGGACCTGATCTTTGTTGGGGCCTGCTACCAACATGTCGTCCACATACAACAGCAAAATGATATAATCATCACCAAACCTTTTGAAATACGTACAAGGGTCTGCACTTAGTCTGTTGTATCCAAGGCTCATGATAGAGGAATCAAATCTCTTGTACCAACACATCGGTGCCTGTTTGAGACCGTACAGAGATTTGTTCAACCTGCAAACCAAGTTCTCTTTGTCTTTTTCCGCAAAACCTTTTGGCTGGAGCATATAGATTTCTTCTTCAAGATCTCCATGAAGAAATGCCGTTTTTACATCTAGCTGTTCTAGATGTAGGTCAAACACCGCACATAATTCCAGGACTACTCTGACTGTTGTAAGCCGAACCACATCAGAAAATATTTCATTGAAGTCAATGTATTCTTTCTGAGCATACCTTTCTACCACCAATCTAGCACGATACCGCTCCACTTGGTTATTGCCATCATGCTTGATCTTATAGACCCATCTGTTTCCAATGACTTTCCTTCCTCGTGGTAGTATAACAAGATCCCAAGTTTTATTCTTGTCTAATGCCTCCAATTCTTCTTGCATTGCTATCATCCATAAGGATACATCCGAGCTTTGAGTAGCCTCGTGGAAACTCGATGGCTCACCATCCTCTGGTAATAGACAATATGCAATGTTGCATTCATTGACATTATCTGAAAGTCAAACTGGTGGTTTTCTGTCTCGAGTTGACTGCCTCACATTAGAAACCTTAGACTCAACATGTTCTTTTTCTTCGTGCTCTGGTACTGCTTCACAAGAAACTTGACCTTCGTCCATCTTATTTTCCACCTGAAATAAAGTAGTTTCTGAATTCAATGTGCCTTTGTCTCCCTTTACTTTATCTTCCTCAAAGATAACATTCCTGCTGATGACAAGCTTGTGAACAGTAGGATCCCACAAGCGAAACCCCTTTACTCCATCAGCATATCCCAAGAAGATACATTTTCTGGATTTCGAATCCAACTTCGATCTTTCTTGCTCATTGTATAGAACGTACACAGGACTTCCAAATGTATGCAAATGAGAATAATCTGTCGGCTTCCCGGTCCACATCTCCATCGGAGTCTTCAGATCAATCGCCACTGAAGGAGAACGATTGATAATATAACAAGCAGTTTTGACTGCTTCTGCCCAAAATGACTTTTCTAAACCTGCAATCCTCAAGATAGCCATTGTTCTATCCAACAATGTCATGTTTATCCGCTTCGCCACTCCATTCTGTTGAGGTGTGTAAGCCGTCGTGAATTGTATTTTGATGCCCTCATGTTCAAAATATGCATCAAACTCGTCACTGATATATTCTCCTCCATTGTCAGTCCTCAGACACTTGATTTTGTTTTCTGAATCAAGTTCAACCCGCGCTTTGAAATCTTTGAAGACTTGGAAAACATCTGATTTCTTCTTGATTGGATACAACCAATATCTCCTAGAGAAATCATCAATGAACGAGACAAAGTATATCGCTCCTCCTAGGGATACAACCGGTGCTTGCTGAACATCTGAATAAATGAGCTCCAATATACTTTTGCTTCCTGCAGTAGAAATGCCAAACTTCTGTGTTGTTTACTAATAACACAATGCTCACAAAAGGGTAATGACACTTTTGTAAGTCCCGGTAGTAGCTTCCGTTCCAAGAGAATTTTCAACCCTCGTTCTGACATATGCCCAAGCTTTCTATGCCATAACACCGTTAATCCTTCTCCTGAACCAATTGATGCAACAACTAGTTCTGCTTCTTTGTGTGTTTCTCTCAAAAGTACATACATATTTGCTTCAACATTTTCCGCCTTCATAACCACAAGCGCGCCTTTCACAATTTTCATGATCCCGTTCTCGATACGAGGTTTGCACCCGATATCATCCAATTGTCCCAAGGACAAAAGATTTTTTTTTCAGTCCTTTCACATGTCGTACCTCATGTATGGTGCGAATGGTTCCATCAAACATTTTAATTTTGATAGTACTGAACCCAGCGATTTCTAAGGCATGATCATTTCCCATGAATACAGATCCTCCTGAGACTAGTTCATAATGATCAAACCATTCTCTTATAGACGTCATGTGCCACGTCGCTCCTGAATCCATAAACCATGTGTCACAAAATTTGTGTCTGCCTTCTGCAACAGTTGCCGCTTCGCTGAATAATATTTCACCACTGCCTGAAGTACTGGCCACATTTCCTTGAGAATTATTCTCGATACTCGTACACTCTTTCTTGAAGTGCTCTTTACCGCCACATTTAAAGCAGTAAATATTTTTCTTCTTACTTCTCGACTTTGATCTACCTCGCCTTTGGCTCTCACTGGAGTCACGGTCCATAAATCTTCCTCTTATCATCTGTAAAGCCTCTGCTTGCTTTGATGTTACCAAACTATCTTCTTTATTCTTGCGCCGGCTTTCTTCCCCGAGAACCGCAATTAAGACAACGTCGAATCTTAGAAAGCCCATAAGAATATTGTTGGTTATGTTGATGATAAGTTGATCATATGAATCTGGTAGACTTTGAAGTAGAAGCTTCACACGTTCATTTTCCCCTATTTTATGTCCCATGGAAGTGGGTTGGGCAAATAGAGTATTTAGTGTAATGATATGGTCGGTAATTGATGAGGATTCCGCCATCCGAAGAGTATAAAACCTTCATTTTAGGAAAATCATGTTGTGTAGTGACTTGACCTCGTACATATTTGTCAGAGTATCCCAGATAACTTTGGCTGTTTTTATCTCAGAGATACTTGACAATACTTCGTCTGCTATAGCCAAGTGTAAATTGACAACAACATTATCATTCATCTCATTTCATTTTCCATCATCCGTAATCTCCACCGGTCTATCTCCAATAGTCGCCAAGCAATTCTCCTTTCTTAAAACTGCTTGTATCTTTATTTTTCATAGCATAAAATTGCTTCCGTTGAACTTTTCTATCTCGTACTTGCTCGCCATTATGTCTACAACAATTTAGTAGACTGAACAAAATAATCCCGCCGTAATAAAAAAATCTCAAAAAATCTTTTCTAATGTGGAAGATCAGTCTAGGCTGCAACCACAGAGCATACTCAGAATTTTAAGAAATTTTAAACTAAGGCTCTGTTACCACTTGTTGGTCCCACGTGCGGAATTTGAGATAATAAAACCCTGAAATAAAGAATAAACTGAACTCCGAGATTTACGTGGAAAACCCCTAAAAATTATTAGGTAAAAACCACGGGTAAGATGAAAAAATTACACTATAATATTTTGTGGTGTACAACTCACTCACTGTATTTCCAAAGAGAACACACTCTCTCTTAATACAGGAGAACAAAACACCTCACAAATATTATAGAACTAAGCACTCAAATGCTTATAAGATGAGAGAAAACTCAAAAAGGGATGATTTCAGAATGAAGGAGTGAGCTCTATTTATAGAGCCTCCTGTCAGTATGAAATCGCGTTTAAAACGTGATAGGATCGGTTAGGGGGTAATCGTTGAGCTACAATAGCTCGATTCTTGAAATATTGAACACCAATGAATTAAATCGAGTTTGGTGTTCAAACCAAGCGGAAAATACTCGAAATAATCCTTCGTAGAAACCGATTAAATATTTTGTAAGCCATTTAAAATATATGCAAGTTGAATGAGTAAAAATATTTTGGTTGAAGCATTTTATCAAACACTTGGTATGCAATATTTTGGTATTTGAAGAACACATAAAATGCTTCAACAATGCATATTTAAAAACAGTGGAAATGATAAGTAAATGCAATAAACAAATAGACACGAATTTGTTTATGGATGTTCGGAGATTTCAAACACTCCTACGTCACCCCTGCTTCCCCTTGGGAAGGATCCACTAGAAGACTTTGATTTATACAACTCTTTGTACAAACCCATTCAGCTAAGACTTACACTACTGCCTAACTGAACTCCTAGCACTCAAGATTGTAGGCGGCACCTCACAATCAGCATATTGTTTAATGTCTCATATGCAAAGACTACAAACACATTGTTTTACGTCTTTGTGTGAAGGCTCACTCAACTAATCTTTTCAGCTCAAACTCTCTGTATATGTGTGAGTGATTGTGTGCGAGAAATGTATCATTTACAATGTACATCTCAAATGTATCCCCACACAAGGGCTTGTGCTCTCAACTAGCTGATATATTCATGCTAACTGCCGATGCTTTGAATCCTCTTCCAAAGCACTTGTTTGATCTTCAATATGTTGTATTTATAAGCTCCAACACTGATATATACGTTAGACACAAGAATATGACCGTTTGAAAATTTTCTGTACTGTTTCTGGAATTGTAACGGTCAAATTCGTCTTGCTGGACATTTTTCCGATTGGTTAACTCTGGTCAACTCAACTGGTCATTAAGTTCAACTGGTCAGCAGCTGGTTCAGTTCAGTTCAGTTGGTCAGCTGCTGGTTCGGTTCAGTTCAGCTGGTTCAGTTGGTCTTGTTCAGTTCAACTGGTCCGGTTCAGTTTCAGCTGGTCTGGTTCAGTTCAACTGGTTCGTTTCAGTTGGTCGGCAACTGGTTCAGTTCAATTGGTTCAGTTTCAGTTGGTCAGCAACTGGTTCAGTTCAACTGGTCAGCAGCTGGTTCAGTTCAGTTGGTCTGGTTCAACTGGTCTTCAGCTGGTTCAGTTGGTTCAGTTTCAGCTGGTGTGCTGAATAAGCCTAACTGATTTCAGTGTGTGCCGAACTAGTAGCTTCATCGTCATTTATCAGCATCTTAGGCTTCGATTCAGACTTTGACTTCTGGAGATGATTTGTATATCTTTGTCTTATCTTTCTAACGCATACTGAATCGCTTCATTTCGATAACCGAGCTGAGAGATATGACCATAATACCGCAACTGCTGAAACCCAACTGATTGCTGTTTTCGTGTGATCAGTTCGGTAATCCAACGATCAGTTAGACCATGATAACATCCGATTTTGCCCAACTGACGTGAGGTACGACTTGTTTCAAATTGAGTTTTCTAATTATTCGAGTTGGCGGATTGTCATTTGGATCATCTAGCTGGGAGATATCATCAAAAAACCGAAGCTCGCAAGAAATTCAGTTTGTGCAGAATTCATTTACAGTTTGCTTATTATGTTAATAACTTCACACTTGAGTAAATATGTTAGAAATACAATAACAAGTTTTGTTAGCATCAAAATCAAGATTGCGAACTTGAAAAATTTCAACAAAACGCGTATCTATCTGAACTGCTTCCTTCCGTTTCAAAATATGTTTCGGCCATTTTAATTATTTTGTCAACTTTTGTTGACCCATCATATTTGCCGACAAAAATTGATCCTAAAACAGCTTCACATAATTTTTATGTAATTTAATATGTAAAATTGTACAATACTTTGTAATAAAACTAGTAATTCGATCTGACACTACAATCATATGGTATGATGCATTTACTACATAGGTTTTGTAAAGGCCCGTATTTTTTGTATTCATAATTTTGCGGAATTATTAAAAATTTTCTAAGTAAATAATTATTTTATCTCATTTAATTATAATAAGCATGTAAATAATTATTAACTTTAAAATAACAACGGAAGCGAATAATGTTTTCAACCAACAATTTAAGAATAATCCAACGTAAACATCAATTTAAAATAATCCAACATATTAAAACTGAGTTTGCATAATAAAAGGTGCATAAATTAAATCATGAGGTCCTCGGGTTTACTACTACTGTCCCAAGATCGCTCACTGGTCTCCGTCCGCGGTCCCGACCTCATCAATACCTACAACAATCAAGTCTAGTGAGTCTAAAGACTCAACATGTATATATCGTGAATAACAAGTAAATATATCATAAAATCGCATGCAACGTAAAAATAAAGTATCGTAAAGCGTACGGTGAAAATCACATCATGAATAATTATAACTACGTGCATATCTGAAAATCATACGTAAAAGCTTTGCTCAATAGAGCTCTGTCATGTCATATCATAATTTTCTGGTAGAGATAATGTCTCTAAGCAAGTGGCTCATAACATAACGTAAGCGCCTGATCAGACTAAACCACAGTATACTGGGCGGTAAAGATCAATCACAGCCCTTGGACTGGATGTTCGTACCCATACATAATCATAAACCGGTCGTAAGTCACCGGGCGGAGAGGTCCTCGGTTGTTCCTACCGACTTCCAAACACATAAGCATAAGGTGGCCACAAGACATATAGCATATATCTCAAAAATAAACATTTTATATTTTTATGCACGTAATATAATTATAACCTTATTTTTACCGGATGAGTTGGATCGTTCCTAGGCTTGCTGCGACTTTATTCTAATATGTGACACATGCAAATAGTATTATCTTGACCTAACTTGACAATCTAACCAAAAACTTAACAATACAACCAACAATGAGACTATGAGGACCAACCACTTGGTTTTTCAATCATGGTCTCGTACCAACCCGAACCAACATTAAACCGACGTTTAACCATGATTAAAAATACCCCAAACATACTGAAAATCATGCATAAGAATTGCAAAACACGAAAATAGGTGAAAGGAATCCAAAAACATAAAACACTCTTTCGAGAGTCATTTTGGCACCTTTCACCGTAAATTCTCGTACGACCTTTAATCTCGACCGAATCACGAACGACCAAAAACATGACTTTCCTAACTCATTGAGGTACTATCCAGCCCAAGTCCATGGGCTAAAAGCCAACCAAGAACTCAGAAAAACCTCCTGAACCGAAATGAAAGTTGCTGTCAAAATACAGCAGTAGCATTTTATGTGTTTGTGGAGTAAACTCTGAAAATAATGACCATGGGCTTGAACCATCGACCAAAGACTCTTACCAACATCCTAAGGCATGGCTTGGACCATGGCTAAGGGCTAAAAGCCAACCACAAACCAATCAAACACCTAGGACAATGAAACATGACAACCGAGAATTTAAATTCTGTGCAGTGGTGTATCTTGAATTGCTTTGTTGTCTTGTATCATTCCAATGGCCATTTGATTGACCATGGCTCGACCTAGACATGTTGGAGTATTGTATGAACCGTGGTTATGGGCTACAAGACAACCACAATCCATCTAACCACCCAACAACCGAAACTCACTCACCCAAAAATTTAGAATGTTGAAACTGTGGGACGTATGCTATGTTGCTGTAAAAATCTGATGGGCCGTGAACCAAACATGGAAAGACTGACTTGGTCACGTCCTAGACATGATAAGGGAGAGTTCTAACCATGGCTACAGCCCCTAGGACAGCCAGGATTCGAACACCACCCTAAACACTTACATGACAGAATCTTGAATACAATTCTGTAGTTTATGGAAAATAGTTGCTGTCATGCCTTGTTCGAATTGTATGGACTCAAACCAATGAACCAATAACACCCTAACATACTCTAAATCATTCCTAGCAACAGCCGTGGGTGCCTGGAAAATGAGCCAAACTCCTGAACCACAAAGCAAGCCAGAAACCGTGAGACACAAAGAGGAAATAAAAATCTGTGCAGAAAAATTGGGTGGTTGCTGTCCAAATTTCGTGATGCTGCATGAATCTTGATTATATATTGGTTTAAAAATATCTATAGGACTTGATTGAAGAGTCAAGAAACAATATATACATGCTTGGAATTTGTTTTGAAGAAAAACAAATCAAAACGACAATACGACGCGACGGAACCGAGTTGGATATCTTCCTTTCTTTTCTACTTTTCTGCTGATATTTCCTTCGATTTCAGCTGCTGTTTTCTGATGTTTTCGAAGCTTAAGGTTGTAGGAAGTGTAAGGTATGAAAGTGAATGATATAGGAGGTGTTAAAGGTGCTATAATATGCATTTAGTTTGAGAGTTACAAGTCAAGAATTGAATGGGTTTGAATTGTTTTTCTCACTTCCTTTGCTGTAACTTTTCTTATTATTTTATTTCCCAATTTCAGTAGTCTTTCTTCTGATATTTTCGTGAATATGGAATGAAGAAATGCTATGTAATGGAGGTGATGGTTACAAGGGTGTTAATGATACCATAATATGCATTAAGATGGGAGGTTACAAGTGCAAGCTTTGAATATTATTTGAATGATTTCTTCCTAGTTGCCGTTGCATGCCCATCAAATTCTTGCAACACAATCAAGCTCATTTCATAGTCTAATAGGTTGAGGAAAATTATATGAATTATAGTATTTGAATTTACCAATAACTTATTGAATTAAAGGTGAGTAATGATATTTATTTTAAAGGCTATTGAGATGACTAGAATGAATTTACTACTCTTTTGAATTATCTTAACCAACTTTATTACTCATTTGGATAGTATATTATTATTTAAACCTTATAATTTAAATTCTTAAGATTCTAAATACTCATTATACATATTAGTGAATTAACACCTTAATCTAGATTAAACTCTTGCATGACTTTGCATGGATTCAACTTTAAGTATTTAAATACTATGTTTAATTTCTTGAATATATTATACCTAGATTAGTTCATCCTCAATTGCTTACACATTTTAATTTAAGCTATAATTAAATATTAACCTAAAGAATTATTTACTGACTTAGCTCCACTTCATTTTATAAATCCTTAAACATCCTATTTCTTTAAATTAACTTATACCTTGACTTAAATTAAATTTAGGAATATTTTTCTTATTATTAATCTTATTTCTAATTTCCAAACTCCGGTCCGGTCCGCCCTCGCGTATTTAACTGAAAAGATAAAACTAAACTTTTGCATTTAAAATAAATAATTATGACTTGTCAAATATCAAAATGAATTAGACCCTTCATATATATATATATAAATCATTTTTAAATTTAAATAGTAATAATTATGCATGGCTTATACGTAGTCTGATTTTCGGGTCGTTACAATCTTCCCCCCTTAAATTGAATTTCGTCCCCGAAATTCGCTAATCCTCGATAATCCAAAAGTTTAGATTCTTAATTCTATTATCCCAACAACCACGCTACCGCTGCGCTACTCTGATAAAAATTAAGTCATAGGCTGTCCTTACGTTTCTTCAATCCTAATTAGATTGCCTACCAAAAATCTCATTTGCGAATCGCAACTTAAAACGACTTATGATAACTTAGCTTTACTTTACTATGACCTCGAATTCTGACTTTTCTCATCGTTCCCAATATTAGAATTGGTGGTTCAAACTTATCATGTCTTACCTTCCTTGTACTGTACCCGTAATGTTCAACGACCTATTACATTAGCATTTACGCAGTTCAACTTAAAGACTCTTAGCACCAAAGGTTACTGATCAACTTCTATCCTCGGTGATACACTTAAAAGTTAAATCTTATCTCAGCTCCATAACAAAATTAGTCTAAGATCCTTGAATCGAATCTTTATCTTACAGCCCAAACTTATATAACTTAACTATTTACGAGTATACCCCAACTATAAAATTGTTGCAAATCTTAAACCTCAAATAACGTTAATCCATAAAACCCAATTATACAACATCGACCTTCTACCAATATTTTAAAGCCCTTCAAGTCTCAATTATATGCTTAAACCATTTTCTTTCCAATTACAATATAGTTGAGGCCTAAGACTCTGGACTTTCCTCATTGAAACAAATGTCGCATTCTTAAGTATCATCAATGCTTAATTAAGTCTAGTGTATAAAACATAATAAGTTATCTCATGTTAGCGATAAACTTACTCTAATAATTCAACTTCGCTCATATCACCCATAGAGTTCTAAAATTCCCATATCAAGATTTCAGATTTCTTACTCAATTAAAATCTTAATGTTAGTTCATTGGTAATCTATGTTGAACGCCTCTAATTCTTTTTTTTTTTTTTAATTTCATCCAAAACTTATGTATGAACACCTATCTTATAAATCTTGAAATTCAAGCTTATGCAACCCGAATAATATTAGATAGTATAACTCCAGCCCACATATCCGCTTAGTCCCAAATTTCTTAATGACTTTCAAAATTCCTCAAGATAAGGTGTCTAATTCAATTCTTACATGCGTCTATCGAGTAACCTAACCATCCATCATACTCAATTTTCTAGAAAAATCAAATTCCCACCAAAGGTATAATTCTAACTGTTAAGATCCTGGTTAAAACTTACGACACATCAAACTTAAATTCCCAAAAAAATTCGCTAACTCAATGTTTACTCTTATAACTTAGCTAACCGATAAATTTTTACTTTAACTTGTCGTCACTTTATATTCATAATTTGCCCTGAGGTTATATCACCAACGCTTAAATTTTCAAGCCCAAGATTTATTCATCCTACAGTGTCCTTGATTGTCATTCCTTATAACATTATAATCCAGCTATTTCGAGGTTCTAATCATCTTTCCAAGCTTAAATTACCGAAAATTCTTATCATTTAAACCTTTCAATTCACATATCAAGAATTTTTTTTTTTAAATCCCGAAAATTCCACAATTACCCATGAGTTCTCAGTATTCTCAATTTCATTTTATAGATTTCCCGTATCATAAGGTTCAATAGCCTTAAGTTTATTAAACCCAAAATTAATTCCCATAACACGTCTTACATTTCTATAAATACTCAAAATCCCAAGTGTTCCTCAAAAGTTCGCATTTAATCCTTAAAATTTTGAAAATTGCAACCTGGCCCTTACAGTTCTCCCAATTTACATTTTGGCCCTACAACTCTTCGAAATTTGCATCATTGTCCCATAAAATTTTCAATCTTTACCTCATTAAACTTTTAGATTCTCGAACTCGAAATTTAATCCCCAAAATTTGGTAAATTCGAAAATAGTCCCTTAGATTTTTTTTTTGAACTTAGGTCCTCAAATTATTAGTTATTACAATTAGGTCCCTAAAATTCTCAATTCATGCAATTCCATCCTTAAATCTAACTAGGTAGAGCATGTATTCTAAATAAATTCTCATAATTAATCTTACATTTCCATAGATACTTAAAATCCTCAAATTATACATTTATAATCTTAAAGATTGTCGCAGTCTTCGAATCGCTATTGCTTATATGAAATCCTCAAAAATTTACTCGACTATCAACCAAGAACCATTAATAATTTCTTAGAAATTCTACAAGTCTCAAAATCATTCATAATTTTCAAGATTAACCTATAACCCATAAGGAGGACATCAATACTACTGACCTAAAAATTAATATAGTCAAATCATTTTCAACCTCTCCTAAAGTCCAATATTCGAATTCTTAGACATGTCTAATTCCAAACGTACCCAACATGCATAATTCCATAATTTATTTATTTATTTATTTTTATTTAAAGAAACACTGAACTATTAAAATCTGAACGTAAAAACATTTCATGAAAACATGTTGTTAAAATAATTCATGCTTTAAATAAAATGCGTAAATGTAAAACTTACAGACCGAAGACGTGACTTCATGAGCTTCTCGAGAGTAGTAGTAGTACAACCCTTTACAAGATCATAGGCTCTGATACCAACTGTAAAGGCCCGTATTTTTTGTATTCATAATTTTGCGGAATTATTAAAAATTTTCTAAGTAAATAATTATTTTATCTCATTTAATTAAAATAAGCATGTAAATAATTATTAACTTTAAAATAACAACGGAAGCGAATAATGTTTTCAACCAACAATTTAAGAATAATCCAACGTAAACATCAATTTAAAATAATCCAACATATTAAAACTGAGTTTGCATAATAAAAGGTGCATAAATTAAATCATGAGGTCCTCGGGTTTACTACTACTGTCCCAAGATCACTCACTGGTCTCCGTCCGCGGTCCCGACCTCATCAATACCTACAACAATCAAGTCTAGTGAGTCTAAAGACTCAACATGTATATATCGTGAATAACAAGTAAATATATCATAAAATCGCATGCAACGTAAAAATAAAGTATCGTAAAGCGTACGGTGAAAATCGCATCATGAATAATTATAACTACGTGCATATCTGAAAATCATACGTAAAAGCTTTGCTCAATAGAGCTCTGTCATGTCATATCATAATTTTCTGGTAGAGATAATGTCTCTAAGCAAGTGGCTCATAACATAACGTAAGCGCCTGATCAGACTAAACCACAGTATACTGGGCGGTAAAGATCAATCACAGCCCTTGGACTGGATGTTCGTACCCATACATAATCATAAACCGGTCGTAAGTCACCGGGCGGAGAGGTCCTCGGTTGTTCCTACCGACTTCCAAACACATAAGCATAAGGTGGCCACAAGACATATAGCATATATCTCAAAAATAAACATTTTATATTTTTATGCACGTAATATAATTATAACCTTATTTTTACCGGATGAGTTGGATCGTTCCTAGGCTTGCTGCGACTTTATTCTAATATGTGACACATGCAAATAGTATTATCTTGACCTAACTTGACAATCTAACCAAAAACTTAACAATAGAACCAACAATGAGACTATGAGGACCAACCACTTGGTTTTTCAATCATGGTCTCGTACCAACCCGAACCAACATTAAACCGACGTTTAACCATGATTAAAAATACCCCAAACATACTGAAAATCATGCATAAGAATTGCAAAACACGAAAATAGGTGAAAGGAATCCAAAAACATAAAACACTCTTTCGAGAGTTATTTTGGCACCTTTCACCGTAAATTCTTGTACGACCTCTAAACTCGACCGAATCACGAACGGCCAAAAACATGACTTTTCTAACTCATTGAGGTACTATCCAGTCCAAGGCCATGGGCTAAAAGCCAACCAAGAACTCAGAAAAACCTCCTGAACCGAAATGAAAGTTGCTGTCAAAATACAGCAGTAGCATTTTATGTGTTTGTGGAGTAAACTCTGAAAATAATGACCATGGGCTTGAACCATCGACCAAAGACTCTTACCAACATCCTAAGGCATGGCTTGGACCATGGCTAAGGGCTAAAAGTCAACCACAAACCAATCAAACACCTAGGACAATGAAACATGACAACCGAGAATTTAAATTCTGTGCAGTGGTGTATCTTGAATTGTTTTGTTGTCTTGTATCGTTCCAATGGCCATTTGATTGACCATGACTCGACCTAGACATGTTGGAGTGTTGTATGAACCGTGGTTATGGGCTACAAGACAACCACAATCCATCTAACCACCCAACAACCGAAACTCACTCACCCAAAAATTTAGAATGTTGAAACTGTGGGACGTATGCTATGTTGCTGTAAAAATCTGATGGGCCGTGAACCAAACATGGAAAGACTGACTTGGTCACGTCCTAGACATGATAAGGGAGAGTTCTAACCATGGATACAGCCCCTAGGACAGCCAGGATTCGAACACCACCCTAAACACCCACATGACAGAATCTTGAATACAATTCTGTAGTTTATGGAAAATAGTTGCTGTCATGCCTTGTTCGAATTGTATGGACTCAAACCAATGAACCAATAACACCCTAACATACTCTAAATCATTCCTAGCAACAGCCGTGGGTGCCTGGAAAACGAGCCAAACTCCTGAACCACAAAGCAAGCCAGAAACCGTGAGACACAAAGAGGAAATAAAAATCTGTGCAGAAAAATTGGGTGGTTGCTGTCCAAATTTCGTGATGCTGCATGAATCTTGATTATATATTGGTTTAAAAATATCTATAGGACTTGATTGAAGAGTCAAGAAACAATATATACATGCCTGGAATTTGTATTGAAGAAAAACAAATCAAAACGACAATACGACGCGACGGAACCGAGTTGGATATCTTCCTTTCTTTTCTACTTTTCTGCTGATATTTCCTTCGATTTCAGCTGCTGTTTTCTGATGTTTTCGAAGCTTAAGGTTGTAGGAAGTGTAAGGTATGAAAGTGAATGATATAGGAGGTGTTAAAGGTGCTATAATATGCATTTAGTTTGAGAGTTACAAGTCAAGAATTGAATGGGTTTGAATTGTTTTTCTCACTTCCTTTGCTGTAAATTTTCTTATTATTTTATTTCCCAATTTCAGTAGTCTTTCTTCTGATATTTTCGTGAATATGGAATGAAGAAATGCTATGTAATGGAGGTGATGGTTACAAGGGTGTTAATGATACCGATAATATGCATTAAGGTGGGAGGTTACAAGTGCAAGCTTTGAATATTATTTGAATGATTTCTTCCTAGTTGCCGTTGCATGCCCATCAAATTCTTGCAACACAATCAAGCTCATTTCATAGTCTAATAGGTTGAGGAAATTATATGAATTATAGTATTTGAATTTACCAATAACTTATTGAATTAAAGGTGAGTAATGATATTTATTTTAAAGGCTATTGAGATGACTAGAATGAATTTACTACTCTTTTGAATTATCTTAACCAATTTTATTACTCATTTGGATAGTGTATTATTATTTAAACCTTATAATTTAAATTCTTAAGATTCTAAATACTCATTATACATATTAGTGAATTAACACCTTAATCTAGATTAAACTCTTGCATGACTTTGCATGGATTCAACTTTAAGTATTTAAATACTATGTTTAATTTCTTGAATATATTATACCTAGATTAGTTCATCCTCAATTGCTTACACATTTTAATTTAAGCTATAATTAAATATTAACCTAAAGAATTATTTACTGACTTAGCTCCACTTCATTTTATAAATCCTTAAACATCCTATTTCTTTAAATTAACTTATACCTTGACTTAAATTAAATTTAGGAATATTTTTCTTATTATTAATCTTATTTCTAATTTCCAAACTCCGGTCCGCCCTCGCGTATTTAACTGAAAAGATAAAACTAAACTTTTGCATTTAAAATAAATAATTATGACTTGTCAAATATCAAAATGAATTAGACCCTTCATATATATATATATAAATCATTTTTAAATTTAAATAGTAATAATTATGCATGGCTTATACGTAGTCTGATTTTCGGGTCGTTACAGGTTTTACTCAAAATATATAATCATATAGTAATAAATAACTTCGAATAATGGGCGACCTCATGATTGAGTCAAATCGTGTATTTCCAATACTATATTATATATGAAATTTGTTTGGTGTTGAAGAAACTGCTAGATACTGTGCAGAAACTTAAAAGAGAACTGAATATTTCACTTTTTGTAGCCATTTGATTCATCCATTCTGATTTGTGATTGAAACTCCCAAGTATCCAATGCAATGGATGAGCACTTGGGGCGTTGGAGTTGAAAAGGGGAAAAAAGTGCTTGATTTAGTAGTTTCATCAATCACCTTATTTTCAAAATTTTATATTAAAAGGGTCGTCTTATTTTTATATTTAAAGATAGAGTAGTTGTGAAAATAAAATTTTCATTTTACTTAATAAATGATTTTCAAAAAAGAAATTGAGGATATCATGAGTAAGTCTCTTGCGAGACGGTCTCACGAATCTTTATCTGTGAGACGGATCATTTATATCGATATTGACAATAAAAAGTAATAATCTTAGCATAAAAAGTAATACTTTTTCATGGATGACCCAAATAAGAGATCTGTCTCACAAAATACGACCCGTGATACCGTCTCACACAAGTTTTTGCCGGATATCATATATATCTTGCATTAAGATCCGTCCATCTTATGATTTATGTTATAAATTTTTTTTATGCTTTCTATCATTCCAGAAAAGATTTATGTGTGATTAATCAAAGTGGTTCATAAAACCTCACATGTAACACACACATATATATATGATGTGAAAAATTTATTTCTAACCTATATATTTATCTTTTTGTAATTTTATCATTTTTCTCATCAAATTTTAGTGATGTGTCCGTTGACATAACTACAATGTAATACTGTTGTAATGTCAACATGACGCTGACTCGTACAATATTACATCAACATTCCAAATTAAAAAATGAATAATTGCCAAAAAATAAAAGAAATAATATTAATACTGAAATTTGACAACATAAAGAATCAAAATCTACAAAATTTGAATGAGGTTCAAAATTGATAGTCGTATATTAGCAATAAAAAAACATAGAAGGAACATAAATTCGAATAAAATCTTCAAAATTCTAATGAGGTTAAAAATTGAATAATAACTCCAAAAAGGAAAAAAAAAAACCAGCGACGCCTACCATTGTATTCAAACTACATACAATGTAGAAGAATTTATCCTTTGCTTGCAAATAGAGAACAAGTGGGCCACAAATAGAGCTCACTTTCGGTTTCTATAGGCTGATTTGTGTCTCCTCTCTGTTCTTTATCTTAGCCCCAAAAATTCTCACATGTCACCTCACTATACCACTCCTTTTCTTCCTTCTTATTCACAACCAATCTCCCACATTTTCTCGTCACTCACCTCCAATCTGTTTTATTCTTATCATCAAAAGGGTCGTCAAATTTTCTTGACTACTTGTGATATATTAAAAGTGACATAATATTCACCAATGGGATTGAATTCTCTTCAAGTCTGCATGGATTCCTCAGACTGGTTGCAGCAGGTAATATTAATTTGTGTTCAAATAATATGTAGTTGGAATATGTATATATGTATGTATGTGTTTTGCCAATGCTATATATATTGCATTTTTTTCTTTCACAATGTTATTTTCAACTTGGGAAGTTTGTTGAGGATATAATCCAAGTCTGAGCTTAAAAAGTAACTTGTTTTAAAGTTCGAACTCGGCCCCAATATAGGCTCTAAAATGGCGAAACAATTAAAGAACCATCAACAAAAATAGCATATATTCAAACCCAGCTCAAGTTCTTTAATTAGTTTCGAATATCAAACAAATGTCGTCCTTTCATGCTTGCCCGGAATACTAGAACTTAATTTACAGATGAAATACGTCACTAAAACTTGTACTTTGTTGATTTTTTTTCAGGGCACAATTTCCGAGGAGAATCGAGGAGTGGATTCTTCACCAATCACGCCACCATCTGATCAAGAAGACATACTCGCGTGTTCCAGGCTTGTAATGGAGAGGAGCCTTATTCGTCCCCAGCACGAGCAAGCCCTACAATGCCCCCGATGTGAATCTACGCACACCAAATTCTGCTACTACAACAACTACAGCCTCTCGCAGCCAAGATACTTCTGCAAAACCTGCCGCCGTTACTGGACGAAAGGGGGCACCCTCCGCAACATTCCTGTTGGCGGCGGCTGCAGGAAAAACAAGAAAGTCTCCTCCAATAAACCATCTTCAGATTCTGATCTCCAGTCATCTGTACCGATGTCCGATCTTCACGAAAACGGCCAGAAAAACTACAGTGAATTAAACTATAACCATAACCAGATGAACAGTTCCACCGAGCTTCAGCTTGCTTTTCCTCACGACCAAATTGACTTCTCGCCACTCCTTCCAAATGGGCTTTTTAGCGGTAACTTTAACGCTACAAACACCAGTTTCTGGATCGAAAATCCTTCCCAAATTGACTTTATGGAGAACAAATATGAAAGCCTTTTGGGGAGAGATGATTTGATGGGTGGGGTTAACGGAAACTTCCATAGCATTTGCTCTTCATTTGAAATAATCCCGTCTGTTGATCATCATCAGCATCAGAATGAGATTCACAATTCGGCTAATGGAACGATTCTTGAAAGCTATCATCATCAAAATCTTGAGGTGGATATGAAGCCAAACACATCATCCACAAATGTTCTCTCACACGAATGGCATGATAATCATCAGCAGGCCGCGGCATGTAATTCCGATGCAGGGATTGGTTATCTTGGTGGGATTGGATCCTGGATTGGATTGATGAATGCATACGGATCTTCAAATCCATTAGTCTAATACTATAGATTAAATTAAGATGGTAGTTTTTTCTTTGTTTTTTGTTCATCTTGTTGCATTTATTAAATTGCAATGAACGTGAGATTTAATCGGAAATATTAATCCTACATAGATAGAGGGTTTAAAATTTCATTTTAATATTGTTTTTTGTTTCTGGGTTTTTTGTCTTATGTTTAGCAGTTATAATTGACTTATAATTACTAAGTGGATGAGTGTGAATTGGGAATGTTGAAGGCCTGAGTATGATAAATATATATGTTATTAAAAAATGCTAGCTTTATGCCCCTGATTTATTTTATATGCTTTATTGTTTTCTTTTTCAATATTATATTGTTTTGAGCTGAATAATTATTTTTTATTTTTTGACTTTTTAAAATCCATAATCTTCTAATTTACAAAAAACAGACATACTACAATCCTAAGTATAATAAATTTGTATAAAATTGAAGGCCATGAATCCCCAGCATATACGCGATCCTCCCTGGAATGAGACGTAATCCTCCTACTGTATGTGACAGTATGTCTCTTACGCTTTGCTTCGAGAAGCCACGAAGAATATGTCGAATGTGGTGCCAAGGGAGGGAATTGTCTTTCTCTGCTCATTGTCTCCTTCATCTCCGGAGATTTTAACACCCCATTATTAATTCGGTCATGCAATTGTTAGAGTAGATGTCTTGTAAGTCAACTGTTTATCAGAGAATTTATTGACTCGATTATAATAAACAATCTTTATTTTAATATAATCCATTATTTCATGATTTGTTATTTTTTTATCTGTATACCGATGTGATCAACATAGATAAAAATATTGATTATAATTTAATACAAATGATCGTAATTCGATGTTGAAACTCATTTATAAACATTGTATAATCTAAATTTATTCCTAGTCAATTCAGCCGCCTAAAACATGGATAAAGGTCGATTGACTCGAGATTAGCATTTGTGTACAGTGTTTCTTGGTAAGGGCATATGAATGTCCAAACACGCAGATGGGTAGCCATATGATGATTATATTGAACTGCTCTCCCTAGGACTTTCCAAGTGGTTATCTTTCATCGAGATGATAAGTCCATGGTTGTGATTGTACACCATTAGTCCTTACGACTCGGGACAACACTTAGGCTCTATATGCTAGGGATGTGCTTTGACTCGTTTACCGACTTCAGGAGGGTTATCAGGTGGCGAAATTAGATACAGTTGCTGTGAGAACTCAAATTTCCAGCAGTAGCTTGCATTTTGCAGCAACTAGCAATATTCAGCAGCAATGCAAAAATTTCAACAGAAGCTAATAATTCCAGCAGCAACTAATATTTCAGAAGCTGGTATTTTTCCAGTAGATAGAATCCAGCAGCAGAGGAGTTCAGTAGCGCGAGATTCCAGCTGACAACTACTGATTTTGCTTATGACTTGTAACTGAAGCATTTAATATGGAATAAAGGCTGTTAATGACACATAATGGCAGATTATGACCATTAATTGGGAGGCTAACAGTCAGAATTTTTGCCTATAAATAACACCCTTAAATCTCTGAATTAATGTTACACAAATCTTGAGTTATCACTTGAAATTCGAGCTAAGAGAGTACCTTTTTCGAGCAGTAAAATTCAGTAGCGAGAGCAAGCAGATTCCAGACTTCAACCGAAACTTTCTAGCAAATTACAGTAAGTGGGCTTAAGTATAAATATCTTGAAACTAGTTTGATAATTTCTGTTTTGAAGCAAAGTATTTGTATTTTTTATTTCTAAGATCTGAATTTTGAAGCACTGAAACCCAGTGAACTACTAGTAGGAATATATATTCCGAAACATTCCTGATTACTGAATTCTGATTACTGATTACTGGCATCACCCCTTAGAGGAGAGAACATATAAGGGACTGATACCAGTTTAGTCATGAAATTTACAAACGTGCTCAGTGCTTGCTTGCTAAATTTTAAGTTCTGATTTCTGCTCTGAAATATGTTATTCCTGAATACCGATTCCTATTCTGAAAGTAAGAGTTTCTGTATATTATTTGTATTACTATTTTCGTTGAAATTGGTTTTGAAAACTGTGAGTTATTACCGCCCTCGCTTATTGAGTGATGACCAAATCACTCACCCACCATACCTATCTCAGATAAGAACAAGGAAGAAACGTTAGAAGAAGAAGAGCAAAATCAGTTCTGGAGCTAGTGAAGAAGACTGTTGTTTCTCAGTTTTAATTTATGTTTTTCCGCTGCATCTGTTAAGACATTGTTATGTCTGGTTTTTACATTTTCACTGTAAAACATTAGTTACTTTAGTTTGTATCAGACAATGAAATTTTCAGTACTATGAATAAAAGATTGGTTTCTGAACTTTTGCACTTATGAGGCTCGTTGTTTTCGAATGTAAATTTGAAAGCAACGCTGGTGTCGACCAACCCCATCCCTGGGGCTTGACATTGAAGTGGTATCAGAGCCGGTCACCAGCAAGGAATACCGGGAAATAAGTGCTATGCAGGGCAAAGTGCTACGTGCATGGGAGCCACCTCTTGAACCTGCGGGGTAACGTGCTACACGACGGAAGCCATCTCTTGAACCTGTAGGAGCTACCTCTAGATTCTCGACATTGGTGGATCGAGTGGTCAGGCCGTGACGAGGACGTCGTTTTCTGAAGGAGGGGTGATTGTGATACCCTTATCCCACATCTTAAAAATTAAAGATTTAAAATGAGTTTATAATGGGCTTACAATGGACTTCTATAGCAACTTGGGTTAATCATTTTCGTAAAAGCGAGGACGAATACGAAGTAGTTGATATAAGGGCCCATTGTGCAGTCACGCAGGTGCGGGCCTGGGCTCGGGCTCGGGGCGTGATAGTTGCGTCACATGTAGAAGCCAGTGCATTGTAGTCAGGAATTCACCGCTCACCTATGGCTATGGATATCCTGTGTGATCTGATGAAATAATAGTGCATGGAATCTCTGGCCAGAATATGAGATGTACATTAGGGAAGAAGTTCTCTAATTGTACATGTGATGCCACTATTTATTCTCAAAGATGTGTCACACAATTATCGAATTCTTATGCGACCCTCGATGAACCAATGGTTACAGATTCGATTGGGATATATGAGATGAAGGGACCGTACTGTACATTAATCATAACCGACTGGTTCTTGCATGCACTATCAGTGATACTTAGGGAATCATGAGGCGATGCTATCAGACGCTCTTATCATGATTCGATGGGTTTAATCAGATGTATTATTTCTGACATTCTCATGATCAATTGTTGATACATTCAATGAGGCAAATTAGGATAAGCCCGAATAAAGGATTATGTCCTGAGCCACAAAGAGTTGTGAACCCATGGCTAACTGTATCCCCGAAACATTGAGGATCACACAAGTACTTGATTATTTTGTCCCCGTTGATATAATAAATTCAAAGAGTTGAATTTATATAAAACATTGAGATAATAAATGCAAAGACTTGAATTTATATAAAACATTCAGAAAATAAATTCAATGATTTGAATTTATAGAAAATATTGAGAAATAAATTCAAGGAATTGAATTTATAATTATTAAATTTTGGAGGTGATAAATTCAAGAAGTTGAATTTATAATTTAAATATTAAATTCAAATGTTGAATTTATAAAAGATTTAAATTAAATATAATGGGTGTATGTATTATTTGCTTGTAGTAGTACAAGACCAACATACAAATTATTAAGGTTCTTAATTGGACTTTAAAAGGATTAATTAATTAATTAAACTAGTTGGACTAGAATAATTAATTGATTAAGCCGATTGAGTATTTAATTTAATTGACGGGCCATAAGATTATATATATGTGTATTAGGTTTAGTGTTAAACACAATTAACCCCGCAGTTTTCGAAACCCTAGCATCCAAATCAAGGGATTTCGAAAAAAACACCTCCTCCCATTCTCGTTGTTTACAGCCACCATCTCAACGTAAAATCCTTCTATACTTTCTAGTGCAATTGGAAGAAGAACAAATAATCTAGTCGTGGACCAGATTAGGAGATTGAAGAAAGAAGATTTGAAGAAAGTTCGTAGGGATATACGACAAGAGATATGTCCGCTTATACCGGAGTAGTTGGAGCCAAGTGAAAATTGTTCACTAAAGGTATGTACTAAACATCCTATGAATATTTGTTTATTAAAACCATACGAGTGCTCAAAACAATATCTTGAATGTAAAGATTCAAAATTTTTTAAAACTTCCGCTACGTTTGGGCATGAGAAAACACAATTCACAACAGTGGTATCAGAGCCAGGTTCTCTTTATCGTATAGTTTAGATCATGTTGAATAATATTTCTAACCACACAAGAAAATTTTTCAAAAAATTGATGCACCATAAAAAATTTTATTTTTATCAAAAAAAAATTCGAATCTACCTGGAATAGTTCCGGGCAGACCGTGCACGCAGGACCGTGCACGGAAGCGCATAGCGCACGACATGCATGCAGCGTGTGCGCACGGCCAGCGCGCGGCGTGCGCCCTGGCGGGCACGTTGCCCGATCTGATCTGGCAGCGAGCGGGCAGCGAGGGAATGTCTCGGGCACTGTGCTGGATAATAGGCTTGAATTGTTCGAGCTTAGGGTACGATATTCTGATTTTTTAAAATTTTGGACAAAATTGATATTTTATGAAAATTAGTTTAATTTTTGGAAAATTAATAATTTTCTTGTAAAATACATAATTAGAATATGATTTTAATTATTTATGGTAAAATTTAGTTTTACATGAAAAATAATTATTATTGAATTAATTAGAAATTAAATAAAGGGTGTTTATTTAATTTTTTAAATTCTTTAATAATTGTTGTGGTTAGTGATGAAATAATTAGATACATGATTTATCAAATAATTAAATTTATTCAATTAATTGATGTTAATATTTGTTATTAAATGCATGAAGGATGATTGAGAGCCTTAACCAATGTGTAAGGTGTATTTTAGGATATTTTACTGTTTTTATTCTTTTTATTAATATTTGATATTATTAAAGTGGACCTGGTTTATGGCCAATTTCCACCCCATGAGATATATCCTTTATGTGTCATGGCTATTTAAATGTAATTATTAGAAATAGTGGGAGATCAAGACTAAAAGATGGTGGGCCCGATGCATCCTAATTTTTATTTATTTTTGAATGTGATATGATGATATATGCAATATATAGTAGTGTGTATGTATGTATATTATAAATAATATAGCTGCATGAATATGGCAAACATACAAACTCGTGGCACACAATTTTAAAAGAAAAATAATGAGACAATTTTAAAAATTAAAATCCCTCATTTTGAATAAGATTCAAAATTTATACCAGACCTCAAAAGTAAAAATTAAAGTGTTAAATTTATTCTTGCCTTCCATCAACCGTGTTTGATGGAAAGAAATGTATGCTATACAAATTCGTTCAGAGAGACATGCTACTGTTAAAGAACTCATGACTACACGCTTGCGAGACGGGACTTCGGTCCATGAGCATGGTGTTAGGATGATTGGGCTCATTGAGAAATTGGCGGGGCTCGACGTGGTTATTCTTAGTGAGCTCTCAACTGATATTCTCTTGATGTCACTGCCCTCCTCGTTTGATGGATTTGTGGTTAATTTTAATATGAATAAGCTCGAGGCCACCATTGAAGAGTTGGTCAACATGATTACTACTTATTAGGCCACAATCAAGAATGAAAAACATGTTCTTCTTATGGATTCATCATCTGGCACGAAAAAGAGAGCCCAAAATAATGGCAAGAAGTGTTCTGCCCTACCAAAGAAGAACAAGCCCAACAAGAAGCTATACAAGAAATCAACTCCGGGGCCATCAAAGCCCGACAAGTCAAAAAATTTATGTTTTCACTGCAACAAGCATGGACATTGGAGGCGTAATTGAACGGAGTATCTTGCCCAAAAGCATTCTGGCCATTGTATGTTTTACATTGAAGTTAATGTTTATATTAATTCCTCTTCTTGGTTATTGGATACCGGATGTGGTTCTCATATATGCAATGATTTGCAAGTGATGAGAAGAAGTAAGAGGCTTACAGATAGTGATACATTTCTAAGACTAGGAAATGGAACAAGGGTTGCTGCCACTGCTATTGGAGACGTTACTTTAATTTTAGACAATGATTTTAAGTTGTTTTTGAGAACGTTTTATATGTTCATGAATTGCTTAAAAATATTATTTTTATTTCTATGCTTGATAGGGATGATTATTCTTGTGTTTTTTCTAAAGGTGTTTGCAATTTATACAAGAATGAATGTTTTATTGGAACCGGCGAATTAACAAACGATATCTAAAACTTAAAATTAAAAGATATTCCGTTGAACAATATCAAAGCGCATACGAAAACAACAACAAACAAAAGAAAATTTAAAAATCCAAATCCCGCACAAATATGGCACGACAGACTAGATCATATCTCCCAAAGAAGGATGCACAAGCTAGTGGGAAAATGCATAGTTTGACTTGTCAAACATAAATTCTCTACCTACTTGTGAGTCCTGTCTAAAAGGAAAAATGACCAAGACTCCATTCAATGGAAACGTGGAACGTGTGCATGGTCTACTGGATTTGATCCACACAGACGTTTGTGGCCTGCTAAGTATTAGCACAAAATATGGACAATCCTAATTCATTACCTTTACTGATGACCATTCGAGGTATGGATATGTTTATTTGATGAAACACAAATCTAAAGCATTTGAAAGGTTCAAAAAATTCAGATCTGAATCAGAAAACCAGCTAGAAAGGAGTATTAAGATAATTCGATCTGATCGAGGTGGAGAATACTTAAGTGCTGAATTTTTTGGTTATCTAAAAGAGAATGAGATCCTCACTTGGTATGCAATGTTTTGGTATTTGAAGAACACATAAAATGCTTCAACAATGCATCTTTAAAATAATGGAAATGATAAGTAAATGCAATAAACAAATAGACACAAATTTGCTTATGGATGTTCGGAGACTTTAAATGCTCCTACGTCACCCCTTCTTCTCCTTGGGAAGGATTCACTAGAAGACTTTGATTTATACAACTACTTGTACAAACCCACTCAGCTTAGGACTTACACTACTGCCTAAACTGAACTCCTAGAACTCAAGATTGTAGGAAGCACCTCACAATCATTATATTGTTTAAAGTCTCATATGCAAAGACTACATACACAATTTTATTGTCTTTGTGCAAGACTCACTCAACTAATCTTTGAAGTTCAACTCTCTTGTATATGTGTGAGTGATTGTGTGTGAGAAATTTATCTTTTACAGTGTACATCTCAAATGTATCCTCACACAAGGGCTTGTGCTCTCAACTAGCTGATATATTCATGTTAACTGCCCATGCTTTGAATCCACTTCAAAAGCTCTTGTTTGATCTTCAATATATTGTATTTATAAGCCCCAACAATGATATATACGTTAGACACAAGAATATAACCGTTTGAAAAGTTTATGTACTGTTTCTGGTCAATTCAACTGGTCGTTCAGTTCAACTGGTCAGCAGCTGGTTCAGTTCAGTTCAGTTGGTCAGCTGCTGGTTCGGTTCAGTTCAGCTGGTTCAGTTGGTCTTGTTCAATTCAACTATTTTGGTTCAGTTCAGCTGGTCTGGTTCAACTGGTCTTCAGTTGGTCTGGTTCAGTTCAGTTGGTTCAGTTCAACTGATCTGGTTCAACTGGTCTTCAGCTGGTCTGGTTTAGTTCAACTGGTTTGGTTCGGTTCAGTTTCAGCTGGTGTGCTGAAATCAGCCTAGCTAATTTCAGTTTGTGCAGAACTAGTAACTTCATCGTTATTTATCAGTATCTTAAGCTTCGATTTAGACTTTTACTTCTGAAGATGATTTGTAGATCATCATCTTATCTTTCTAACGCATACTAAATCGCTTCATTTCAATAATCGAGCTGAGAGATATGACCAAAATACCGCAACAGCTCATACCCAACTGATTGTTGTCTTCGTGTGATCAGTTTGGTAATTGAGCAATCAGTTAGACCTTGATAACATCCAATTTTGCCCAACTGATGTGACATACGACTTGTTCAAAATTGAGTTTTCTAATCATTCCAGTTGGCGGATTGTCATTTGAATCATTCAGTTGAGAGATATCTTCAAGACACCAAAATTTGCCAGAAATTCAGTTTGTGCAGAATTCATTTCCAGTTTGCTTCTTGTGTTAATAACTTCACACTTGAGTAAATACGTTAGAAACACAATAAAAAATTTTGTTAACATCAAAATCAAGATTGCGAACTTGAAAAGTTCCAACAATCTCCCCCTTTATGATGATCACGAAACTTGGATAGACAATCAACTCAACTAACATATTTCTCCCTTTTTTTGTGTGAATCAAAAAGTCATATTTTCAAAATATTTTAAACAAAATTTTCTCCCCCTCAATATTTAAAAATAATCAACTCATTAAAATTATAATGAATTCTCCCCCTATATTTTTGCAATTTTGAAATTTATAAAAGAAGAGGGATAACTAACCAATTTTCTCCATGACTCATTTTCTGCCGCAGCACATGATCTGCTTTCAACGAATAAACTGTATTTTCTCGGGCATAACTAGGCTGCAAATTTTATACCGCTGTAAACCTCTACAAGTCTAGTTTCCAACGCAAAAAGCGGTTTGTCGTTTGGACACTCGAGCAAGGAGATATGCCATTTTTCCTACAGTCGCTGCAAGCTGCACGAAAATTCAGTTTTGCATGTATATGTTTAAAAAATCTGAAATTTTCGAATTTTAAACATCAAAATCAGTTTCAATGTTCTTTCAAGAACACCCACTCTGATACCAATTGTTAGGATCGATGGGGGGATCATCGTTGAGCTACAATAGCTCGATTCTTGAAATATTGAACACCGATGAATTAAATCGAGTTTGGTATTCAAACCAAGCGGAAAACACTCGAAATAATCATTCGTAGAAACCGATCAAATATTTTGTAAAGCATTTAAAATATATGCAAGTTGAATGAATAAAAGTATTTTAGTTGAAGCATTTTATCAAACACTTGGTATGCAATGTTTTGGTATTTGAAGAATACATAAAATGCTTCAACAATGCATCTTTAGAATAATGGAAATGATAAGTAAATGCAATAAACAAATAGACACAAATTTGCTTATGGATGTTCGGAGACTTCAAATGCTCCTACGTCACCCCTTCTTCTCCTTGGGAAGGATTCACTAGAAGACTTTGATTTATACAACTACTTGTACAAACCCACTCAGCTTAGGACTTACACTACTGCCTAAACTGAACTCCTAGAACTCAAGATTGTAGGAAGCACCTCACAATCATTATATTGTTTAAAGTCTCATATGCAAAGACTACATACACAATTTTATTGTCTTTGTGCAAGACTCACTCAACTAATCTTTGAAGTTCAACTCTCTTGTATATGTGTGAGTGATTGTGTGTGAGAAATTTATCCTTTACAGTGTACATCTCAAATGTATCCTCACACAAGGGCTTGTGCTATCAACTAGCTGATATATTCATGTTAACTGCCCATGCTTTGAATCCACTTCAAAAGCTCTTGTTTGATCTTCAATATATTGTATTTATAAGCCCCAACAATGATATATACGTTAGACACAAGAATATAACCGTTTGGAAAGTTTATGTACTGTTTCTGGTCAATTCAACTGGTCGTTCAGTTCAACTGGTCAGCAGCTGGTTCAGTTCAGTTCAGTTGGTCAGCTGCTGGTTCGGTTCAGTTCAGCTGGTTCAGTTGGTCTTGTTCAATTCAACTATTTTGGTTCAGTTCAGCTGGTCTGGTTCAACTGGTCTTCAGTTGGACTGGTTCAGTTCAGTTGGTTCAGTTCAACTGATCTGGTTCAACTGGTCTTCAGCTGGTCTGGTTCAGTTCAACTGGTTCGGTTCGGTTCAGTTTCAGCTGGTGTGCTGAAATCAGCCTAGCTGATTTCAGTTTGTGCAGAACTAGTAACTTCATCGTTATTTATCAGTATCTTAAGCTTGGATTTAGACTTTGACTTCTGAAGATGATTTGTAGATCATCGTCTTATCTTTCTAACGCATACTGAATCGCTTCATTTCAATAACCGAGCTGAGAGATATGACCAAAATACCGCAACAGCTCATACCCAACTGATTGCTGTCTTCGTGTGATCAGTTTGATAATTGAGCAATCAGTTAGACCTTGATAACATCCAATTTTGCCCAACTGATGTGACATACGACTTGTTCAAAATTGAGTTTTCTAATTATTCCAGTTGGCGGATTGTCATTTGAATCATCCAGTTGAGAGATATCTTCAAGACACCAAAATTTGCCAGAAATTCAGTTTGTGCAGAATTCATTTCCAGTTTGCTTTTTGTGTTAATAACTTCACACTTGAGTAAATATGTTAGAAACACAATAAAAAATTTTGTTAACATCAAAATCAAGATTGCGAACTTGAAAAGTTCCAACAATCTCCCCCTTTATGATGATCATGAAACTTGGATAGACAATCAACTCAACTAACATATTTCTCCCCTTTTTTGTGTGAATCAAAAAGTCATATTTTCAAAATATTTTAAACAAAATTTTCTCCCCCTCAATATTTAAAAATAATCAACTCATTAAAATTATAATGAATTCTCCCCCTATATTTTTGCAATTTTGAAATTTATAAAAGAAGAGGGATAACTAACCAATTTTCTCCATGACTCATTTTCTGCCGCAGCACATGATCTGCTTTCAACGAATAAACTGTATTTTCTCGGGCATAACTAGGCTGCAAATTTTATACCGCTGTAAACCTCTACAAGTCTAGTTTCCAACACAAAAAGCGGTTTGTCGTTTGGACACTCGAGCAAGGAGATATGCCATTTTTCCTACCGAAAATTCAGTTTTGCATGTATATGTTTAAAAAATCTGAAATTTTCAAATTTTAAACATCAAAATCAGTTTCAATTTTCTTTCAAGAACACCCACTCTGATACCAATTGTTAGGATCGATGAGGGGATCATCGTTGAGCTACAATAGCTCGGTTCTTGAAATATTGAACACCGATGAATTAAATCGAGTTTGGTATTCAAACCAAGCAGAAAACACTCGAAATAATCATTCGTAGAAACCGATCAAATATTTTGTAAAGCATTTAAAATATATGCAAGTTGAATAAATAAAAGTATTTTAGTTGAAGCATTTTATCAAACACTTGGTATGCAATGTTTTGGTATTTGAAGAACACATAAAATGCTTCAACAATGCATCTTTAAAATAATGGAAATGATAAGTAAATGCAATAAACAAATAGACACAAATTTGCTTATGGATGTTCGGAGACTTCAAATGCTCCTACGTCACCCCTTCTTCTCCTTGGGAAGGATTCACTAGAAGACTTTGATTTATACAACTACTTGTACAAACCCACTCAGCTTAGGACTTACACTACTGCCTAAACTGAACTCCTAGAACTCAAGATTGTAGGAAGCACCTCACAATCATTATATTGTTTAAAGTCTCATATGCAAAGACTACATACACAATTTTATTGTCTTTGTGCAAGACTCACTCAACTAATCTTTGAAGTTCAACTCTCTTGTATATGTGTGAGTGATTGCGTGTGAGGAATTTATCATTTACAGTATACATTTCAAATGTATCCTTACACAAGAGCTTGTGCTCTCAACTAGCTGATATATTCATGCTAACTGCCCATGCTTTGAATCCACTTCAAAAGCTCTTGTTTGATCTTCAATATATTGTATTTATAAGCCCCAATAATGATATATACGTTAGACACAAGAATATGACCGTTTGGAAAGTTTCTGTACTGTTTTTGAGGTTGAAATGGTCAAATTCGTCTTGCTGAACTTTTTCCCGACTGGTCAACTGATCAACTCTGGTCAACTCAACTGGTCGTTCAGTTCAACTGGTCAGCAGCTGGTTCAGTTCAGTTCAGTTTGTCAGCTGCTGGTTTGGTTCAGTTCAGCTGGTTTAGTTGGTCTGGTTAAGTTCAACTAGTTCGGTTTAGTTCAACTGGTTCGGTTCGGTTCAGTTTCAGCTGGTGTGCTGAAATCAGCCTAGCTGATTTCAGTTTGTGCAGAACCAGTAACTTCATTGTTATTTATCAGCATCTTAATCTTCGAATCAGACTTTGACTTCTGAAGATGATTTGTAGATTATCGTCTTATCTTTCCAACGCATACTGAATCACTTCATTTCAATATCCGAGCTGAGAGATATGACCAAAATACCGCAACTACTTATACCCAACTAATTGCTATTTTTGAGTGACCAGTTTGGTAATTGAGTGATCAGTTAGACCTTGATAACATCCGATTTTGCCCAACTGATGTGAAATACGACTTGTTCCAAATTGAGTTTTCTAATTATTCCAGTTGGCGGATTGTCATTTGGATCATTGAGTTGTGAGATATCTTCAAAACACCAAAGCTTGCCAGAAATTCTATTTGTTCAGAATTCATTTCCAGTTTACTTCTTGTGTTAATAACTTCACACTTGAGTAAATATGTTAGAAACACAATAAAATGTTTATTTAACATCAAAATCAAGATTGCGAACTTGAAAAGTTCCAACACAAAGAATTCTGTTGGATATTATTTCTATCACCCCCAATGAAGCAAAAGTTTTTGTTTCAACAAATGCCACCTTTCTGGAAATGGAATTTATGTTAGATAGAAATGGCAAGATGATAGAATTTGAAGAAATTCCAGACACTCCCTCAACTGTAGAAGTTGAACCTAATCCCCAACAGCCAGTAGTTGAAGTGCACGTTCCTAGAAGGTCTGATAGGGTTATCAGACCACCTGCAAGATATACGCTTCTTCATGAACAAGGCCATGATGCGCCTTGTGTTGGATGTGATCCAATGAACTTCAAAGAAGCAATATCTGATACTGATTCATCCAAATGACTTGAAGCCATGCAGTATGAAATGGACTCTATGTATTGAAACAAATTCTGGAAATTGGTGGATCCACCTGAGGGAATCGTTCCCATAGGATGAAAATGGATCTACAAAAGAAATTTTGGGGCGTATGGAAAGGTACTAACCTTCAAAGCAAGAATGGTTGCAAAAAGGTTATTTCAAATGCAAGGAATTGACTATGAGGAAATTTTTTCACAAGTTGCTATGTTTAAATCCATTAGAATACTGCTAGCCATAGCAACATGGTGTGACTATGATATATGGCAAATGTATGGAAATAATGCATTCCTCAATAGAGACATAAAAAAAAATTATATATCTCAAACTGAGGGATACAAATCAGTAGGAAATGAGCATAAAGTATGCAAACTTCTGAGATCAATATATGATCTCAAGCAGACGTCAAGGAGTTGGAACCTCATCACTACAAGAAAAACGCCCAACGACAACGCATTTACGACAACAGTTTTTTTGAAAAACCGTTGTCGTAGAGTTTTTAACAACGGTTTTAGTGAAAACCGTTGTCGTAAGTGCGTTTTGACAACGGTTTTGTAACGGTTTTGTAACGGTTTTGTAAAAACCGTTGTGTTTTAGGGTGTCAACGGCAACGGTTTTCCAAAAACCGTTGTCTTTCAGCGTTTTTCTAGGGCAATTGACAACGATTTTTGAAAACCGTTGTCGATTAGCGTGTTTTTTTGACAAACGACAACAGTTTTTTTAAACCGTTGTCTATTCGCGTGTTTTTTTGGACAATCGACAACGATTTTTTAAAACCGTTGTCGATTGACGTGGTTTTTGGACAAACAACTACGGTTTTCGAAAACGTTGCCATATTTAGCGACGAATTTAGAAAATCCGTCGCTAATTTAGCGACGGTTATCATAAAACCAAATTTAGCGACGGTTAAGCCAACTACGGTTTTAAAACTGCCGCTGAAATTAGCGACGGTTAAGCCAAATACCGCGCAAATCTATAAATATCTCCATTTTCGATCCATTTTCCTCCACAACATATAAAATTTATCTCTCTTACTCAATTTTATCACTTCTCAGGACACTTAAAGTTTTTCTGACTACTTTATAACACTTAAAATTTTTTTCTCTTACACAATTTTATCACTTCACACAACACTTAAAAATTTTCTCACTACTTCATAACACATAAAATTTTTCTCACTACTTCATAATACTTAAAATTTATCTCTCTTACATGATTTTACTACTGTACAACACTTAAAATTTTTCTCTCTTACACGATTTTAGTTTCTTTTAGATTTATTAAATTATTAAAAGAATTTTTTTTTTTTTCGAAACAACTTAACGACGGAAATCATGATTAAAGACCGTCGCTAAATTTAGCGATGGTTTTTATAAGCTAACCGTCGCTAAGTTTAGTGACGGTTACGTATAAAACTGTCGCTAACTTAGTTAGCGACGGTTTTCAAAACCGTCGCAAATTCTAACTACCACAACGGGTAAAAACCGTTGTCGTTGAACGGACTTTCAATAACACCCTCAGTTACAACAGTTTTAAAAAAGCTACGACACTATCAAGGAATTTGGTTTTGCTAATAATCCTGAGGAACCATGCGTGTATAAGAAAGTTAGTGGGAGTGCAGTGACATTCCTAGTACTTTATGTTGATGACATCCTACTAATTGGGAATGATATAGGATTAATGCAATCAACTAAATTATGGTTAGCAAGTAAATTCTCCATGAAAGACATAGATGAAGCATCTTATGTATTGGGAATACGAATATATAGAGATATATCAAAGAGGATAATGGGGCTCACCCAAGTCACTTATATCGATACCATTCTGAAGCGATTCTCTATGGAAGAGTCCAAAAGAGGATACTTACCAATGTGTCATGGTCTTACTATCTAAAGCTATGTGTCTCAAGACTGATGAAGAGATAGAGATGATGACACGTGTCCTATGTGAGTCAGCCATTGGATGTATCATGTATGGTATGATATCAACACGTCCTGATGTTGTTTACGCTCTGAGTGTTACAAGCAGATATCAGGCGAACCTTGGTCCAATGCCTTAGAAGGCCGTGAAAGATATTCTTAAGTACTTAAGAAGGACTAAGAACTTGTTAATGGTCTAAAGAGGTAGAGAATTGAAATTGGAAGGTTACACTGATTCTAGCTTCCTATGTGACGTATATGATTCAAAATCAACCTCTGGCTTTTTATTCATGCTCAATGGTCCAGCTGTCTCTTGGAAAAGTTCCAAGCAAGATACCGTTGCGTATTCCACCACTGAAGCTAAATATATTGCTGCATATGCTGCAGTCAAAGAGGCAGTTTGATGAAGAATTTTGTCCAAGAGTTGGGTGTTATTCCTAATAGAGTTGATCCAGTTCTGGCATACTACGACAGCACTGGTGCCGTTGCGCAAGCAAAAGAACCAATGTCTCATCAGTGATCCAAACATATACTGAGGAAGTTCTACATCATCCGGAAGATTGTGGGAAGAGGAGATATATCAGTTGAAAGAGTCCCCTCTGCAGATAATGTTGCTTATTCACTTACAAAGTCCTTGCCAGGACCATTGTTTGAAAAGCATCGAGAAACAATGAGATTAAAGTTTATGGGTAGTTGGCTCTAGGGCAAGTGAGAGATTGTTAAAGTAGATGCCTTGTAAGCCAACTATTGGCTACGGAATTTAATGACTTGTTTGTAATAAATAATCTTTATTTTAACATAATGAATTATTTCATGGTTTGTTATTTCTTTATCTGTATACTCATGTGATCAATATAGATAAAGACCTTGATTATATTTTAATACAAATGAATCATAATTCGATGTTGAAACTCATTTGTAAACACTGTATAATCTAAACTCGTTCTTAGTCGATTCAGCTGCCTAAAATATGGATAGAGGTCGCTTGAGCTCGAGACTAGCATCTGTGATGTTGTGTACCGCGTTTCTTAGTAAGGGCATAGATATGTCTAAATACGCATATGGGTAGTCATATGATGATTATACAGAACTGCCCTCCCTAGGACTTTCCAAGTGGTTATCATTCATCGAGATGATAAGTCCATGGTTGTGATTGTACACCATTAGTCCTTACGACCCGGGACAACACTGACACTGAGGCTCCATATGCTAGGGTTGTGCTTTGACTCGTTTATCGACTCCAGGATGGTCATCAGGTGGCGAGATTGGGTACAGTTGCGACACATATAGGAGCCAGTGCATTGTAGTTGGGAATTCACAGCTCACCTACGGGTGTAGATATCATGTGTGATCTGATGAAACAATAGTGCATGGAATCTCTAGCCAAAGTATTAGATGTACATTAGGGAAGGAGTTCTCTAATTGTACATGCGATGCCACTATTTATTCTCAAAGATGTGTCACACAGTTATCGAATTCTTATGCAACCCTCGATGAACCAATGGTTGCAGATTCTATCGGGATATATGAGATGAAGAGACCGTACTGTATGTTAATCATAACCGATTGGTTCTTGCAGGCACTATCAGTGATACCTAGGGAATTATGGGGCGATGCTACTAGATGCTCTTACCATGATTCGATGGGTTTAATCAGATATATGATTTCTGAAATTCTCATGATCAATTGTTGATACATAGAATGTGGCAAATTAGGTTAAAAACGAATAAAAGATTATGTCATGAATCACAAAGACTTGTGAACCTATGGCTAGCCATATCCCCGAAACTTTGAGGGTCACACAAGTACTGTATTATTTTGTCCTCGTTGAGATAATAAATTCAAGGAGTTGAATTTATATAAAACATTGAGATAATAAATTCAACAAGTTGAATTTATACAAAATATTGAGAAATAAATTCAATGAATTGAATTTATAACTATTGAATTTTGGATGTGATAAATTCAAGGAGTTGAATTTATAATTTAAATATTAAATTCAAATATTGAATTTATAAAGGATTTAAATTAAATATAATGGGTGTATGTATTATGGGCTTGTAGGAGTACAAGACCGACATACAAATTATTAAGGTTCTTAATTGGACTTTAAAAAGATTAATTAATTAATTAAACTAGTTGGACTAGAATAATTAATCGATTAAGTATTTAATTTAATTGATGGGCCCTAAGCTTATATATGTGTTTATTAGGTTTAGGATTAAGCACATTTAACTCATGTAAATTTTGAAACCCTAGCCTCCAAGCCAAGGGGTTTTCGAATATACACCTCCTCTCATTCTCCTTTATTTCGGCCATCGTCTCACGTAAAATCCTTCTATAATTTCTAGTGCAAGTTGGAAGAGGAACAAGTAATCCAGTCGGCACCGGATTAGGAGATTGAAGAAAGAAGTCTGAAGAAAGTTCGTAGGGATATACAACAAGAGCTATGTCCGCTTATCATGGAGTAGTTGGAGCCAAGTGAAAATTATTACTAAAGGTATATACTAAACATCTTATGAATGTTTATTTATTAAAACCATACGAGTGCTCAAAACAATCTATTGAATGTCAAGATTCAAAAATTTTAAAAATTCTGCTGCATCTGGGCACGAGAAAACACGATTCACAACAACAACAAATTCTTAAACGCCTAACAATCGTTGTGATAGAGTGAATAAAATGGTTGTGATACTTACAATAATCTTTCTTTTATTATCTTCTTGCGATGGCATCCTATGGCTAGGAGGAAAGGTGATGAATTTCTCTTTCACTAGAAAACAAAAATTTCTTCGGTCTTGGAGACATCAAAAGTGTACCGATCCTGCGATGCATGAGCTATTTTCTAACTTTGATCCTCCATCTTGGATTTCAACATAGGACATACACTTGATATTCTGTGTCACACTTCAACCAATGCGACTCCTTCTATATCTTGATAGTAAGTTCCCATTGAAGTTTTTCGTTTGTAGGACTCCTCCCTTAATAATTAGTCATATTCTACCACCTTCACTGCTAATTCAAATAAATCTCGAAACTTCATTCCTTGGAATTTCTTCTTTGGTTACAAATCCAACTCTCCTGCCATCTTAACTGAAAAGAAATGTGTCTTGCCTTGAAAAACACAAATTTATCTCCTAAATTCTTTCATTTTTGATAAGATTTTTCTTAAGAATTTTGTAATATTTAGTTTCTTAAATTCTAGATTCGATCTTTTTTATTTGGAAGAATTTGTTTCTTAATTAAATTATCAGTTTCCTTATTTTATAGATATCTATTCAAACCTATAAAAATCAACACAAGTCTATACATATTGAAAAAATAATTGATGCACGAGAGATTCATTGGTCGAAGGTGCCAGATAAGCGAGACAAACAATACACGAGATAATTTTTTTGAAAAACTCGCAAATACAAATCATCGCTATTTTATTGTGTTGCCATGATGTGTTGGAGACATTTGAAGACAACACACATAGAAAGTGTTGATTAGAGAATTGTTTTGTTGCTCTGAATTTTGGCTACACAGATTTGCATTTTTTGTTTTGGTTATTTTTTTATTGATATTTTAGGATGCAATTTACTTATTCTACTTGTTTACTTGTGCAAAAAAATCTCTGCGTTATTTTAGTTATTTGTGTGTTAAAATATTTAACTGAATGTTGTCGTAAGGTGTTACAATATCCGAGAAAATACTTATCTGATACACACATTAATCATTACCATTATGTTAAACAGAATACTATCACTTGGTATCAGAGCTAACTCTTGACGTTATTAAGTAAGATTCTGGTCATTTTTGTTTAACAGGTAAAGTTCAATGGACGTGTCACTTGTCAACGCTACACTGCGAGCATCTGTCTTGGATGGATCTAACTACACTATTTGGAAAGTCAAAGTAAGATTTTATATCAAGTCCATAGATGAAAAAGCATGTCAACATGTTGTCAATGTTGAACTCCACTAAAAAGTATGGATGAAGATGGTGACAATCTGATCAAACCAGAAAGTGATTGAACAACTAATGAAGTCAAAATTTCGAACTGCAATTCAAATGCATATAATGTCATATTCACAATAGTTGATATAAACATGTTCAGCCTTGTAAGGTCTAGGAAATTCAAGCTACGTAACCTGACTGCATGCAATCTAGGGTTTTACTAAAATATGTGTTTAATTATTTTAATCCATTAAATGCATGATAATGACATGAATAGGGGTTTTATTTCATGGTTGTTAACATTTCATGTATTAGGGCTTTTAGCAATATTTCGCGCTCGAACGAATAATAGAGATCGAGGATAATTAAGGAAAAATATTTTTATTAAATAATTATTTTTAATTATTTAATATATGATGTAATTATAGAAGATTTTCGAAAATGAGTCTAGTTAGAGTATTTTTACTCGTCGAGTCATATTTTAAAACCGGTACGCAAATTTTAGCAAGTCGAAGGACTTTTTGAGGGTTCGGACAATATTTTCAAAAGCGTACCTAAACGAAATATTTTATGAGAATGTTTTTGGGCTTGATGGGACTATTTTAGTGCAAAATGGGTCTAAAATCCTTTTTAATCTCAATTTTTTATTAAAGACCCATTAGCACTAATTAGTATAATTAAACCCTTCATCCAAACCCTAAACTCTCCACCCTAGCATTCGGCCGCCCTCTCTACTTTTCCAGCAGCAAGTTTTGAATTTCAGCAGCTCTCCTCTTTAGGTTTTCTCAAGCTTTTTCAAAGAACTTCTTCCTCGTCTCTAAGGTGCATGTTCTACGCGAATATCTCAACGGTTTCGAGCGTATACATGCAAAGGCACGCCTATATCTCGTTTTTCTCAGCATTCACATTAATATATGTTGGTTTATATGTTTTTGCATGAGAAATCTTAGATGTATCATGTTGTGTAGGTTTTATTCGATTTTGAAGCAAAATCTTCAATTCTACGGGAAAATTTTTGGGTGTATCATCTTCCGTATTTATAAAGAGAAGCAAAATTTTTAGAGAAAAATTTTTAAGAGACGCTAGGGTGGTCATTTTCAATTGCCCCAGCGCAGCGCGTGTTATATAACTTTTTCTCTATTTTCTTTTTCTTCCCCATGCGAACCCTATCCCCCTTCTATATGAAATCTCAATCTACCCTTTAAAATTTAACTCTCTTACGCTCAATTTTCAGGAACATGTCATTAGGAATCCTCTTTCGCTCGATTTGAAGGCATCCTTTCAGTTCTTCCCCATCTCACTTTGAGGTTCATTTATGGCACCTAAGAAAGCTAAGATAGCACACACCTATCCTTCTTTGTCTCATGACACGGGAATATTTGTGAATGAGAATGATTGAATGATGTTTGAACATGCTAAAATAAATATGCACCCCATTCTTGAGTAGGGTTTTAATTTGTCGCCTACGGAATTAGCATTTCAAGATATATATGTTGAGAGCGTTTGGGAACTTTTGTGTGCTCAACCTAAGGCTACTGTAATTCCAGTGGTACAAGAGTTTTATGCAAATGCAGTAGAAAGGACTGATGGCAAGGCAGTGGTTAGGGATCGGTTAATTTCATTTGACTCCAAAACAGTCAATGAATTTTTAGGCACACCTGAGATGGATGAAACAGTGCTTGAGGATTTGATGGCTAACATGGATTATAATTTGATCATACAAATGTTATGTTATCTAGGTTATACTTGGAAGACTCCAAATTTCTATAGCTGATTCTTGAGAACTTCTAAATGTTTGTTCTCGCTTGGTGGTATGCCTTTCTGCCAAAGCTTCTGATTCATGTCTCACATATAGGCTATGTTAAAAATAAGGCGCTACTGTTGTGTATGCACTGGTGACATGTGTACCAATAAATGTAGAGAAATTAATCTAATCACAGATACAACAATCTATTCACTGCCCGAATATTGGATTATTTTTTCCCACGATCATCATCGAATTATGTGCTCGAGCATGGGTCATATTTAATGAGGACGAGGAATGGATGCAACCAATACAACCAATCGATGACTCCTAGCTCAAAACGGAAGAAATAGAATAAGGATCCATCCAACCACCAATATCACCAAAACCCTGTTGGTGTCACGCTAATAACAAGCCTAATGAACTCTGCGCTTTCGCGGCTTACCAGAACCAGTACCAAGTAGTTAAAAACACCTATTTAACATCGATGGATTCCTTCATGCGGGGCATGGCAACATGGATGGGGCTTGATCTATCTGCCTATCAACAGCCACCAGAATTCCCTTCACCTTTCCAGTTTCAATGTGGTTTCAACATCCACGTGATCATGAGGCAGGAGTGCCACCACCGGACGAGGATGAGCAGTGATCAGGTGAGCCTTCTTTTTCCCTTATATTTTCGGTTTTTGTTAGTATTTTGCATGGTGTCTCTTTTATTTTTTGTTATCAATTTTTTGTCATCTAGTGAAATGGGGACATTGCACGACTTTAGTATGGGCAAAGGGTAGTCTTATTTTTTTTTTAATGTCTAGTTGTTATGAATTGGTATGCTTGAGTCATACAGCAGCTAGATGGAGGTGATGAGATTGGTAATTTTTGGCGAATGATGAATATGAATTGATGACATCCATGCTCAATGATTTTAGTCAATTCATTATTTTAGGATACCCGTTGTAAAACATGTAATTTTTTGTGATTGTTGAATAATTTTAAGCATATATGTTTAAAGTGATTATTCTATAGATTATTTTGAAGTTAGTGAAATGCTAAAGTAAAGAGTGTTTGGAAATAGAAGTTTAAAACTAATACAAGATAAATTTTGAATGTTTGGAGAATAATTGCTTACAAACTTAATTTTTGGATTGAATGATAATCGTATCCTTAAATTACATAAAATTAATCTATTTTAATTATCTAAAATTTGATACTCACACCTCCAACAATGTGTTTATATAATTATTATTATATTATAAATATTGTATCAAAATTAAATTATTTTTTATAAATGAATACTTGAAAAAATATATAAAATTAATAATAAAAAATGATAAAATTTATATAAAATACATAAAATATGTATAAAAAAAATTTGGAAATACAAATTATATAAAAATACAAATATTATTAAAAAAATAAATTTAATATAATAAATATTTTAATGATATAAATGTCAACTTGTATTTTACACCCTTAACAAAAAAATAAGAAAAAACATCACGCTCTTATTTCTAACTTTTAGATAAAAGTTATAAGATAAAAACTTTTGTGAGACGGTCTAATGGGTAGTATTTTGTGAGACGTATCTCTTATTTGGGTCATCAATGAAAAAGTGTTACATTTTATTGTGAATATCGGTAGAGTTGACCCGTTTCACAGATAAAGATTCGTGAGATCGTCTCACAAGAGACCTACTCAATTTATAAAAGGTGAAGCTAACATTCACAAACACTCAAAATATTTTCATGGTTTTAAAATCTGAGGAGCACTTCTTAGAAATTCACACAAACGCTACTTTAGTCTACGAAGCTGCTTATGAGTTGGTTCTTCATCCAAGACTTTAAAACCAGAGAACTCAATCTCGGTTAAGAGAAAACCGCAACGATTAGACTCACTCCGATTAAAACCAAATATTCCGTGGATTTTTTTTATTATGAACCTGACCCATTTTATAGCCATGCACATAAGCCGGATCACGAAGGTGTATTCGATAAAAAAAATCTTTTTCGAATACTCATAATCATTTTTTTTATATCCGGTATCTCGTGATCATAACATTATATATTAGGTAATAAATGTATATAAAGACACATGTGTATATATATCTGTATTATATTAAAGTTAAGCATCTTATATTAGATATTATGGCGTGTCTCATACTAAATGTGGGACAGAATTCCTATCACCACAGGTCAATCTAAGCATGGTATTTCTAACATAAACAAAGCAAAACGGAAACACCCATATTCTTGCATACAGCAGCAAGAAAGCATCACATAAATAGCCGAGTTCCTAGAAATATTAGTATGATGAAGACAAAAATTAATAATATAATTTACTAATAAAATTAATAAATATTTTAATTACATCATATTATATTACTGGATACTTCAATTATAAAATTAATAATATAATTTACTAATAATTATATATTATAATTGTTAGATAAGATGTGAATGAAGGTGAATGAACCTTGAATAATGTGCTTGTCCCACGTTGGGAAATGTGCCAAATAAATTCTTCTTTATTAGCTCAAGGTTTGAGCTAAGGATTTGGACCCCAAGGGGTACCAGAAGGTTTTGGAAAGGGAGAAGACGTTGATAGGTCAGGTCTCGGTGAAACACACGCGCGCGCGGCTCGGCTCGACTCGGCCCGTTTTCTTGATTATATTAATCTTTTTAGACAAAATTCATTAAAAAATAATTTTTATTTTCGAAATAGTGTCACTTAGACCAAACAGTTGTGTCCCTTGTCCGAACCAATGCGTCTCATGCGCATGTCCTTTGGCACAGAACCGTGCGACCCTTGGTTTGTACGCGTCCCATGGCTTATGTCTTCTAGCAGAAAGATGTGTCTTCTGGGCAGAAGAGTGTGTCCTTTGGGTTATGACATTCACTCTATAAATATTCCTCTGCAGACATTCGTTGCACACTTTTGCATCATCATGTTGCTGCATCCGTTTTCTTTCCAAACTTATGTTCGTTGATATCCAGAACCTGCTGTGCTGCGATTTCTGGATTGAGTTGTTGTATCTTAGAGACGTTTTCTGCCAACGTAAGGCACTATACGGGCAATTCGTCTTACGGATAGAGGATACATCCTTGCCTCGACTTGTCATTGCTGCACATCATTCAGAGTACTAACAATCGCAACTCGAATCGTTTTTTTACTTCACTCTGAATATGTCAACCACTTCATTCGCTCCCGTGCCTGCCGCCCCTGCTCACGGTGAAAAACCTCCGAAATTTTCTAGTGCTGACTTGAAACATTGGCAGCAGAAAATGCTATTCTATCTGACCACATCGAGCCTGTCTCGGTTTCTGACAGAGTCCCCTCCTGTCATATCCGAAGGCGATACAGACTCGCAACGAAGGAATGTTGTTGATGCATGGAACCACAGTGACTTTCTCTGCCGCAACTATATCTTAAACGGACTTGACGACATGCTTTACAGTGTCTACTGCTCTGTCAAGACAGCCAAAGAATTGTGGGACTCATTGGAGAAAAAGTACAAGACAGAAAATGCATGAGTCAAAAAGTTCGTAGTTGTTAGATTTTTGGACTTCAAAATGGTGGACACCAAATCTATAATAAGCCAGGTACAAGAAATTCAAATTATTATTCATGACTTATTAGCAGAGGGGATGGAAATCAATGAACCATTCCAAGTGGCGGCTATTATTGAGAAGTTGCCATCAATGTGGAAAGTCTTCAAAAACTATCTTAAGCACAAACGCAAGGAGTTAAAACTTGAAGATCTGATTGTCAGGCTTTGAATTGAGGAAGATAGTCAAAACTCTGAAGCCAAAACATACAAAAGAACAATGGAGGCCGAGGCCAAGGCCAATATGACAGAATCAAGTACCAATCACAAGAGAAAGCGCCCTATGAATGAAAATAAGCGAGGGCAGGCCAAAAAGTTCAAAGGAACATGCTACAATTGTGGCAAGCCGAATCATATGGCCAAAGGACTATCGTCTTCCGAAGAAAGACAACAAAAATCAGAAAATAAAGCAAGCAAACGTCATCGAGGAAAGTCATGTGCCAATAGACCTATCAGAACTTGATCTATCTGCAGTTGTGTTTGAAACCAATTTGGTGGATAATCCAAGGGAATGGTGGGTAGATACCGGATCCACTAGTCACATCTGTGCTGACAAAGAGATGTTCTCATCCTACACTTCTGTAAGTGATAGAAAATTGTTTATGGGAAACTCTACGACGTCTGAGGTCGTAGGGATTGGCAAAGTGGTATTAAAGATGACTTCTGGGAAAGAGATATCACTAAGGAATGTGCTGCATGTGCCAGACATTCGAAAGAACTTAGTTCCTGGATCTTTGTTGAGTAAGGCAGGTTTTAAGCTTGTGTTTGAATCGGACAAGTTTGTCCTAACTAAAAACGGTGTATTTGTAGGCAAATGGTATCAAGACAATGGTCTCTTTAAAATGAATGTAATGAATGTTATCCGCCAGAGGCGAAGAATAAAGTTGATGATTCTGTTTACTTGTTTGAAAGTTCTAATTTATGACATGAAAGATTAGGATATGTTAATTTCAACATTCTACATAGACTTGCAAATTTAAATGTACTACCTGCATTTAAAAGAAATCCATGAGATAAGTGTGAGATCTGTGTTGAAGCAAAGATGGCCAAAACTCCATCCCATTCAGTGACAAGAAGTACTAAACCACTTGAATTGATTCACACTGACATATGTGATTTAAAACTTGTGCAAACTCGATGTGAGAAAAAATACTTCATAACATTCATTGACGATTGCACAAGGTTTTGCTACGTCTATCTATTGAAAAGTAAGGATGAAACTTTAGAAGTTTTTAAAAATTATAAGAATGGGGTCGAGAATCAATTGAGTTAAAAAATCAAAATGATTCGAAGTGATCGAGGTGATCGAGCTAAATTTTAAATGTTTGGAGAATAATTGCTTACAAACTTAATTTTTGTATAAATGTTAATCATATCCTTAAATTACATAAAATTGATCTATTTTAATTATCTAAAATTTGATATTCACACCTTCAACAATGTGTTTATACAATTATTATTACATTATAAATATTGTATCAAAATTAAATTATTATTATTTTTTATAACATGAATATTTGAAAAAATATATAAGATTAATAATAAAAATATAAAAAATGATAAAATTTATATAAAATACATAAAATATGTATAAAAAAATTTGGAAATACAAAATATTAATTAAAAATAAATTTAATATAATAAATATTTTAATGATATAAATGTCAACTTGTATTTTACACCCTTAAAAAAAAATAAGAAAAAACATCACTCTTATTTTAACTTTTAGATAAAAGTTATAAGGTAAAAACTTTTCTAAGACGGTCTAACGGGTGGTATTTTGTTAGACGGATCTCTTATTTGAGTCATCCATGAAAAAATATTACTTTTTATACTAAAAGTATTATTTTTTATTGTGAATATCGGTAGAGTTGACCCATCACACAGATAAAGATTCGTGAGACCGTCTCCCAACAGAACTACTCAATTTATAAAAGGTGAAGCTGACATTCACAAACACTCAAAAATATTTTCAAGGTTTAAAAATCCGAGGAGCGCTTCTTAGAAATTCACACAAACACTACTTTAGTCTACGAAGCTGCTTATGAGTTGGTTCGTCATCCAAGACTTCAAAACCAGAGAACTCAATCCCAGTTAGAAGAAAACCGCAATGATTAGACTCACTCCGATTAAATTTGAATATTCCGTGGATTTTTTTTATAATAAACCTGACCCATTTTATAGCCATGCACATAAGCCGGATCACGAAGTTATGGTAAAGAAAAAAAATCTTTTTTCGAATACTCGTAATCATTTTATTTATATCTAGTATATCGTGATTATAAAATTATATATTAGGTAATATATATATATATATATATATATATATGTATATATTTATTTATTTATATTTATTGTTGGATCTCGGTTTTCTCGTGCCCAAAACACAGCGGAAGTTTAAAAATTTTATTTTATTTTGACAATCAAAATATATTTGTGTTTGGGCACTCGTATGGTTTATATATTCAAACATTCATCGGGCGTTGGAATATTATACCTTTGGTGAATTAAATCACTTGACTCCAACTAATCCGGCATAGGCGGATATAGCTCTTGATGAATCTCTACGAACTTTCTTCAAGAACTCCTTTATTTATTCTTCTAATCAGGTTCACGACTAGATGATTTGTTCCTCTTCTAATTTGCACTAGAAAAATTAGAAGAAGTTTTTACGTAGGATATTAAAAACGAGAGACGGCTCAAAATTTTCCTTCAAGAGGAAGTGGCCGAAATTTTGTGGAGAGAAGAAGGAGGATTTTCGAAAATTGTGGTGTTGGTGGCTAGGGTTATGGCTTGATTATTCCTATTTATAATTAAGTCATAACCTAATACACATAATTAATATTAATGAGCTTGATTAATTAATTGAGCCAGTCAACCTAATTTAATTAATTAATCAAAGTCCATTAAGAACTTTAATTATTTAGTATGTTGGACTTGTACTCCTACAAGCCCATTAAACATACTTCCCACCAATTTTAATTTAATATTTAATAAACTCAATTTTTGAGCTTAATAAATTAAATTCTCAAATTTTAAAAATTCAACTCTTTGAATTTATTCTCTCAAAATTTAATTATCATAAATTCAACTCCTTGAATTTACTATATCATAATATAAATTCAACTTCTTGAATTTATTCTCTCAAAATTTAATTATCAAAAATTCAACTCCTTGAATTTACTATATCATAATATAAATTCAACTTCTTGAATTTATTCTCTCAACGGGAACAAACGATCCAGTGCTTGTGTGAACCTCAATGGTTCAGGGATACAGCTAGCCGTGGGTTCACAACTCCTTGTGATTCAGGACATAATCTTTTATTCGGGCTTACCCTTATTTGCCCCATTCTATGTATCAACAATTGATCATAAGAATGTCAAAAATCATATCGCCACCTGATGACTCTCCTGGAGCCGGTAAACGAGTCAAAGCACAGCCTTAGCATATAGAGCCTCAGTGTTGTCCCGGGTCGTAAGGACTAATGGTGTACAATCATAACCACGGACTTATCCTCTCGATGAATGATAACCACTTGGAAAGTCCGAGGGAGGGTTGTTCGGTATAATTATCATATGACTACCCATCTGCATGTTTGGACATCTCTATGCCCTTACCAAGAAATGCAGTACACAACATCACAGATGCTAGTCTCGAGCTCAAGCGACCTTTATCCATTTTTTTAGGAGGCTGAATCGACTAGGAATGAATTTAGATTATACAGTGTTTACAAATGAGTTTCAACATCGAATTACGATTCATTTGTATTAAAGTATAATCAAGGTCTTTATCTATTTTGATAACATGGGTATACAGATAAAGAAATAATAAACCATGAAATAATGAATTATATTAAAATAAAGATTGTTTATTACAATTGAGTCAATAAAATCCATGGCCAACAGTTGGCTTGCAGGGCTTCTACTCTAACAATCTCCCATTGCCCTAGAGCCAATTACCCATAAACTTTAATCACATTGCTTCGCGATGCTTTTCAAATAATGGTCCTGGCAAGGGCTTTGTAAGTGGATCGGCAACATTATCTGCAGAGGGGACTCTTTTGACCGATATATCTCCTCTTCACACAATCTCCCGGATGATGTGGAACTTTCTCAGTACATGTTTGGATCGCTGATGAGACCTTGGTTCCTTTGCTTGCGCAACGGCACCAGTGTTGTCACAGTACACCGGGACTGGATCAACTCCATTAGGAATAACGCCCAACTCTTGGACAAAATTCCTCATCTAAACTGCCTCTTTGGCTGCAGCAGATGCAGCAATGTATTCAGCTTCAATGGTGGAATCCGCAACGGTGTCTTGCTTGGAGCTTTTCCAAGAGACAGCCGCACCATTAAGCATGAATACAAAACCAGAGGTCGATTTCGAATCATCTACATCACATTGGAAACTAGAATCAGTGTAGCCTTCCAATTTTAATTCTCCACCCCCATAGACCATGAACAAGTTCTTAGTCCTTCTCAAGTACTTAAGAATATCTTTCACGGCCTTCCAATGCATTGGACCAGGGTTCGCCTGATATCTGCTTGTAACACTCAGAGCGTAAGCAACATCGGGACGTGTCGATATCAGACCATACATGATACTACTAATGGCTGACACATATGGAATACCTGTCATCATCTCTATCTCTTCATCAGTTTTGGGACACATAGCTTTAGATAGAGTAACACCATGACACATTGGTAAGTATCCTCTCTTGGACTCTTCCATAGAGAATCACTTCAGAATGGTATCGATATAAGTGGCTTGGGTGAGTTCTAGCATCCTTTTTTATCTATCTCTATATATTTGTATTCCCAATACATAGGATGCTTCACCCATTTCATTCATGGAGAATTTACTTGCTAACCATACTTTAGTCGATTGCAGTAATCTTACATCATTCCCAATGTGTAGGATGTCATCAACATAAAGTACTAGGAATGTCACTGCACTCCCACTAACTTTCTTGTACACGCATGTTTCCTCAGGATTCTTAGCAAAACCAAACTCTTTGATAGTGCTATCAAATATGGAGGTTCCAACTCCTTGATTCCTGCTTGAGACCATATATTGATCTCTGAAGTTTGCATACCTTATGCTCACTTCCTATTGATGTGTATCTCTCAGGTTGAGACGTATAAATTTCTTCTTTGATGTCTCCATTGAGGAATGCAGTATTTACATCCATTTGCCATATCTCATAGTCATACCATGCTGATATGGCTAGTAGTATTATAATGGAATTAAACATAGCAACTGGTGAAAAAGTTCCTCATAGTCAATTCCTTGCCTTTGAGTATAACATTTTGCAACCAGTCTTGCTTTGAAGGTCACTACCTTCCCATCTGCCCCAAGCTTTCTTTTGTAGATCCATTTACATCCTATGGGAACGATTCCCTCAGGTGGATCCACCAATGTCCAGACTTGGTTTGAATACATAGAGTCTATTTCAGACTGCATGGCTTCAAGCCATTTGGTTGAATCAGTATCAGATATTGCTTTTTTGAAATTCATTGGATCACATCCAACACAATGCTCATCACGGCTTTGTTCATGAAGAAGCGTATTGTAGAACCCGTAAGTCAGTAGACGTATAAGCCATGCATAATTCTAGATTTTTAAATTTAATTGACTTCATTGCATGATTATTTTAAATGCATTTATTTGAAGTTAATTATTCATTATTTCAGTTCAGTAGTTTGATTTTTAGCATTTCAGTTATTTCAGTGAGGCCGGACTGGAGTTGGAGTTTTGAGATAGAATTTAAGATTTGAGAAATATTTCCAGAAGTTAATTTAGCTAGCAAGTAAGTTCATTTAAGTTAAAAAGAAGTTTAAGGAATTATTTAAGTTAGTTGAGGATTTTAATTTAAATTATTGGAGGTGATTAAGAAATGAGCTCATTTAAGTTACTTAATTAAGGGGTTAGTTCACTAAATTAATTAAAGGATTAGTAAGGCTTTTAAAGGTTATTAAATTACTAGATAATCAATTTTCCCCCTACCATTTATCATGCATTTTCGGCCACACCCCTAGAAGAACAAACTAGGACTTGCCAACTCACCTTTGACCCATTCTTGGTTGATTAGCATGCTAATTCTTTTAGCTATTTTTCCACCTTAATTAATTAATACTAGACCACTATCCTAACCCTTGTTTGGCATGATAAAATCGGCCACTATAGTCTAGAATCACCCAAGAGATCATTTGATAGCAATTCAAAATTCAAAATTCAAATGCATGAAGACTTGGTCTTGATATGATCCTATTTTTGTACACCCTTCTCCTCACCTTCATAACCATCACTCCCCCTCCACCTCCACCGAAAATAAGACCCCTTTTCAGTAGAAAAAAACGTGAATAACAGCTAGGGAGAAAGGGAGAAAAATCGAGAGCCAAGAAAGGTAGAGAAGCAAGCCACTCCGTCTCCTCCGCGCCGTCTCGTCTCTTCTTTTCGTTTTCTTTCGAAACGAAACCAGGCATGTCTAGATTTCTTTCAAACCTCAATCAATTCATATTATCATTTATTTTTCAGTACATGATCATGTTGTAGCAAGCAAAAATCGAGATCCATGTCAAAATATTTTGGAACACACATGTAGAATTTTCGACTTCCCTTGACAAGCTTCACATTTTTCTGAGTTTTGATGGTTTCAGGTATTGGATCGACTCCAGGCTCCCAATGCGGCTTGTATACACGTAATAGGATGCATTAGGACCATTTTGGTCCATTCAAACCAGCCCCATGCTTGCTGGAAATTCAGAATGACAGCAAGTTCCCCATAAGTGCAGAAATGTGATTCGAAAATTCAGTTTGGATGTCAAGGAGGAAGGATCTGATCTTGGCTGCCACAAGGGCCTTTAGCCATGGTTGGATCACTTCCCTAGCATGTCTAAGACGTGACTAAGTTGCCCTTTTGGTGGCTTGGTCCATGGCTCATCGGTTTTTAAATAATCAACAAGAACAGCCCCTTTCCCCATTCGGCCCTTCCATTTTTCAGCATTTGGTTTCGTTTCTTTTGTTGCTTGGTGTGGATCTTGGTTGGCCTATGGCCCTTAGCCACGGTTCATATCATGCTCCTAGATGTCTAGATCGTGCCATGGTCAATCAAATGGCCACTGGAACGACGCAAGACATCGATCATAGCATAAACACTACACACGCATGCACGTTGCTCTCGGTTGGACCCTTCGGTTGAGTTTTGGTGTGATGCGGATTGTGGCTGGCCTAGGGCCCTTAGCCATGGTTCAAATCATTCCTTGGGATGTTGGTAAGAGTCTCTGGTCGGTGGTTCACTCCCCTAATGGCCGATAGTCTCGAAACCAACGCAAGTCTTGTAGTTGCGCAGCTGCTGGAAATTACAGCAAGTTTCTGTGTCGGTTCAGAGGCTCGTTCGAGTTCTTGGTTGGCTTTTAGCCCATGGCCTTGGACTGGACAGTGCCTCATTGAGTTGGGAAGGTCATGTTTTTGACCGTTTGTCATTCGGATCATTTTTGAGGTCGTACGAGAATTTACGGTGCGATGTGCCAAATTGACTCTCGAAAGAGCGTTTCGTGTTTTGGCCTCCATTCCACCTAGATTTCGACCCTATCATTTTAGGAACATTATTTTATGATTTTTCAGCGTATTTTAATCATGACTATACGTCGGTTCAGTGTCGGTTCAGGTTGGCTCGGAGTCATGATTAAATGCGAAGTCATTAGGCGTCATAGTCGCATCTTTTGAACGTAAATTGCATAGTTGGTCATGTTTAAGCTATTGCATATTTTTCATGGCACAGTTAGGTTGCAGCGAGCCTGGGAACGATCCAATCCAACCCAGTTGGTAAAATTACAGGAATTTTCATTACGCCAGTTAATTATTTTACGTGCATTAAACAGAAAATGATTATTTTTGAGATTTATGCGATATGGCTTGTGGTTCATTCACTATGTGGGAGTGTTATTTTATACGGTCGCCAGTGACCGATCAGTTCAGTATGGTACCACCCGGTCGCCAGTGACCGGCCAGCTCAGTTCAGTTTCAGCCTCCCCGGTAGCCAGTTACCGATCAGTTCAGCTTAGTGCAGTGGCCACAGGCGTAAAACATAATCTCAACAGAAAATTTTACCAGATATTTCAGTACAGGCTCCAAGAAGCAAATATTTTTACAGTGATTTTCAGTTCAGTTATGCACGTATTATAATTGCTCAGTACAGATTATTTTCAGTATGCCTCAGGACATGATAAGTTAACTCATGCATATTTTAATTCAGATTTTTACTCGTTACCTGTGATATATGCATTCTGAGTCTTTAGGCTCACTAGACTTGATTGTTGTAGGTACTGATGAGGCCAGGGCCGAGGGCGGGGACCAGTGAGCCAGCTTGGGTCGGCAGTAGTGGCACCCGAGGACCTCAGTGCAGCAGTTGTTATGTTTTTCCGCAAACAATTTTATCAGTTGTTGGATATTTTTAAATTGTGATTTTTGGCAAACTTTATTTTCTTCCGCTGCTATTATTTTAAATATTGAACTTGATTCACCAGTGATTTTATGAATGAGGCCATTTAAGTTCTTTTAAAAAGAAAATTTTTAATTTTCCGCAAATTTCAAGAAAGGAGTTTTTGGCCCTTCACAGTTGGTATCAGAGCGGTGGTTCTGTATAGGGTTTCACTACTACTGACCGCGAGAAGCTCACGAAGCCACGCCTTTGGTCTGTAAGTTTTTCAGTTCAGCATTTTGTTCAGCATTTCAGTTATAGCATGAATTATTTTGTCAGCATGCTTCCAGATTTTGAGTATTTCAGTAATAAATTATGGAATTATGCATGTTAGTTACGTATGGGTTATGTTGGAACAGTATGCCCCCTAGACGCATTTTAGAGCGCAACAGAGAGGAGGAGCCTCGCCGAGAGGACAGAGAGGAGCATAGACCGGAGGGAGACCTACCACCTCCTCCACCGCCCCCACCGGACATGAGTGCCCAGATGTTAGCTGGGATGGCACAGTTCTTCGCACAGTTTGCGGGGGGCAATGCCGCAGCCGTAGCCGCAGCCGCAGCCAGGCCGACAGGGCCCGAGGCTGTGTATGAGCGATTCATGAAGATGCGCCCGAAGGAATTCTCTGGGG